>NC_133358.1:24989204-25589204 GCF_030506205.2 Paramisgurnus dabryanus | reverse complement strand
TTTAAACTGATGATTATTCTTACATGCTATGAACAAATAAACAAAGATGTGTTTACTTGCCGCATTAATACTTACTGAAAGTGCTGAAACATATGGATCAAATATATGGATGATGTTTTTTAAACCTTCAGATCAGATGTCCTTTATTGTGTTTCATATACATAATAAACACTGTAAATAAGTGCTGTCCCTGTATTTATAAAACAGACTTTATGTCAGTGGTTCTGAAACTGGGGGCTGTAAGATTTATGACATTTTATAAAATGAATTAATTTATTGTAAATTCTGTAATTAAACCTCAGAAAAATAAGGCTACCATAATTTATTATGTTTTGTTTAATGTAATGTTTTGTGTCATTGCCATACGTTTTCTTTGGGGACAAGAGAGGCTGCACAGCAAAAAAGTTTGAGAATCACTAACCTACATGTATGTAATTTCATGTATTTTAAATAAAAAAAATGAATTTAACCTAAAATAGTATGTATGGGATTTTTGGCATGCAAGGACATGACGGTGCTAATAGTTTAACAAAAACAAACTTTTCTTTGAAATAATGTGCAATAATTAATAATTTACTATAGTAGGAGGACTACACATAAAGTAAATTTGCACAGATAGGAAATATAATTACTTTCTAAATACTTGTGTATTTCAGCTGGTTCCTTTCCTTGGTGACTTGCTTTTTCTAAACGTGTTCAATACTTTAGTATGGGGAACACTTATTGATTATTAATCATGACTTTTGCCTCAGTAAACTCCCAATTTACTGCTAATTAATAGCTAATAAGGTAGTTGTTGTAGCCGTTAGTTTTAGGTATTGGCTTGGGTTAAGGGATGTACAATATGGTCATGCAGAACAAGGCAATAATATGTCCTTTATAAGCACTAATAAACAGCCAATATGTAAGATAATAAGTTAAAAGTTAGAACTGGCCCCTATACTAAAGTGTTACCCTTTTTCCTGTGTCATTTAAAGGGACACTTCACTTGTTTTGAAAAACGACTTATTTTCCAATTCCTCGGAGTTAAACATTTGATTTTTAACGTTTTGGAATTCATTCAGCTCATCTCTGGGTCTGGCGGTACCACTTTTAGCATAGCTTAGCATAATCCATTGAATCTGATTAGACCATTAGCATCGCTAAAATCGTGGGTCTCCAACGTTTTTACTGGTGGGCACCTGTCCTGCATATTTTAGTTCTAGCACCACTCCAACACACCTCCCTCTAATTTTTAAGTAGCCCTGAATAACTTGATTAGCTGGTTTAGGTGTCTAATTGGGGTTAAAACTTAAAACTACAGGTCAGATACCCTCCAGGAACAGGGTTGGAGACCCATGCCTTAAATAATAAAAAAAATGATTTTAGGCAAGACTGCTATAAAATTCTTATACTTGGTTTGTGCTTCAAACTTTAGTTCACCAATTATAAATACAGTGAATGTCTCTTAAAAAATTACTGCATGCACTTTTATTAAAATGTTAAATATCTTAAAATGCAAGTTATACCCAGTTGTAGTTATAAAGATTTTCTCTGCATTTAGGTTTGCAGATTATTATTATATGGAGATCATTATATAATAGGCTAAGAAAAGACTTTAAAATTCTAAATTTAGACATTTCAGAGTCATTTGAACAAAATGGAATAATGTGAATATGAGACTGAAAATGTGAAGAGTCATTTCTTACTAATGGTTTTGCCTGACGAATGAAACGCAGGTCACTATCGTCACCGCACGTACAATATAGCCTGAGGTGAAAAGAGATGTAGGCATAATGGAGCAAGGGGATGTACAAAATTGTTCCTTAATGTACACAATAGGGTATAATATTGTACCCCAAAATGTACATTTCAATGTGTTTTATACGCATAAAGGTACAAAAAGGTACCTTTGAGGGTACCACGCCAAAGGTACCCCAGACAGAAAGAGGTACAATTTTGTAGAATTTTGAATAAACATAATTCAAATTTGAAATCCAAATACATGTCCTTGACGGTCACGATGTTTAATTTCACAAACAGGCTGTTTGCTTACAAACAAACACTCCTGAAAATCACTTTGTTGTACACTTCATGGTTTGAATTTTGGCTAAAGTTAAACATGGTACAAGTCTGATGGCTCAGTTTTATCAAACAGTTCCAGGAGGAGATTGTGATTGTAAAACCATTTATTCTGGACTATTTTAAGCAGATGAGATCTGCAGGATCTTTTTTTATCATCACAGATCATACAGGCATCCGGAACGGTGGCAATAGACCACGCCTGCGTTTCACAGCTGAAAGGGCAATACCGTCCGTTTTCATTGGTTAGCTCCGATAAGCCTTTCCAAGGTGATCTACATCAAAGGCAAAATATTATAATGAGGACACATTTTGAATTATACTAAAATATGAAAAAAATTAAGAAATGGGAGAATGGTCCAAAAACCTCAACAAAACAGCACTAGTCACTGCTGTTCACAGTGTCTAATATCCTCAAGTGTCGGGTTGGACTCACCACCGGCAATGGTGAGGTTGGGTCTGGATGCCCCGTAACTGTCCTTGTAAATGCATCTTTTGTGGACCAGGTCAGGGTTACGTTTATTCGGGTCTGTGGGGTCATCTGACACGTATACATCTTTTCAAAATGAATATTTTAGTTCTAGGATCTGAGAATATAGTTCCCAGTATGTATACTGTTGTTAAAAGATGGCTGTGTCTCATATGACCTTGTTATTTGTACACACTGTGACTATACACATCACAACCAAAATGTTTGCGTTATTTTGTCACTTAATGGGAGCAGTTTGCTAGCTGGAGCCATTCACTTCCAGTCTTTGTGCTAAGCTAAGCTAGCGCGGGCTGCGTCAGACAGAGGTACAGCACGCACCGTGATGAGAAAGGTATATATGGACTTATCTAACCCTGGGGTATACGGTAAATAAGCTAAATTCCCAAAATGTGGGCATGTTTCTTTAAGAAAACCAAATTTTTCAGAATTGCACTTGGGAACATCCTTATAAACGTTCTACATAGCTTTTATCTTATAAACAATTTCATGAACTCAGCCAGGATAGTTTAGGATGTGAAAGATGCTCACCTTGCCTTAACATATCTCCCTGTTAAAAGCAAGAGACCACGCAGAGCTATAAAAGTGTCTCAGCCCCAGCAGCGGAAGATTCCGGTGGAGAAATGAGGAAGACCTACAACATAAAAAACACATAGGATTCCAATCACAGAGGACATTTTGTTCTGCTTTAATCAGATTTAAACAGGTTTAACACCGACCCACTATTGGATACTAAACTAAAATCTAAATAGCGCTCAATGTTCATCTTTCGACATATATCTGACTGGGAAAGTATAAATGAAGAATTTTTAAAATCTCCATTATAACTCTGATGGCGTAATTTGAAATTAAACTTCAAATGCTATCATGGCTATGAGGTCATTCTTAAGTTGTGCTCTCTCACCATAAAAAAAACCTGTAAAATTCTGGCAGCTGGGATGTCGGAAAAATACCGTAAAATAACGGCCACAATAAATTACAGAAATTTTCCGTAATACAAAAATACCGTTTTTTTCTGTAATTTTTTATTAATTTTAGGTGCACAAAATAGTTAACTGTACCTTAAAAGGTACACAACAGATCCTTAAGGTACAGTAATGTACCCCAAAAGGTACAACATTGTATTATGTTATGTATACCTTAAAGGTAAAGGTAAAAAGTAACAAGCAAGCCTATTTCTGTTTTGTAAAGTCAGTGGCATACATGCCAGGGCAAGAGAAGCATATTGTTCAACCATCACATTACAATAGAAACCACTTACAGCAAGCTAATAAGTCTGCACAAAACATGTCTCACTTCCTTCTATACGGCAGGTGTGCAATTAAAATTTTCACCTTTTTGCTTCTCTTGATGATATGATGATAATCAAATAACAAAAAATCTCATGGGAAAATATACTATGCACCTTAGTGGGTTTATTATGAAGTCTGATGAACAGCATGGACAAATAAAACTGTGTAACTATTTGTCAACATTTTTTTTTATTACATGCTTGTAGTTACTGTACACATATGAATGACTAGAACTGATTTGACCCTTTCAAAATATACACATTTGCACACAGTTCATATTAGTCCCTCAGATGTACATATATACTGGTACCAATGAGTGCCTATTAGTACTTTAAAGACACATTCGTACCAAATGTGTACATATCTGTACATAAACGGTGCATATTAGGACCTTTAAAAAGGTCAGATTTTAATGGGGGTGGAATGCAGGCAGATGGGTTAAACAACTTATCTAAGTTAATTAATACCCTAAAGGGTAGGCTGACGTTGATACGGTGAAATTTAATTCTTGGAAAATACAGGGTTTAGAGAATCTAATTAGAAATTTGAGATGGGTAGAATTCAAGGAAAGTTAACAGACTATTGTCATTTAAAAAGCCTTCCTATTTTGTAGATATGACATGTCTAAAGTAAACACACACGTATAAAACAAATACTTCTGATCCTTGATTGGTTGAGGTGCATTGGAACCCTTTCTAAATTACTATAGAAACACCTGTGACTGCATTAAATCATGTGGCAGACTGTGTTGCTTGGCAATCACTTCATTGAATTGTTTTTGAGGAACTACCATAGGCTACATTGCCAGGGGGAAGAAAAACTGTTAGGTATATCTTTGAAATCCAGGCTTAAGTCTCATAATCTAATTACGATATTAAGAGCATCAACGTTTGATTTTATTAATTGATTTTACATTGATTTCAATCTTTGACATGATATTTTAATATTTAAGATATCAAGATATTTTCACAGAATGCTCTTTACTTTATGCAGGATGATTTTAAAACAGTAAATAAAAAAAGAGTTTTCACAGACAGGGTCACATATTTTTTCATAATCTCTATGTATTATAGACAACATCCCTCGTGATCCCGCTTTACGTGACGGCATCGGTTACCTTGTTTTCAGGTACAGCCACGCCCACCATCACATTACACTCTTGAGGCAGAGTTAACTGCATTAAAGGGGTCATATGATGAAAATGTTAGCATTGCCACTTTGTAGGTTTGAGCAAAAATGTGTCGTTTTGGGTGTGTTTTTTAAAATGCAAATGAGCGGATGAAGTGCAGATACTAATCACAATGATGGTGGTTTGTTGTAATTCAAACTCTATTGTGCTGTCAAGTCCTTCCTTTCTCTTTCTTTCTCTCTGCACTAAACGGCAGTGCAGTGGTTGGAGAGATCAGATTAAGGAGGCGGTATTATTCTAATAAGATATCCTTATGACATCATAATGAAAGCCAAATTTCAATGACCTATTTTTGCTCACACCTACAAAGTGGCAATGCTAACATTTTCATCATATGACCCCTTTAAGGCAAACATAGCGGAGTACACACGGATGTTTTACGAATGGTTGTTTTAAAATATTTTTTTCTTATATGTTGATATAAGCTACGCTGTTTTTTAATTACTGGTCTGTCTTCTGTTGTAAGATGTTGCTGTATATCCTTCTGTCCGCCTGTGTTGGAAGTGTGCACATGTATCCTGGTGGACAAGTCAGCGGTGTTTGTTCATCTATGGTACCAGATCACTCGTCTTCATCTCCTCAGGCCAGCTCTCCTCCGTACACGATTACCGCCACGCCGGCCAGCTTCAAGCATAGATATGTATATAAAGGCTAGATGGCTCAAGGCGGAGTCAGCTGTGTCGTCACTTGGCGGCCATCTTAGGTCAGTGCTGCCATAGTGCTGCTCCCTGCTGCTGTGGACGGAAGGTGAGTGACATACGTCAACTAAAATGCTCGTAACTTGCTGAATTCTTGACGGATTTACAAACGGTTTGGTTTTTTACAAACGTTATTAACGTGGCTATAATTATGGATGCTTTAACATGTTTCATGAATTTTTTATTTATTTTTAGTATACGTATTCAGTGTCATAGGAACATCTTTGACGTTTATAACAAACCAATCCGTTTGAAAATCGGTAAAAAATTAAGCAAGTTATGGTCATTTAAAAGTACCTGCATCATTATAACTCAATGCTACGAGTGAGCGAGCGCCCTGTCCTAAGATGGCCGCCAAAATGCGGACGTTCAACTCAATTGGCCATCAGCGCGGACGAGCCATCTAGCCTTTATATACATATCTATGGCTTCAAGGGTGGCGATGACATCACAGGTGCGCGTGAGCTTTACTGAAATTGTTTCGCACGCTTGTGTTTTTTTTTAGCAGTATCTGGGATCGTTGGTTGGAGGTTAACCATGGGTTTTGATGTGTTGATATCATTTTAAAAACTATGTTTTTTCTATAAAACATGGTTCATTTTCGTAAGGTTATATTTAGGTGTACTAACTTTTATACAGTATTTCTCGTGTTTTTAAAAGATTTTTAAACCAAATGCGTAGGTTTTAAGTTTTTTAAATAGTTTTTCGTGAAATAATTTTTTTAATAAAAAAGTTTATAAGGCTATATAAGACCAGTCGTTGGCCAGACAGCAACTTAACTTAATCATCTTATGAATCTTTAATCAGAGCTCTAATGTAAGCAAACTGTTTCTAGAGGACTTTTACAATTTATATATAACTTTTTAAGTGTAATATATTTAACCTAACTAACTTATTGGTTAATTTGTTTCAAATGCATAACTGGTTTCACGGACAAGACTTAGCCAGGACTAGGCCATAGTTAAATTGAAGTGTAAACTAGACAAATAGACTTCTTGAAACAAATCAATGACTCTGGCATATTTTAAGACCTGTCAGTGAAAGTTATTTTAGTCGAGACAGCTCAAACATTTGTTTCAGTTTAGGAATAGGGAATAACGAAAGAAAATTCTGTCATCATTTTCTCATCATGATGTTGTTTTAAATATATTACTATTTATATGAATATTTTGATAAATGATGGTAGGCACACACAGCTGATTGTAACCATTCCCGTCCATAGTAGAAACAAAATATTATGGAAGTATTGTGATATATGATGAAGAAGATACTTTGATAAATTATGGTACACTGAATTTCAATTTTATTTGTTTTTCCTACTATGGAAGTCAATGGTTACAAGAAGCTGCATGCTTACAATCATTTATCAAAATATCTTGTTATATGTTCATCAGAAAAAAGAAATTCATACAACAACATAAGGATGAGAAAATGATGACAGAATTTTCATTTTTGGGTGAACTGTGAAACCAGCAAAAGGTGGTCCACTGGCATAGGCTTTTTATTTGTTCACGCATGTTGTTTTATGAAGAGATTTTCATGACACTGAGTTTTGGTTTTCAGTAACACTAAGCGGATCAGTAAATTTTAAAGGCTTCATGTTACAAGCATATAAAGCGGGAACGAACACACCGAGCGGCACCTTCACTGTAACAAACTCTCAAGCGCAAGGACTCACCTGCTTCGGAGTGGCTGTAAGTTTATGTACATAATTATAGCGTCCAGTGTGAAACAAACAAAGTCAAAGACAAAAACATTATTATTATGTTTTATGTTTTTTCAGAGTAGTGCAGTTTCTCAAACATCAAAAAGTGGGAAAACGTCAATTCAAGTAAAATGGAAGGCCCCTACATCCCCAGCAAGCAATTTTGCGGCTAATAGACGTCTAGTAGCCGTCTAAACACCCCCCTGACGTCTAGGCTAAAACGAGGCTAATTTTGGGCTGTCAGTGAAAATCTAGTAGACGTCTATCATAGCCCAAGAAATAGACTAGTCATCAAATAGACGGCTATTAAACGTCTACACATATACGTCTAATAGACGGTTAATGTGGGTCTAGGCTAAAACAAGGCTAATTTTGGGCTGTCAGTGAAAATCTAGTAGACGTCTATCATAGCCCAAGAATAGACTAGCCGTTAAATAGACGGCTATTAAACGACTATACGTGTGTGTCTAATAAAGAACAAAAGAATGGCTAAAGAATTCTTTTTAATCCATTAAAAAAGGTTCTCATAAACATGCAATCATGCAATTTATTACAAAAAATATTGTTAATACAATAGAAATTCAGATAAGACAAAATGAAGAAAAACTACTTAACAAAAAGAATAAAAACAGTAACAAAATAAAAGCATAAATAACAAAATACAATTTGAAAAATGAAATAACATCTAAACATTAACAAACTATCTTCAGTTCACGTCAACTTATTAATTGTACTAATTTCTATACCCCCCCCCCCCCCCCGTGCTCTAGTGATGGGCAGTCCGGCTCTTTCCATTGATTCGGCTCTTTCGGCTCAAGCTCCGGCTCTACATTTTAGTGATGGCAGCCCGGCTCTTTTCATAGATTCGGCTCTTCTGGCTCAGCTCCCTTAGAAGAGCCGGCTCCCCTGCCTGCGTCTGAAGATTCGGCTCTGCTCGTTCGCTACAAAGAATCAGCTCTTAGAGCCGGCGTTCGCGAACGACCCATCACTACCGTGCTCCCTGGTGCCTGTTTGAAATGCCCCCATTGCATCCTTCACTTCCAGTTCTGTTGCTGATGGGAAGTTGTTCAACACAGCATCTGCCAAATATGAAAAGAATGCATGAGACAAGTATTTCTGCTTTATGTTAAATGTGATAGTCATTCTCTTTTGAAAAAGTAATGTATAAACATTGACAGGTCAACAACAGTAATCATACTGTTCTCATTACTAACAGAAGTGCATGTTTCTCTGCGTGTGTTTAATGACATTTTTGGAACTAGCAAAAGAGGCTTAAAGGCAGGGTATCTGATTTTGATCCAGAAACATTTTAGTTATGCTGGTTGAAAGTCTCCTCAAATATTGATAGCTCTCACTATGTTAAGTTGTCTAAATGTGTATTTTTATATATTTGTGTCACCTGTAAAAGGCGTAGGAACAAAAATCATTGAACCCTGACCGAATGCAATAATTGGACGTGGGCATGGGCCAGTTACCGGTTTGAAGGTATACCGAGATTTTCAGAGTCAAGGTTTTAAAAAACCACAAAAATTTTCTGTGATACCGTTTTCAATGTATGAACTGTGTTTACACAAAGTGAATTAAATCATGTAATTGAATTCATGTTTACATTTACAATTGAAAGAATATTATCATTTAAAGGCTTTATTTTTACCTGGCATAAACGTTGTTTGTTGCTCAAAAATAGAGTTGAAAATTTGATGTTTTAATTTGCAGACATTTGAAAATAACACATTTTAGTGTCACAATGGCAATACCACAACACCGTGGTATTTTTGCTTACGGTTATCATACTGCCAGAATCTCATTCCGGCCCATAATTGGACGCATTAAATTTTTGCCCCTCTTCTGTGAACGTGTTTTGCATGCCAATTCACAACCTGTTCACACTCTGTAAAAATAGGGAGAATCAAATAAACCTTCCTGCTGAATTGACACAGGAGCTACAAAACGAAAGACATTTTGAAACGACAAAAAAAAACATCTGGATGAGCAAAGAGCAAAAACCCAAATTAACATTGGTAAGTTCACTGCTTTTCTGCAAGATGGAAACAGCTACAGGTCTGAAAGGGTCGTTGCAGTGTTTCTTTTGGAAAGGTAGGTATGCAGTGTGATTCTATTTTGATGGATTCAGATTGTATTTTAATGAAACTTGTTGCTTATGTAGTTTGTGTTCCTTTACGAATTAGTGTAATGATATTTATCTTTTCAAATTTCTAAACGTGCTGTATTTATTTCGGATTAAAACAGTTGTTTATGTTGGTTATTTTGGTAATGTTATTCACTTTGTCAGTCTTACTGGTTAATGAGATAGGAGTGTGCTTCTGGTTGGTGCGTGTAGGCTAAAGTTATTATTTTTCAAAATCAAATACCCTGCCCTTTAAGATGCCAAGCATAAAATATTCACGATACAATCTTATTGACATAAAACCTGTCAAATGTCTAAAAATAAAACATCTAAACAATATTGTATGGATAAGTAAACTGTTGTCTCGGCAAAGAGTAATTTAATCTGGGGCTTTTAATATTTAGAAAATATTAAGGCAGTACCGGACTGTTGTCAATTACTCCTCACATAACCTAATGTCATATTAAAAGTACTATTTTGTGAAACACCATCTAGCCTAAAACTACATACAAACACACTTACCTTTAATAACTGAGAACTGATGTTTTTTCAAATGCTTGCTTCTGCAGTGGACCACCACCATTCATGTTGAACTTTGAAATTAATGAATTTGAGTGAACTCTAAAATACAAAAGACAATGTCGTTAACAGTTGCAGACTGAAATATTTTTTTATTTTTTGTGACCACATGAAAGACTGTGTTGACACCACAATGTCTGATTAATATTGCATGTTTATAGAATTTACCTGTCCAGCATTCTTCCGGCACGGTCTCTCAAGTTTCTCCCTCCAGTTTCGCACAGCTTTGACACCTGAATAGCACATGCCTATGTCAGTAATTGTACAGTATTGTATGCTTCAGTGTACAAGTGTTTACCAACCTTAAAGGTTAATGCCCACTGACCTGCAAGTTTTCCCTCACTAACACAATAAAACTCTTTTTTCCAACAGACTGAAGGCCTGTAAGTTAAATCTATATGGAGGAATAGCTTTCCCCCACAATCTATCTCTGCATGCATAATTGTAAAGCACCACATTGCCTACATTACTGTAAGCAACACAGTAATAACTTAGCTAAGTTACTGCTGTTACTTAAAAGCAGCCTACAAATCACTCATGTTGATCTTCAGTGTAACGTTACATAGACTCATTTACCTCCACTATTTTATTACATTGCAGGTTGTACTGTTTAGGTTTTATAAAACATGGGTTACTTACTACGTTATACTGTTAAGTTACCCGCAAGAATGTCGCGATTCCAACAACAAATAAAGTAAATCAATTTTAAACACATGTAAAATAAAATAATTTAAAAAAAACTTACAAGACCAAACGAGTGTGGTAGATTGCTTTCCTCGTGGCTGCTCGCTGATGTTGTTGCCTTTCAAACAGCGGAAATCTTTCTCGTGAGATTTGGCCTCGTGTTTGTGTACTGCTGCCATCTAGCGGTTCGGAGTTGTAACTGAATTTTGTTTATCTTTGAAATACGGTCAAATAAAATGAATGTTATGCGTGACAGCAGATATTCAGATAAGATAAATTAAACCAAACATCTTAATTTCACTGGTGTATTTGCATGCCTGATAAAATATCATAATTCTTGCAAGTTATTTTGGCAAAAACAAAATTTTATTAAATTCAAGGTTATTTTGGGCTAAACATGGTTTGTTCGTAGTCGGTCTATTTATGAGCTAAATAGTGGCTATGTACGACGGTGCATAAAACACTTTAAAGAAATTAAACAAACCTTGTAATCGCTGTTAACTTTGCTTACAATGAAATACCATACATCTCACAAGTTATTTTGGCAAAAAACACATGTAATTAAATTAATGGTTATTTCTGGGCTAAACGTGGGTTATTCGTAGTCGGTCTATTTGTAAGCTAAATAGTGGCTAGTACAGACGGTGTATAAAACACTTTAAAGAAATGAAACAAAATGCCTTAATCGCTTTGAACTTTGTTTACATGATTAAATATCATACATCTCACAAATCATTTTGGCAAAACAACATGTAATTAAATTAATGGTTATTTCTGGGCTAAACGTGGGTTATTCGTAGTCGGTCTATTTGTAAGCTAAATAGTGGCTAAGTACAGACGGTGAATAAAAACTTTAAAGAAATGAAACAAAATACCTTAATTGCTTTGAACTTTGTTTACATTATTAAATATCATACATCTCACAAATCATTTTGGCAAAACAACATGTAATTAAATTCATGGTTATTTCTGGGCTAAACGTGGTTTATTCGTAGTCGGTCTATTTATGAGCTAAATTATGACTACGTGCAGACGATGCATAAAACACTTTAAAGAAATGAAAAGAAATACCTTGTAATCGCTGTTAACTTTGCTTACATGATAAAATAGCATCCATCTCACAAATTATTTTGTCAAAAACCACATGTAACCAAATTAAAGTTTAATTGGGCTAGAAGTGGGCTAGGCACAGCCCGGCTATATCGGGTCTATACTGAAACGAGACGTTGAAATGACGGCTATTGCTTGCTGGGTCTGGACAGCTCAGCAATGTAGAGTTCCGGTATACATTTGACTCTTGATTTATTCAATTATATTATTAATTTCATACTTATTTTAATTTTAAATAAAACATGTTTTTGTTCCAGTGCAACGTTTGTTCAAGCTTTCTCAACTTTTTGGGTGGGTGTGAAGAGCTCTGCGATAACGTACTGTGTTGCATCGACACCGGTTACTGCAGCCCCAAACATAAGCATTTCTAAACCAACATCAACACCGGTTACTGCAGCCCCGACCGTAAGCATTTCTAAACCAACACAAACTGTAAGTACATCAAAAGTATATCTGCTTTTTTAGGTTTGTTATTTCTATGTTCTTGTTTACTCGACTCATTCTGTATACACTTAGATACCTACATCGAATTCTGGGTGTGGGGTCAGCAAAGTCTGTTTCAGTCAGCCTGACAACTGCGACCCGACTACCAACACTGCCTGTTACTTCATGTCGGTTCAGTCGGGATCCAGCCAGTCAGAAATGCAGGTGCAAATAGTCGGCCCGGGTAGCGGATACGTCGCGATTGGGTTCTCCGATGACCAATCAATGGTAAGTTTTCTGTCAAATTATAAAATAATGCAAATCGAAGGTGCTAATGCGGCACGACGCAAAGCAGGTGTGCATCATTTTCAAATCATTCAAAGGACCGGAGTCACTAATTCCCACAGACATTGCTAAGACATTTGGCTGTGGAACATTTCTCAACCAATTAAAATATAGAATTCACAATGGTATAAAAACATATCTCGTGAGACATGAGATTCGTATCGTCATCTGCTGTGTTCTTATCCAGAAAACTTTCCTTGTCAGCAGCTTCGAGTTTCCTCAAACAAACATTCAGTGAAACCATATGTTCTTTTGTCTATGAGTCATATTACATTCATATAGTTTTACAAAGTGTTTTGTTTCAACTTCAAGGGCAATGATGACATCTATATATGTGGTAAAGACAACAATGGCATTCCCCAAGTGCAACATGCATTTTCCACCGGAACAAGGGCTCCAAATATTCTCTCACTGGTACTTTATTAATCTTGTGCATCATTCAAAACTTTTGTTGGTGTTATATATCATCATTTATTCACATATATTGTATTTGATTTATAGGGGAATGTCTCTGATATCAAGACAGCGATTACAAATGGAGTGTTGAATTGCTCTTTTACATCTCGGAACGCCATCAGCACGGCAAGCAGAGCAACGCCTGGCAGCGAATACTTCCTTATGATCGCTTCTGGACCCAGCAGTCAAGGTTTGTGCAGCCATAAGTGTCATATTCAGTTTTGTTGACACTTGATGCTTTTATTGTGTTTAAATGTAGGTATCACTGCGTAATGTATACCAGATTAGCCGTAACCACCCAGCAAACAATAGCAGTCATTTGATCGTCTAGGTTAAATATAGAACCGATAAAATCTGGCTATAAGTAACCCTTTTCAAGCCAAAATAAACTTGAATATGGTTACATGAGGTTTTTGCCGATGTAGTCAACAATGATTAAAAGGATGACTGAGCTACATCCTTTTAACCAACTGAGCTACATGATAATTGATCATTTGTGTCCACTGATGTGAGTTACATGTTTGTCCAACCAATGGAAGACGGTTATTATTTTTGGTGCAAAAACGACATACTTCAGCTTATGTATAGCATTTTGTATAAGATCATGATTAAAATATTTTTATTCCGGGTAAATTATTCCTTTAACCGAGGACTTTCTTACGTCTAGGTAGCATTCAGGTACACACAACAACATTCGTCAGCCAAACCAAAGCTGATTTAGTAAATCCGACAGTGATCGGCAGTGAAGCATTTCCAGCTTGTTAAAGCCCACGGTGAGTATATCATGACAGAGTGACTTTGTTTAACATCATCACTGTTGTGGTCCTGATGTTGCTGCTTTGTCCAGGTGCCCTGATGCTGATCGCCTGGATGACCACAGGCAGTGTTGGTATGCTCATAGCGCGCTATTTAAAGGCAGTCGGCAAAGGGAGAGGATGTTGTGGTAAAGATTTCTGGTTTTTGGTGAGTTATGTATATTATTATTGATGTAAAAAAGTAATACATTTATTTATACATTTTTTTAAGGGAGGAGAAATAAAACAATCAGCTGAACTTCAGCCTCTAGCTTTAGTTAATAACCCCTGCAGTACCACAAGAACCCCCTAGAGGTCGCAGAAAACCTACATTGAAGGAAAATGTCCCGCTGATGAGACCTGCAAACCAAACAAATTAGCTTATTATTAATGTCCGTTTACACAACCGTGTGTAAGCAAACAGCCCAGGTTATGTTGATCTAGTGTAAATAATGTTTGTAAATAAGAAAAGCAAGATAAGACAAGAATAATAATATAAGATAAGAATTAAACACTCAATAACACCTTGTTTCATTATGCAGCTCTTAACAGATCATTGGTCAATGTACAACCAGATAGTTAGAAATGTTGTAAACTTTAAGTGATTTTTTTATATCTATTTAGATAGAGCTGTTAATGATTTGTTACTAAAATACCAAAAAAATCCTATAATAATGTATGATTTACATTTTATGTCTGACAGGCTCACGTGATGTTGATGTCCCTGTCGATTATTGCCACCGCTATTGCATTTATAATCATATTTTCTTATGCCCAGGATTGGTCTGGGGTAAGCAAAGATGCTTTATTATTTATTGTATATATTTAATTTTATGCCACAATATTTGAATTATTTTATCAAAGAATAATTTATATTTAAACATTTACATAAATAAATTTTTTCCAGATGTTAGTTTGATAAACATTGCAAAACAGTGTTAGTCGGAAGTTTCAAACGCATGTAGTCATTTATGTCTCGTCTGTGTTTGTAGGGAGCTCATCCGGTCCTGGGCTGTTTGGTGATGATTCTCTCTTTAATTCAGCCTATAGTGGCAGCTTTACGCTGTGACCCGCAACACGAACGGTAAGAAAACATTTACTTTTATTAAATGAGAAAGAAAAGTTCACGGGTTCACTGTGATATAATCCTCTGCAGGAGATTCATCTTCAACTGGGCTCATTCATTCAACGCTCTGGCTATCAAAGGTCTCGCAGGTACGACGTCAACCGGACTCAGTCCTGTTATCAGACATTTACATCAATGAAGAAAACAAAACACAAATCTGATCTGTTTATCATTCACAGTGGGAGCGATCTTCACTGGTCTGTCACCTATTGGAGACACACAGGGGTGGATGCTGGGGGTTATGGGAGGTTTCGTGGCATGGGAGGCTCTGATGTACATCTTTCAGGATTTGCACATGCGTGCCAGGAAAAAAGGTAAAATGCATTTAGCATTATTGTATAAAGAGACCAATTTTAGGAATTAAAATAATTATAATTTTTGAATAAAGTTTATGAACTTGCTGATTATGTTGTACATATTGTTTTAGATTCTACCATTTGCTGTTTTGGTATGGTAAGTGTGACTTTCATCATAAATTCAACAAAATACATATCACAGTAATTATTAAGAGTATAATATTATGTATTTTTATTTTGTGTAATGAACAGATGAACACTGAAGTGATCCTGCTTGTCTTGTATATATTGGGAAACTTGGCTTTCTTGATTGCACTTCTTGTTGGAATCGGCAGGGCTTAACAAATCCCAACATGTCACAGATAACCTGGATTAAAGTTGTTTTTGACTTTGGTAACACTTTACTTGAAGGGGTGGTCATAAGACGGACATGACACCTTTATAATCCTGACATGACAGGTTTCATGAATATGAAGATGATTTTTTATGCACATTTATGACAACTGTCATTAACTGTTATTTGTTCGATTATGTCATTTTTAATGCAAAGATGACATTATTGGGAATGCTTTGTTATGACAACTTGACATTGTCAGTCTTATGAACACCCCTTCAAGTAAAATTTTACCTTGATTTTTATGTATTATTATGAACGTTTTTATGAACACAAGCTATTTGTTGTTTTTTGTCTAAGCCTAAAACGTGTCAATTTCTATAGGCCAGTTAAATATTACCCATTTGCATGATGCTTATGGTTTTTTATTTGATCATTTGTCTGGATTGATACCAATTAGTGATTTTCTGTCATCATTGTGCTTTTGGGGAAGGAAATGAAGTTTGTGTTGTTTTTAGGACGCCGTCTCTGCAATGACTGCACTGAACTGATAAATGCTCTTTGACATGACGTACAATAGTGAACATTAAAGGGGTCATAGCGTGAAAATCTGACTTTTTCCATGTTTAAATGCTATAATTGGGTCCCCAGTGCTTCTATCAACCTAGAAAATCTGAAAAAGATCAACCCAGTAACTTTGCAAGCATGTGAAAATTAGGTCGTGCAGATTTCACCTGTTTTGTGAGGTAGGTAGCAAGGCCAATTATAATAATACCGCCCCCTTAATCTCCACTATCCAATCACAGTACTGCCATTTAGTGCAGAGAGAAAGAGAAAAAATATTTGACAGGACAATTTAGTTTCAAATGCACTAAACCACCATGATTGCGATCAGTGTTTGCATTTCATCCGCTCATTTGCATTTTAAAGGACAACCCAAATTTTTGCTTAGGACTTCAAAGTGGCAATTTTAAAAGCGTATAATAAATTATCTGTGGGGTAATTTGAGCTAAAACTTCAAATACGCACCCTGGGGACACCAAATACTTATTTTACATCTTAAAAAATTATAGTAATATGACCCCTTTAAGAGACTATCAGTCTTCCACAACAACAAAAAAAGCGATGATTGTAATATTAATAGTAATTGCATCCAATATTTTTATACATTTCTTTATGCAAAGCCCACTTAAATTAAAACGTGTATCTGTATGTCTATGCTGCCAATATTGTTGTTTTATGAAAAAACACTTTTGTCAAAAGACTTTTAGAAGAGTTTAAATGTGATCAAATGTGACAAAACCACTAGATGGCAGTATCACAAAAGATGTTTTTGCTGGGTTATTTTCAACCCAGTGTTGGGTCCGCCTTTTTTTTTATTAACCCAGAAAACTTTTAAATTTGACCCAACAATGTCTAAAAAACCCCAGCATATATTCGATTCCAACCCAATGGGTTGGGTTTGTCCATTTTTATCCAACGCTAAGTTAAAAATAACCCAGCCTTTTTTTAGAGTGTATAACATTTTTACTGTATATTTTCAAACTGTGTTTATAAGAAATGATCAAGAACTTTTAAAAGGATGATTATTCTTACATGCTACGAACAAATAAACTAAAAAATGTGTTTACTTGCTGCATTAATACTTAGTGAAAGTGCTTAAACATATGGATAAAATATATGGATGATGTTTTTTAATCCTCCAGATGTCCTTTATTGTGTTTCATATACATAATAAACACTGTAAATACAGTAAGTGCTGTCCGTGTATTTATAGAACAGACTTTATAACATATTACAGTGGTGCTCAAACTGGGGACCGTGAGATGGTGCCGGGGGCCCCAGATTTATGACAATTTATAAAATACATTAATTTATCAGAAATTAAACCCCAGAAAAATAAGGCTACCAAACAACAGCAATATGTTATTGTAGAATAATATGTTTTGTTTAAATAAAGTTTTTAAAGGGACACTCCACTTTTTTATATTGTAGTTTTCCAGCTCCCCTAGAGTTAATTATTAGGTTTTTACCATTTTGGAATCCATTCAGCCGATCTCCGGGTCTGGCGCTAGCATTTTTTAGCATAGCTTAGCATAATCCATTGAATCTGATTAGACCATAAGCATCACGCTCAAAAATAACCAAACAGTTTGAATATTTTTCCTATTTAAAACTTGACTCTTCTGCAGTTTATATTACGCAGCGCCAAAAGTAGTCCCCTTGGTAACTTTAAATAGCTGGGGTCTATTTTCGGGCATTGTGTAATATCATTGCGCCTCCTGCAGCCATGTTACGGCAGCAAAGTCCTTGATTATGCAGAATGAGAGTATAGTCCTAGCCATATCTGACTAGAAATTCACAACTTTTAATTTTCTGTCGGTCTTAGTACACAATGTAACTACAGAAGAGTCAACTTTTAAATAGGAAAAATATTGAAACTCTTTATTATTTATTTTTTAGCGAGATGCTAATGGTCTAATCAGATTCAATGGATTATGCTAAGCTATGCTAAAAGTGAAGAGTCCCTTTAAGTTTCAGAATGTTTTGTCATAAATATTCTTTGGGGATGCACCCTTCAAATTTATGAATTATTAAAGAAAATAATGGAGGATGGGATTTTGGCATGTAAGGGCTGGTGCTACAAGCTTTTCTTTATGTGCAATACTATAGAGGACCACACATAAAGTAGCCTAAATAAGTTTGAGTTCACATAAAAAATTGAACATGAAATTTAAAGGAATAGATCTGTATTGTAAACAGTTAATGTAAGAACACAACATCAGCTTCAGTAAAACACACTGACTGCTGTGCTGCTCTGGTTTTGATTTAGTTGTCTGTGTGAAGTCAGCTTGGCTTTCATCTTTACAGTCTTGTGCTGCGTGGTTCTGCTGTTTCAGCACAGGTCTCCTGATGTTTGCTGGTAAACCTGGAGGAGATCAGTCGTGGCACAGCAGAACTCAAACAAGCGGAAATACAGATATACTGCTATTAGTAACAATAACCAACCTTTTAATACTTACTTTTCTAAAAACGTTTAAGAAGACGTAATGCAACTTGATTACATTTGAGTCAAAAACAACTATAGTAGTATACAAAGAAAACTATAATGTTTTATCCATCATGTGGTGTTCCTCCTCATCATTATCATCATTGATGTTCCTGTAGATAGGAACACAAGGGTCATGGATTCAATCCACACATACTGATAAAATGTATAGGTTAAATAAACTGTAAATTGCTTTGGATAAAAGCAGGATCTGAATGTATTAACATCATCTGGTCTTTTTGTTGCAAAACAAAGCCTGTAAATGTTACATAATCTGATTTTTTATCTATTTTTGAATCTGATTTACTGTTAACGTTTAACTCTTTGCCAAAACATGAGGTCTAAATGAGCTCATGAGTTGCAATCTGACTCTTGAAATTGTATTATATTACAGTGTTCTGTACTCAGACAGCCTGAACAGAGACTTTAAATGGAGCATTTTTTTCCAGATCTTGCTAGATGTGTCCTATGTGCATATTCATTAAAAGCAGTAGCGGGAACATTGGAACAGCTGTGGATTTAGGAGAACAGGCCCGGCCGGAGACATTTAAGACATTTGAAACATCACACACCATATACTTTAAAATTAACAGCTCATGCAATTATAGAAAAAGCTCAACTTTGACTCAGGCCCACAGTCTTAAAAAATAAAGGTGTTAAAAAGTTTCTTCACACCACTGCAATAGAAGAACCATTTTGGGATTTCCAAAAAAACATTTTAGTCAAAGGTTTTTAAAGGAACCATTTTCTTTTACTGGTGAACCTTTATACAAATAATATTTTAATGGCGTTAAATGTTCTTTATGGTTGTTTATTTTTAGAGATGTCAGTGAAATAATAAGACAAAAAGATTTAGTAGTTGTCATTTACATGATGCATGCATGTATACACAACTATATCTACAAAAAAACTTTATATTTAATTTATGCTGAAACTTTTTGCCTCTTTGCTGCTTTAAAACATCTAAATGATTCAAACATTCAAACTGCAAATGGATGTACAACCAAACAGATATTTTTCAGAGTGGTTGTTTTTGTATTCATTCAACCAGTGGTCTCCAACATGGTGCCCGCTGGTCACAGAGTCTGTAAGGTGCTCGCCAAAGCACATTCTATTAATAGCCTCAATGTTAATATTTATTTATTACATATTTTTTATATCAGCTTCTTTTATGTTTGTTAAAGGTGCAGTGTGTCAATTTTAGCAGCATCTAGTGGTGAGGTTGCGAATTGCAACCAACGGCTCAGTCCACCGTTCACCAAAATGCACAGAGAATCTACGGTAGCTGCCACAGGACAAACTTGTCATCGTTGGAGACAACTTACAGTAATAAAAAAAGTTTGTCCGTTAACTCTTTCCCCGCCATTGACGAGATATCTCGTCAATTAAGAGAAAACGCTTCCCCGCCAATGACGAGATTTTCCGTCTTTCCGCAATACCGCTATTATCCACCAGGTGGCGCAGCTTTTCCGCAACTTTTTAAAACCGGAAGTATTGCCCTATGGCAAGCTGCTGCATGTCCGTGTCTGTTTTAAAGATTGCTCTGAATGGGATCTCTATGAAATGTCCGTCACAAATATGGAATTATTTTTGCTTTTTGCTCAAAATATGGTGTTTTTGCAAAAACCTACCCATATTCAAAAGCTGATTGCAAAAGAACCACTAAAGGTAGGATGAAAGTTTTTTTTTTGTTTGAAAGCAGAGGGTCTGTTCTTTCATTTGGTATATTGTATGTTTATTTATTTAAAGAAGAACATTTTCTGGAAGGCATTAAACTTTGGTGAAAATCATGAAAAACGCTGGCGCTGGCTGGCAACTTTTTTTAAAAACGCTGGCGGTGAAAGAGTTAAGGGCTGTTGTAGAAACATGGCGGCACAAAATGGCGACTTCCATTTAAGAGACCCTCGTTGTATGTAGATAAAACAACTTATTCTGAGGTAATAAAAACAATACAGGTTATTATGTAAGGTCTCACTGATAATATACAGTAGTTATGTATATTATATTGCATTTCTGTCAAGAGAGCCTTCTATAAGTTACACACTGCACCTTTAAAATTTTAAACTATGATTAAACATATCAACAATTGAAATAAAATAATATCAACATTAAATGCACTGTCCTATAATGTGTTGTTTTTTCCACAACAGTTTACTATATAAAAAATGGTTTTATCTATTGTGGGTAGCCCTAATTTCTCACAAAAAGGTTGCAGACCCCTGTTTTAGACCTTCAGGATGGTTATTTTTTCACATATACAACTTAGACTTTAATTCAGTTAATTTATTTTTGAATACATCTGTTGTCTCACAGCAAGAAGGTCCATAGTTCAAACCCTGGCTGGGTCAGGAGGTTTATGTGGCATTTGTATGTTCTCCCCGTGTCAGCTTGTGTTTCCTCCGGGTACTTGCAGGTTAGGTGAATCAGAGATGCCAAATTGTCTTTTCTCAATATGTGTATAGTAAAGATTTACTGGCTCTTGCCATGAATATAGCTAGATGCTGGAATAATGAAAAAATAATAAAAAAAACTTTTTTGTAATACTATTAGTTGGAGCTCATATACCAAAAAAGTACAGTATGATGCCAGAATGTCTTTTTGTGGTTTCTGTTAGAGAATTACATCTGATGTAATGTCTGTAGTACTGGGTGTGTTTAACCATAACTGTTGATATATGACGACTTGACTTGAGCAGTAAAGCTTTCTTCATTGTGAGAAGTCTTGTTTCATGCAAACCAAACAAACCCTTGTGAGAAATATAGCATTGATGCAACTTAATGCCTCAAAAAACAGGCTTCATTTTACTCTTTGTATGTTATATGAAAACACATTCATTTAGATTTGACAGCTTTTCATTTCCGTAAATCTTTATACCCTGTAAATCATTAAACTGGCAACCTAAATTAGATGAATGTTGAAACTTCCTCTTGCTCAAAATACGTTTCTGTTCCTTTAGATATTATCTCTCTATATTCTCCCGCTGAGCAAAGTTAAAACCCTAAAACTCACAGCAAATCAGAACTACAGTGCTCTTTAAAAATAATAAAGCAAGGAAGCTTGACGAAACAAATGAAATTCAATGCCACATACTTTAAAATGAATCTCTCATCAGCTATACCATCAAAGCAGACAAAGATATTAACATGTTATTTTTTTTTAAATTAGACCAATGCACAGTAATAATGTAATGCTCACAACAAAACCTTTTTTGGACCTCCCTGGGGTCCAAAAACGCGGCGCCGCGTTTTGACGTGTTTTCTCCTTATCATATAGCAGAATCAACTTCAAATACTCCATCATTAAAAATCATACACTTACATGTTTCACATCATTTAAAACTGTGAAGGGTCTTCATTAATTTGTGTACATTCACAATAACAACAAATCTTTGTGTTTTTTTTTTCAAATAAAGAAAATAAACATGGTGCGCATTCAGACATTTCTGTCTCTGCCAGCTGTCTCTCAAAACACATTAAATAAATCAATTAAAACTCCGCGAATCCTCGTCACAAAAACATGATACACATATCCAAAGAAAGCCTGAAATGTCTACTTTTGGACAAACGAATTATAATCGAAAACAAATATTGCATGTTTATATAATCTGTATCGAAGTAAAGAGAGTACAGTTTTTCCTGGCTAATTTCAGAGAATTGTTCCTAAACACATTATAATGTATTGGTGAAAAACGTTACAAAGATTGTAAACACTTTTGTATTGGCTTCATCAGAGAGATCGGAAGGTTGCCCCTCGATTATAAATAACACTTTTTTTTGTGGTATGGCAAACTGAGAACACATTTAATATTGGACTTTACACAGACTGTAATATAAATGGAAAATGAATTTTGTCAGGCCTGTCTTCAAGAGTTTGATTTAAAGGGGAAATTTAGCCTTTGGATGATTCACAATCTTCTTTGCCAACTTAAGCAATAAGGAATACCTGAAGAAAGATTCATCTCATCCAAGACTCTGGGATTCCCTGTAGTCCCATCTCAGAGAGAGAGAGAGAGAGAGAGAGAGAGAGAGAGAGAGAGAGAGAGAGAGAGAGAGAGAGAGAGAGAGAGAGAGAGAGAGAGAGAGAGAGAGAGAGAGAGAGAGAGAGAGAGAGAGAGAGAGAGAGAGAGAGAGAGAGAGAGAGAGAGAGAGAGAGAGAGAGAGAGAGAGAGAGAGAGAGATACAAGCATTATTTTGTTGTGTTTTTTTTGTGCTGGGCATAGATTAATCTAGATTAATTTCATACAAAATAAAAGTAACTTTTTGCATAATATATGAGATTGTGCTGTGTGTAAATATTATGTATACACACACACACACACACACACACACACACACACACACACACACACACACACACACACACACACACACACACACACACACACACACACACACACACACACACACACACACACACACACATATATATATACATTTAAGAAATGTTTTATTTATATATTATTTTTTAATTCATATAGAATATAGAATATATATAAATATAAATAAATAAATAAATATATATATATATATATAAATATAAATGTTTCTTAAATACATACAAGAATGTGTGTGCATTTATATATATATATATATATATATATATATATATATATATATATATATATATATATATACATTATAATTATACACAGCACAAACTCATATGTTATGCAAAAAAAAAAATTATTTTGTATGAGATTAATCTAGATGAATCTATGCCCGGCACTAGTTTTGTTGTTGTTGCATTAACCGAGTATTTCAGGTGATCTTTCCTTCTCTCAACACTATCAGACATAAAAGCTGTCACTGGGGTGGTACCCTTTTAAAAAGTCTAAAGGGTGCATATTAGTACCTCAAAGATACATAATGGTACGTCAAAGCTACATATTTGTTGCTTACTGGTACATAGGGACCTTTTTAAAGTGTAAGCTTTTGCACCTTTATTTCTGAAAGGCTGAAATAAAATGAGGACAGGTTGAGCAGTGCAAACCCATTGACTTATTTTATGTATGGTGGGGCGTTGCCTTAGTTCTCATTGTTTAAATGTCCTTTGAAACGAGCCTCAAAATAGATTCTAGTTTGTTAGATTTCAGGGTCTGCTTCGCTTGGTATTACAAAACAACCCAGTATCACGAAATTATGTACCTATAGGCACGTACGAAACGCTTTGCCGCGTTTGTGCGTTAGCATGTCATGCTTTTCTGTTTGGGTCACTGTCACGTATTGGTTACTCAACTTTTTTGTCCTAATCTCTTACCATTGTCACTTCGGTTTAGGGTTAGATTTACATAATAATGACATCCCTACCCAAACCCAACTCTAACCCCAACGTCAGGCAACAATTAGTTAAAGTTTAAAAAATATAAAAGAATAAGTCTTTTTTTATAGTATAAACCAATACTTAAAGTCCCATACTAATTCAAGCACCAAATCTAACCCTAAACTGAAGCGACAATGGTTTGAAAATAGGACAAAAAAGTAGAGTAACCAATACGTGACAATGACACAAACAGAAAAGCGTGACATGCTCATGCACGAACACAGCAAAGCGTGACATTGTCACGCTGGTCCATACGTGCCTATAGGTAAATAATTTCGTGACAGGGTTGCACAAAATAGCATAATACCTACTGGTCTATTAATAAACTGGTAATACATGCTGTTTTAACATTGCCATTTCTCTTCGAAATGTACACATGATTTAATACAGTAGGGATGCATTTCAAATGGATGTACAGTGCCAAAACCTTTATGTTCTTCTGGTATGGGTTTGTAAAGTTGTTGTACAGTAGTTGTTGCACAAACTTCACATAACTGGTGTTCGGGTCATTCACAATGAAGTGCTGTCACTTCAGGAAATAGGAGACGTTGTAGTTTGCATCTGATCTTACTGTGAACACTTTGCATGTTAGTTAATAAATTCCTGTTGATGCCAGAGGGCCAGATTAGTGAATGTGGGAGTGATGACCATACACACTGAAGTTTTGTTGCATCCATCTGATCTTATATTTCAGGTTTTCCCAATTAAAGCTTTACAACACTATCCATCTGACAATCCACATTTACGATCTGCCTTTTACTGATGCAAGCCAGGATTGTCAGCCTGTCATTCTGGTTCAATAGGATCAGACCTGATCCACGAACCCAAAATCAGTCTGCGCTCCCCTCCAAACATCAGACACGTCCCAGCCCTCAGGCTATAAACCAGATTAACAGATACAAGTCTAGTGGTTTCACACTAAACTTATCTCTGGGTTCGAATACCAAATGTTTTCCTTTAAAAGCGTGTTGTTCATGCAGTGCTCATTCGATGTAATGCCTACACTGAAACAACTAAACCGTGAACCCTGCCTCATGGTCTTGTTGGGCCCGAGGGATATCTCAAAACACTTGGCCATTGACCCTGCAGAAGCCCCAAAGACAGACACACTTATTTATCCTGATAATGGAAACATGGCTATTGAATTATGACGCCATCACCACATGATAAACAAAAACAGGGTGGGCCTTACAAAAATCAGGCCACACCCATTTGCTTCATTAAATTTGTCATCAAAGTAGGCTGATCATACGTGCCATTTTTCCGGGATGCGTCCTTGCCAGGATTTCCGAGGCATCTTCCGGAAGTCGTATTTGTCGACCATCATCGAGATTCTCACATTTCACTTAAAAACATATACAATCATTGTAGTTACTTTCTAACCTTGAAACAATAGAACCTAAAATAATAAACCTCGATGACGGTCAACAAATACGACTTCCGGAAGACGCCCCAGAAATCCTGGAAGCTTCCCGGAAAAATGGAATGTATGGTCACCCTACATCAAAGTAATTACAACATACAGGAGTTGAACATGAGCCAGAAAGATACAGAGGGACATGTCAAACTTTCCTTATTTGTAAGTTGCTTTGGATAAAATCATACGCAGAAATGAATAAATGTAAGAAAGATACTGACAGACAAACTGTCTGACCCCATCGATCTGTCCTCTAAAGTCCAGGCCATCTGGGACGCCAAGTACTAAAGCACACTTTCATAACCTCATTCATGAGATACATCAGCTTTCAGAACACACGTACACGAACACATGATTCATATGCATGAATAAAACAACGTTAGTCACACGCTGCATTGGTGTATTGGAAAGCACGTATTGAAATCGTTCCTCACTGCGGTCTCTTAAACAGACTTACATCGTTTCACTCTCGATTTTTGGCTGTTTCACTATAGTTACTCTGATATGGTTTTGGTAATGCTGGTGTTGTATGGTCTTATGTCATGTTTACCCAACCTCACACAGTGACATTATAAAATGTCAAGTTCTAGTCATGAATTATGACTAATCAATACCGTGTGCTTCAGATGTCAGTGCATATAGATATAGACCAATTTAGAGTAGACGTCACAGTTACGTCACTGCAAGCTGCGCGCGCAATGCGGTTGCAGAAAAACAGTGGAAATGAATTAGACACGAGTGAAAAGAGCAAGATAACTCACTGGAAAATGTCCTGTTGTGCTGTTAAGTGTCAGAATAAGAATGCCAAAAAAGATGGCTTTCATTTTTATAAAATACCATCGTCAAATACATCATTTGAAGATAAACGTAGGTGTTTATGATTACAATAAGCCCTTAAACGGACAGAATGGAGCGAGGAAATCATCTGGAAATCTTTTAATAATTAGAATAGAAAATAAGTAGAGAAGATGTCCGGTGTTCTGTCGAAGTCTGTTCCCTCCATGTGTTTCTTATAGCGTTTTTATCATGTTACAATTATAATTTATTAAGGAAGAAATAATAAAAAACTGTAAAATTATGAAATATTTAATAAACGCTATTATATATAATACATGATAGTATTGCTTTTACGTGTACTTTAGCGATTCAGACTGTAAAAATATTTGATTTAGCAAAAAAGAACAATACATATACATTACATACATGCATATCAGTAGCCAAGCCATTTAAACTTTTGATCTATCTAAAAAAATAAACGTAATGTGATTAAACGCTATAAGAAACATTGCACTAAAGGGAAACATAAAGGAATCAGACTTCGACAGAACACCGGATCCATAAAAATCATGGTTTAATGCTAAAACACTTCACAACCCTACTGCGGAGCAGTCACTTTCTGCAACCAGTTTGGCTCCGCCCACAAAAAACGTCATCTCTGTTTGCAAACACGAAATTGGTCTATAGATAAGAAACGTAGTAGCCAATGTAGTAAACGCAACACATTATTTTTTCATACTCTTAAAACTTCTTCCAAAAGTTGCCTTGTGATATCTTTGAATGAAATATAACTGTTGCCTTGTGACTCAGTATTACAGACCTGTGACCCCTGTAACTTTTCCTGTCTCTATTTGTTTTGTTCCTCTCTGTTCATCTTTTTGCTCTCTGTTCCTGTCCTTGCACATCTGACACCTCGAAGGCATTGAATTTGTGTGGGAAGGCTGGCTGAGATCTCCTGGTCATTGATTTGTGCAGTGTGTATGCAGATCAATAATTGTACACAAGGATTTAACTTTAATGATTGTGTCTATATATTAGCAAAGGTCCATTAGTTTTGCTCTGTAACTATGAGGTGCCCCTTCTTGGTACACTAATTTGAATAAACTTGGCTGTAGTATAAACAGTTTAGTCCAAATAAGGACAATTAATGACATTAATTCTGATATGATATTTCATTAATAAAATGACAAGGAGAATAAAAACTAATCAGTTATAAAAGAGAAAAAATATTCAAAAATATGTTGATGGGTCCCGATGGGGATAGATTGTACCTATTTAAGGAGGTCGCAAAATAAAAAGTTTGGGAAACCCTGCTGTAGTCCAGGTGGATGCTGGGCATTGGTGGTCATTGAGAAGAATCCACCTCTCATATTTAAAGTGCTGTGCCGCAGTGAAATTTAATTGTAGTTTATGATGTCCTGATTTGCTTAATGAATTTTACAAGGAAAATAATAAGTAATAATTTAATAATAAATGATTGTAAGATTTTCTTTCGCCCCTCTGGCTTTAGGTTTAATGGTGTAGTTAGAGGTGGGGTTTCATTATTGTTTTCTAATAATCAGACGTTTTTGTACGATTCACTTCATACAAATTTATACAAATTAGCCAACTCGAACAATATATACGAATTCAAGTGAGATTGTTTCTGGGGTAATGCCGAATGTATTTGAACATTATAAAATGCTTTAATTGGAGTTATTATATTAATACATGCTAGCAGACAGAAACAATATATTTTACAACATATTTATTAAATAAAACACAAAAGGGGTGGAGCACATGTGGATTTTTGAAAGGACTGGCACACTGTAAATAAATGCAGCATTTTTGTCAAAGTAACGTATATTTTTATGTTACTTTAACATAACAAATTAAGTTAAACAATTACAACTTGTTTTTATAATATATATGCATTTTTTACAGTGCAGTTCAATTTCTTTCCCAGATTAAATAAAAGTAAATTATTGTTAATTTCAAGCCTCATATGAAAAGAACATGTTGACAGCATACATAACATAATAACAACATAATATATAACACATGACAACGTAACGTAACGCAACATAACATAACAAATATATTATATATCATATATTACATATAACATAACACATAAGGTATAACTTAAAACATAACATAACATAACATAACATAACATAACATAACATAACATAACATAACATAACATAACATAACATAACATAACATAACATAACATAACATAACATAACATAACATAACATAACGTATAACATTTAACATATATTACATATAACATAACGTATAACGTAACGTTAACGTAACGTAACGTAACGTAACGTAACGTTAACGTAACGTAACGTAGCATATGTTATAACATAACATAACATGTAACGTAATGTAACGCAACGTTACGTGACATATGACACATGGCACATGACACATAACGTAACGTAACGTAACTTAACATATAACATATAACATAACATACAACATATAGACGGTTTCATCGGATGCACATGCGGTGACGCGATACGTGTCTGGTCTGAACTTTACTTCCGGTTTCCTATGTAATCTATGTGTTGTTTATTTCTTGTTATATAAATAAACTACGTTTAAAGTACTTTGTTGTTATTTATTCTTAGCAGAGTTTACCAGAAGTTACGTGTTGACCACGAAAGCCGCTTGTTTATGTTGTAACTGCTGAAACCGTCTATAACATATAAAAAATAACATATAACATAATGTGATCTTTTTTTTGATTTACAAACAAATATTTCATTAAAATATAGGCCTAATGTCCCGTAGTAACAGCAATTCTGTACCTACCCACATATTTGTTTGCTTTTGCTGTGGTCATTTACAACATGCTGCTATTAATAGAGTTTAACCTAGAATTTTTCTATAACACCTATCAACCTTGATCAGTTATTTGTGAAATATGATCATGATGCTTATACACAGAGCAACTATTGTCATCAGATGAGCAATCATTAGCATGCCAGGTCTGACTATAACCTAAAACACAATGCACGTCATGACGAGGATGCCAATTATTGGAATGGCAGCAATGTGGCAATGCTCGAGTCTCTCTAAGAATTTGCCTTGTGTGTTACACTTTGATCATCTGTTGGCATGGAGGGGGCCACTGACTTGTGCCAAGTCTCTAACGTTGTGAAGGAAGGATAGGAGAGATAGAGATTGGCTCCAAACATCCTGTGCTCTCCACTTCCTTCCTGCGCTTGCCCACATTTTCAGACTTCCTCTTTAGCCTTTCTAACCAATCGTGAAATGGGGAGAGCGCAGAACGGGGCGCTGCTTTGCATTTAAGCCCCTCCCACCGCATGGAATGGCTGCTGAAGCCTATCACCATCTGATGGTGTCTCTAGGGATTGATTTGTGATGGATGATGTCGTCCAGCCCTTCCATCCCGGTGTTATGGGGATAGAAACACAACCCATGTGATGACTGAAGCAGTGTTGGTTCAGGAAATAGTTCTTGTTATATGAATCCTCCTCTATGGAAGTTGCCCTCACTCAACCCTTTGCAACAGAATGGAAAATAAATAAAGAATTTAGCACACAGATAATAAGGCCCCTAACAGTTCCTGGTTATGACTGACAGATGGTTTAATTTATCCTCACGGCACGCTCAATACCCCCTGGTCCACGATCTCACTCACATGGGCCTTATGAAACATGTAAACGTCCGAGCTGGTGCCTGCTGGACGTAACATCATGCTATCTGTTAGGAAAAGTACCTTCTCAAATAACAACATTTATTATTTAATGCAAAATGCAGAAGTGACTTCTGTAAAATAAAATGTTATTTCTGTGAATTTTAATGTTTGAATTTGATTTTTTTTTTTTTTTAATTTTGTGCATTGTTTGATGCAGAGCATTTAAAGATGGGAATAATAGCCTGCTTGTCGTAAGTAAGTGAAAATGTGGACAGTCCCAGCTGACCGTGTTGATGTAGACCTCCTGAACTTCATTATGACAGCAGGAGATAGACAGAAACAGGATATCTACTGTATGACAATGCATTACTTGCTGCCTATCTCTCTTTTGCCAACTCTCTCTCTCTCTCTCTCTCTACTGGGCACACATTAGAATATAGATTATTTTAAATGAGAATAAATTAAATAAAAAATAGGCCATTGTTTTATGTTCTTGAAACCATCTTAAAATATGAAAATGTAAAAAAAATCTAAAATAAATATAAAAGAGTGACAAATTGTCAACTGTAAATGATTATGCTATCTGGTAAATTATAACAAAATGATTTGAATAAAAGTGTGCCATTCCACTGAATAACACAAGAGTACTTTGAAAGTCAAATAAAAGACTTTACAGTGATCAAATGTTTTACAACCAGGGATCCATGGCCCACTGGAGCATCAAAACAGACCTCCAAGGGGTCTAAACGCACCCCAGCTGTTATTGTGGCTTTATAAAGGTCCATTAGGTATAAATATGTATACATTTGTATCTGCGAGATGCCATTTGGGCCCTGGACTTTCGGTCTCGTGGCCTTAAATTGCGCGTGCTCGCTTAGTCTACGAGTCTGTAGGGTGACTCTGTCATTTTTACGCTTTGAAGTGTGCTCATCCGCGCCTCCTTTGCCACCTTGATGCGGTCTTCTACCATCCCAGAAGTCCTTGCAAAAGAGCAATCAGACCAATCAGACGACGGAAGGGAGGAGTTCACACTGACGGGCAACTTCTCTACCTATTCCCGGCGTGACGCTCGAGTCTGTCCCAAAATACGACTCTGGTGCACCCACGTGGACTCGCATCAAGGGTCCCTAAAGTCTGCACTACATGATGTCATCAAAGTGTGGACTCTGAGAAAATCCACAAGTCCAGAGTGTGCCATTTGGGACAGGGCAATAGACGGTTTTATCGGGCACACGTGCGATAACGCGCACCTGGTCCGAACTTTACTTCCGGTTTCAGTTTTTTAATGCTCTGACTATTGCTAAACTGAACTCTTGAACAAATACCTAGTCGAAAATAAAAATATGTTTTGGTTTCTTAGGTGATCTATGTGTTGTTTATTTTGCTTGTTATATAAATAAACTACTTTAAATGGACTTTGTTGTTATCAATTCTTAGCGGAGTTTACCGGAAGTTACGAGTTGACCGCGAAAGCCGCTTGTTTGTGTTGTTACTGCTGAAACCATCTATATATTTCTGATGTCCTAAACTCGTTTAAGTTCAAAGATGTACTTTTTGAAAGGGTACCACCCCGGCGACAGCTGGGGTACAATTTTCACCAATTAGAGTAAACATTAAAGTAAGATAAAACAACTAAAAATCAAGATATTTCTTAGTGTTAAGGTATTTTACAATGAATATACATCTTTCTAATTATGCCACACACTAGGATATTTTATTAAATAAAAATTATGAGTGGGGGGCTTTAATTGTGGACAATGGGGGTCTTGAAATCCTAAAGGTCTATAAAAATAGACCCTATGTAAAATGTAAACAAAAATGGTGTGTTTCAAGCTAACATGATAAAGTACACCAGTCTACTAACTTCATATCACTAAAAATGATCTTATAATTATTGCAAAAATGGCACAAAATATCTTCTGTATATCCACTTTGATTATGTAATAAAACGAATGCATTTTAACTGTACACAAGTGTTGAAATACATTGGCCACTGTATAATCATTAGCCCTCCGGGTGTTCCGGGTGTCAGCTGCACGCGCCCCCTTTATACGCGCATACTCACGAGCTTGAAGAGCGCGCAATACGCAAAACATATGAAGCAGGAAGAGAGGCAGAGAGAGAGACAGACGGATAGAAATAGAGAGAGAGAGAGAAAGAGAAAGAGGGAGGGGTGAGCAAAAATAAGAGGTGAAAGAGGGATCGAGGAGAGCAGCAGCATTCGGATCAGTCACTTACAGCATCCAGTGATCTGATCGCCAGTTATTCTGCTATGCTCAGCGGACGCGTGGACGCCAATTCCGCTTTGGTGTAACGGACGTCTCGGAAGGGAGTTTGACATACATGCCCATCGGATTTGCCTCAAACATTTGATTGTTTATCACTGGACATGATGGAACATTGGAGACAGTGTGCGCTATGGCTGATCAATTGTAAGGTGCTCCCGGCGAACCATCGGGTGACATGGGAGTCCGCTCAGGTTTTTGACCTGGCGCAGACCCTGCGTGATGGGGTTCTCCTGTGCCAGCTTCTCAACAACCTGAAACCCCAATCTATCAACCTGAGGGAAATCAACCTGAGACCTCAGATGTCACAGGTATGTAATGATGATAGTGATGATAGCCTGCATGAATGCTGTTGATTTGGATTTAGGGGCACAGGCATGAAAGTGAAACTATTCAAAAGTCTTGCTTTAAAATATATTTTAAAAAGAGTATACGCTATATGTAAAAACTAATGGGGAAATGAGTAATGTGCGTCTAGTTATACATCACATAGAGTACTTGTAGTGCCATGTTGATGTTATTGCAATACATGCGGTACCGTTATATTTATATTTCAGTGCTCAATTCTGCCCCCTATCGGTAAATATCAGCAATGCAGAAACCCTGTGAGAGAAACATTTTGATGTGCATCTGCCAAAGGAGGATATGTTTTGACCTCCTCCTGTTTTGTATTTTTAGCATTAATTTATTTTAAAATATTAAATTAGCATTAGCATTTTAATGAAAACTGATCCTTATACAACAAATGGCCTTTTTGATACACCCCATGACATTACAGCTGTGTGTGTTGTCTATAAAGGTATGAAGGTCAGATAAAAAGCTGTCTGAGTTTGGTCTCGTTCCTTGTACCTTGCCAGGATTAGTTTCACCGTCTGCGGAAAGCGTTTTATTGCGGACAGCCTTTGATATATGTCCGTCCGCTCTGTGTTGTTAAACGCCATCTGTTCAAAGCCTGGATGTGATTATGTCCCTCAAACATAAGGTGAAATGAGTACTGACACTGACATTTCATATCACTGACAGTAACCTTTGTACATGGATGCACAGTAACTAGCAAGTGTATAAACACATGCACACACTGTGCAATTAAAGTAAACCTTTATGCATTAAATAAATAAATATCTATATATCTATCCCCCACATATCAGTACACGTTTGGTGTTTCTTGTTGGTTTATGATTTCCAACTGCAGTGAAAGTTCCTCCATTCGGCAAAAACAAAAGTACCCTATGTAAAGAAAAAATGGACCCAAAATGAGCAAATCGTCCATGTAACCACGGAGGTGAAATTTCCATCACTGAGGGCAACGTCTGAATCGGAGCATGAATTATTCATGGCATTTTTGTCGGCTATTTTATCATAGACTCATTATAGCACACGGGACACAGGCACGGTCGTCCCAAGAGACAGGCACAGACAAAAGCAGTGAAGAGACCAAACACAAAGCCGAATCTCTACCTCATCAGAGCAACTCCAGGGGCCCAATGGACCCATTGGGTTTCCCTTCACCCCACCAATAGGTGTATAATTAGAATATAATGCACAATTCCTCCCCCACAAATATTTCGTCCAGGAATGATAGGAACCAGGCCAGGAGGAGGTTGTGTTTGTACGTGTAGAAGGGAGTTACACTATTTAAATCCAGGCCTGTGTGAACTGAAGAACAGAAAGGTTTACATGCATGTTTGAATCATGCGAAAGGTGGAAGTGTAAGATTGAGGAAGCCACAAATGCAAGTGCCTTTCTCACACGAGGGTTTCTTCCGTTTAACGTGCGCGTTTGTGAGGAGTGGAAGGAAATGGCAACAGGTGTTTGGCACGGCATCAAAACTTTATTTAGATATGAACATATGCAAATAGATAAGTCATTTAAATCATAGTTTGAGGCAACGTACATAATCTATCTTTCCCTCTGCAGCCAGTTGTGTATATCAGAATTCAGCAGACAGAAACCGGTAACTGGTAAAATTACCACAGTGTCAGGGTTATGCCGGATAATCACTGTCTCATCTTCAGGTCGGAGGGGGAAACACAAAAGCGGACGCCCACTTGTTTGGCACATACAGTAGTTTCCGAGCAGTGACGTCTGCAGGGGAAATGAGGAAATGGGATGAAGGAAGGAAATGAAACTAAACATGCTCTGAAGACCCTTTACTGCGCAAACCTAAAACTTCAAAAGCTTGCAGTTAGGAGTTTTAGCACTTGACGGATGAGGGATGGATTTGACACTTGCATCATTTTTATATGCCATGTTAAGTTAAAATGCTTATTTTGAAAAAATTAAAACATTTATAATGAATTGTGGTTGCTAGGGTGTTCAAATTTCTGTGGTTGCTAGGGTGTTTTGGCTGGTTGCTACTGTAGATATTTAACTAGCACACAAGCCAGACAAATTGAGATATCATCTTGGTGTGCAAAGAGTGTAGGATAAGTTTTGCACCAGGTTAACCCCAAATGAGTGATAGTAATGGACATTTACTTAAGTTTACATTTCGTTAAGCAGACAGTTTTATCCAAAGCGACTTACAGTGAGGACAACAAAGTTTAATAGTGATTATTTCTTAAGAAAACATCGCTAATAATTAAATTCCCAGAGAAGAGGCAAACATCATGACGTGCATATTAACACAAATTTCATGCACAAATTTATGCAAGGACTGACTCGCAAGTCTAGCCAGACCTCTCTCTCCCTTCCTCTCTCTCTCTCTCTCTCTCTCTCTCTCTCTCTCTCTCTCTCCCTCTGTCTAACATTGACTGACCTTTCTTTCGGTCACCAAGGTAACAGCATCTACTGTAAATGGCTAAGGATCAGAAGACAAAGATGCTCCCCAAAGACATTGTGAATCACACATTTACAGTTCAGATTTTAAATCAAATCTTTGAATAGCACAACACGGATAAAGCGTGAATTACATTAGGATTTTAAATGAAGGCAGACATTTCCACATCCAAGAAAGCTCTTTTGTTTCAAAAAAATCCATGAGTATTAGGTTAGGGAAACCTACCCAGCCTAATTTATGACATTTGGATTATACTGTGAACATTGAAAAAGCATTTACCGTATGTGCTTATGCCCTTCAAGTGTCATTAATGAGGAAATTTAATTGTCCTTCAGGTTTGGTATCTGATTATGGATCTTTTCCAAGGGCCAATTAAAAATAAGTGAAATCCTACTCTGTGTCATCGTGCAAAATTGGAATCTGCTTTTTGATGACGCGCACACATACGACCCTGCAGTGTTCAACCTTTAGCTTAGATCTGACAACTTATATCTAAGATGAACAGAATGAACAGAAACAGCAGCAGTGAAGAATTTCACAAGCATGATAAAAAAACTCAAATATCAAATATCATTATATAAGGTTTACAACTGCAAAAATGAGAATTGGCATTTTGAGTGCACTTAAAGGGACACTCCACTTTTTTTGAAAATATGCTCATTTTCCAGCTCCCCTAGAGTTAAACATTTAATTTTTACAGTTTTGGAATCCATTCAGCCGATCTCCAGGTCTGGCGGTACCACTTTTCAGCATAGCTTAGCATAATCCATTGAATCTGATTAGACCATTAGCATCAGGCTAAAAAATAACTAAAGAGCGTTTCGATATTTTTCTTATTTAAAACTTGACTTTTCTGTAGTTACATCGTGTACTAAGACTGACGTAAAATTAAAAGTTGTGATTTTCTAGGAAGATATTGCTAGTATCCATACTCTTATTCTGGTGTAATAATCAAGGACTTTGCTGATGTAACATGGCTGCAGCAGGCGTAGTGATATTACGCACTGCTCGAAAATAGTCACCTGCTATTGGAAGTAACCAAGGGGACTATTTTTGGGCAGTGCGTAATATCACTACGCCTGCTGCAGCCATGTTTCGGCAGCAAAGTCCTTGATTATTACACCTGAATTCGTCTACCCTCCTTAGAAGCAGGAAATTCACAGGTATACACTCTGTAGCTGTGGTTTCCAAATTGGGTAGGCCTACCTGTACAAAAGTTACAATGGGGCTACTATTAATTAAGGATTAGCTTAACATTCAATCGACGTTTGTGTATTATAGGGGAAAATATAATGTGTACACCATCTAGTATACAAACTACACAATTTAAGCGTCAAAGTAAACTAAATGGTCTATTAAAACGAGCTGATCATACGGTGTGTTTTTTTATGCGGCACAGTGCACACTAATCGGAATATGACATTTGAAGAATCGCGGTTCTTTGATGCCTCATCTGCACCGTGTTTGCCGATGTCTAGAAAAGTATTTTTTAGCACAACGCTATGTCAAACCGACATTCTAGATTGAGAGCGTGACGCTCAATGTGCTTGCTTTAAAAGACTATCTTAGAGTTTTTTTTGACTATCTTACGTTGGAAAATTCATCTGTAAAGAGATTACTCCATTTCGGGGTCGAGGACGAGACAGGGAGAGAAAAACAGAATTCTTTTAACGTAGGGGCAGTTCGCATGTAATGCAAGTTTCATACAGAATTGTGGTTTAAAATCTGTTCGGTTCCAGACAGGCTACCTATTGCGGCATAAGTATTTTACCCAGATGAGTTATGTGAATGCTTTGTTCTGGACAAATTAGCTATTGCGGGATAGGTAGATTTACTTGACATTTTATGAGAATGTCTTAAATTTAGACTTAAAGTGATAAACAAACATTAAACCAGTTTAAACAAGTCAAGAATGTTTTTCAAAATCACATTTTGAAATGCATTTATTCATCATCACAAATGAAACACATGCATTAAATTTCAGGTTCTGCACAATCAAGCAAATGCAGTGTGTCATGCATACAAAAAGCAGCAGTGTGAAAGTTTGCAAATTCTTGTGTATTTTTGTTACATCCTTGTGAAACTTTGTGGTAGCACCTGTGATGTGGCAGTTAACGTCCGGTTTAATGGTGACCATCAGAGAATCTCACAGCTTACTCTGATGGGTTATCTGCCCAGTGTGGTGCCCTGTGTTCACCATACAGTAGATCTACAGTACAAGTTATGGCGTTGCAGTCACCAGCCAGCACGTTATTGTCTTCCTCCTGTTTGTTTACACACCATGAAACAATGCAAGGCCATGTGCCATCCACAGCAAACATCTATACTTATCAAGTGCAGTCAGCTGTTGTACTGGAAATATGCTCATGCAATCGATAGGATGCATGTATCCAAGGCCAACATTGATTATTTGTAGAATTAAAATATTGCTTTGTTCAACTGCTATGAGACAATAAAGAAACTAGCATAGTTGATTCAATATTGTATATAAAGAATTAGTTACAGTGTGTATCTATAGACCATTTTCAGTTCTTTAGTGATTTTCATCTGATGTATGACAACTTGAAACACCTCACTCAGGGGGTCTGTGGTTACCGTACATAAGGCCAACCTCCAAACTACAATTGGTGATAGCATTTATAGTGTTACATAGAGATTTCATCAGACTGATCTTTAGTGGCCTTGGAGAGCATTTTAGGACTTACAGTTCAGATACATGAAGCCCATAAATGTACTGTATCAAACATGCATTTTGGAGAATGATTTAATGCTTGTTGATCCTCTTGGTTATTTTATGCTGAGTTGTTATAGAAGACTGATTTTGTGTCTAGCACATTGCGTGTTTAGCAGTCTTTTCGGTTGAACTGCGGTAAAAAGCTCACAGCTGGTGCTCTCCACGCTTTGCAAATGTGTCTTAAGCCACTGATTTAAAACACACTTCCTTATTCCACTGAATGAGATTTTTTTTTTAAAACCATTACAGTTCAGATGATCCCAGGAACTACAGTACTGTGCAAAAGTCTTAGGCCACCACCACCAGACTTGTTGTTTTAGAAGTTTTATGTCCATCCATATTTCTTTTTCAATCTATTTTATTAAAGGACAAGTTCGGTATTGCCCTTAAAGACCTGTTTTCAGATTGTTTATGATGAAATAGAACGGTTTTGACTGAAATTTGGACATATGATGCTGGCCCGAGAATTTTCGGGTGTTTGTTGTATCACCTCCCACCTCTACAATGACTGCAAATGTGCACTGGAACAATCCTTCCTAAAATGCATTAAACTTTCGTTTACAAAGACGTGAAACTCACCGAGTGTTCAGGGGTGTTCACTGATATGTTCACACAAAAAATCGCTGCAAAAGATGCATTCCAACAGGTTTTATTGTAGCTTTTGTCAAACTCCATTGACTTGTATTACATGTCCTGTGAGGTACGGTATTACTCCGCGCTGGGAACGTTGTTTGTATTCTTGCAATTGGCAAAGGCGGATTATCGCCACCAACTAGGCTGGAGTGTCTATTATTCAAGCTTTCAGCGGAAGAATATACGGGTGTGAGGCGTTTGGAAAAATAGGTCCACAAGTTTACAACGATTGGTAAAACACCTGTTGGAAAGCATCTTTTGCAGCGATTTTTGTGTGAGCATATCAGTGAACACCCCTGACCACTCGGTGAGTTTCACATCTTTGTAAACGAAAGTTTAATGCATTTTATGAAGGATTGTCCCAGTGCACCTATATAGCCATTATAGAGATGGAGGGTAATGCAACAAACACCCGAAAATTCTCGGGCCAGCATCATATGTCCAAATTAAAACCGTTCTATTTCATCATAAACAATCTGAAAACAGGGCTTTAAGTGTAAAATACCGAACTTGTCCTTTAAGATACCAACAGAAAATACAGGAAATAAAAATGTTCAGGACTTCTTTAGGCATCGTCTGTGTTTAGTGTGATCGCTATTGGCACTAAACACATCTTGAGCGTTTTGGAGCAGAATAAGGTAAAAATAATTTTTTTTTTAAATTAGAAATTAGGATTTAATTTTATTTAGGTTTAAGAGATCGTGCAGTTTCCTGCTATTTTTCAAGTGGAAGGGGAGTTTACCCTAAAAAGTTGACACATCAGTTTACATTTTTATACAGTTTTAATACTATATACACATTTCTTGTATTTTCTGGTTGTATTCTATTAAAGAGACTGAAAAACAATTATATATGATCACTGTAACATTGCAAAAACAACAAATCTAATTCTGGCATGGTGGCCTTAAGGGGATCGCACACCGGCCGCGCCGCTCAGCGCCGCGCCGTTCTAAATAAACTGAACACATTGTTTTCTATGAGTGTACGCACACCGGCGCAGCCAGGTGGCGCCTGTCCGCGCCGCCCAGCTGTGACTCAGGAAGTTGCTTAAAATCCCTGTCGTGACACACAGCGCCACTCACATAGTTTAACATTAAATAACATCAGATTTGTCCCAAATCATAAACGATTAACATTGGCTGCTAACGTATATTTTGCATTTTAAAGTAGACGCTATCTGACGAAGCTTGTGCTATTTAATGTGCACTTCCGGGTTTACAATACCTCCGAGTTCTGCTAGGCGCGACGCGGCGCTGCGCGGGGCTGAGCTGCGCGGCCGGTGTGCGATCCCCTTAAGACTTGCACAGTACTGTATATCTCCAAGACTTGCAGAATCAGTTTTGAGGAGTCATTTTAGTCTTAAGTTTTCGTTTTGAAAGCCTTCGTGATCTGATTTTTCATGAAAGCTCTTTGAGCCGCCCCGCGTCAAATGCATGATTTTAAAGCAAATGCATGATTTTAAAGGTTTTATTGCATTTTTTATGCACTTTAGTTGAAGAAAAATGTTTCCCTGTGTCTGATGCTTAAAATTGAATAGCATGTTTTTGCTGCCATGTAAAACTGTAATTGGCTAGGCTGTTTACATAAACCTACAAGTATGACTAGTCTTGAAATACTTGAGACCGGTCTCAAGACCATTTTTGGTTGTCTTGGTCTCAGATTTAGTGGTCTCAAGATTTTATTTCCAGACCGGTCAAGACTACAACTCCGGGGATTGAACTAAATTGCTGGTGCATTGTCTGATTTATGTGTTAACATAATTTATGTGATTGGATAAAAAAATTCTGGCTTTAAAAGCAATCATTGACTTATTATTTGATTTCTTGTGCCGGTGAGAGATAGATGGGGGATAATTAAAAAAGAAGTCAAGGCCCACGATATCCAAGATGTAATTCCATCCATTTTTTAAGGTCTTGTCTCGGTCTCGACTGTCTTTGTTCTTGTCTTGGTTTCACATCCTCTGGTCTTGGTCTCAATTTAAGTGGTCTCGACTACAACACTAAGTATAACTTGATATGGCATTATAGAAACCAAGTTGCTTAATATTGTGTGTAGGTATTTGTGTGTGAAAGTGACTCAGACTTTAACATGCTCTTGGTTGAGATTTCACATTGAAGCCTTCGTATAATAGGCAAACTGATAAAATTGGTCAAAAAATTATCCCAGGCTGTCACTGGGGCAGAACATAAAAGTCCTAATATGGTTTAGGTACAGATATATATGCATGTGGTACCAATATGTACCTTTGAGGTGCTAATATGCACCATTTAAGTGCAAATGTGTACCTTTGAAAGGGCACTATTGGCATCTAAAATTATTTTTTGTCCATTTCTTCTGACATTGTAGAAAAGACATCTTTGCAAGAGTCTGAAGCAAATTAGCATAAAACTATCAGCGCAGTAGGGGTTTAACAGCATAAATCAGAAATAGTTTTTGGCTGAGCAGTGTTTTTCTCCAATAAACCCTAATGCATCTAAAATGACGGTGTTGCAGAAAGCAACACTGCTGCATTTAACAGCCACATCAAACGAACATTGCCCTGTGTCTAAATCTCTCTCTTTTCCTCTGTTTCTATCTAGCTTTCTTTCGACCCATCGGGACTTCTCGAGGAAAGATGTGCCTTTCCGATAATGTGTTTAAACCAAACAAGTGTAAACAGTCGAGCAGATTTGCTGCCTGAACATTTTCTCATCTAATCGGTGCATAAGTGTGGCCCTAGGCCTGTAATGAAGTCATCTGTCGGGGGGAGGACGGGAACCGAGAGGCAATGTGTAGTTTTTGATCTGCACATTTTTAGCAGTTAAGGGTTATTGGTTTAAATGCATAAAATGCTCATTAAACACCAAAAAGCTGAGTCTGGGGCGTCCTTGCTATCTTTAACGGTGCAGTTGCGAATAATTATACAACCCAAGACAGTTCTCAAGAAATCGAAGGTGCAGCTGCAGTGCAAAGCATTGTCTGTCTCATATTCACTTCCTTTTGTTGCTTAAGATAGAAACATGGCTTTACAACAGACGTGAAGCTCATTGTCTAACAAGAGAGTTTGACACGCAACGTATGACCGCCGACAGATGCGCGGTGCTAATATAACTATTTAAAAGGACACGTTTCTGTAAACATGCTCGGCAAAAAGGGGAAAGTTGCAGATCTGTAGACCATAACAGGACATCCATTAAGATTATTTTCGCTGTTTTATTTTGTGAAAGATGAAGAGAGAGTAAGAGAGAACAAATTACTGAGCTGTTGAGGAAAATTTCCTCCGTCTTCAGTCACTAAGCAACACTTCACATGCTGTGAAAGGAAATTACAGATAATAACTTTGACAAAACTTTGTTTCAAAGGAAATCTGAAATATGCCCACACGTTTTCATGACTGTGCGTGTTGACATTTTCAATAGCAGTACTGAACAAATTCAATAATATATCCCTTCATGGAAAAGGAAAACTTAATTAAAAACAATATATCATATGTTAAGAAGTATTATCTATGTTACCTAATGCTTTAACTAATGTTAACAAATGCAGCCTTATTGTAACGTGTGTGTGATTTTTGGATTGTTTAGTGTAGGCCACAGCCTACATTTATTTCCTATACAACAACTTTACCAACACAATGCAAATCGTTTTTTACAATCATTATATTGCATAACTGATTGAATACAATGACTCTAATACAAATATATACTGGACCACAAAACCAGTCACAAATCGCACGTGTAAATTTGAAGAGTGTGGTTCCAAAACTATACCAAGAAACTGACAAGATGAAAACCACTTTTTTCTGTTACAAACTTTCACATAGCATCTTTAGGTTATAATAAAATTTCAAATTCAAATCTATAATTTGATTTTCAAAGATTTATTATGAATTTTTTTTGCAAAATGCAATGAATCCATTAATTATTTTCTATAAAATGCTTTTAGTTGACTAGTGGAATACATTGATTAAAAAAATAAACATTAATGCACTGTAAAAAGTAAAACATGGCTGTTTTTCGTTTGATGTAATTTTTTTCATTCCAATAGCCTAAGCTTATTAGATTGTTAAGTAAAATTAAATTTTGTAATTTGTATGTGTCTTTCAATCTATTTTATTAGATTGATACAATATAAATTATAACATAACAATTGAAATTCAAATTATAAATTTGATCAAACGACTTTATTAGATTGATAGAATATAAATTATAACATAACAATGAAATTCAAATTATAAATTCGATCAAACGACTTTTATTAGATTGATAGAATATAAATTATAACATAACAATGAAATTCAAATTATACATTCGATCAAACGGCTTTTATTAGATTGATACAATATAAATTAAAACATAACAATGAAATTCAAATTATACATTTGATCAAACTACTTTTATTAGATTGATACAATATAATTTATAACATAACAATGTAATTCAAATTATACATTCGATCAAACTGCTTTTATTAGATTAAGCACGGTTTGCGCATGCGCAGATGAAAACTCGAGAGAGTTCTTCAGGGAGAGACCGAAAGCAGTTGACGGTTATCTGCTGAACAACGCGAACAGGACCCGTTTTTCAGGTAAGGGGGAATTAACCAAAATTGCACGTCTGCGTTATCCTTTCCCTTTATTTCAGTACTCACACTATAATTTTTATAAGGTAGTTCAGTTTTTATAAGGTGACTGTCACCGTTTTACCTATAGCCAGGTTTACAGGCTAGCGTGACCTAGCATTATGTCATAGGGATAATATTAACGTTATATAGACTGATATTATGAAAGGAAAAAATATTTTCTCGCTCTGAATGTTGTAAAAAAGTTGTTTTCATGATTAAGGCTTGAGTATATTGCATTTCTCTGCCGACAATTAACGTTAAATGAATCACCTCAATATGTGACGTGTACTGTAATGTTACACTGATTTTGCCGCTCGGAGTTTAGGCTAAATGCTCCGGGCGCTCAATGCCGATATGAACGTGGATTTTATATGCTTTATGTTTTATATTTGCGAAGGCTGAAATGAATGTGAGGGTGGTGTACTCATTTATTTACTCATGAGGGTTATTTATTGTCTCGCCAGGATATGCCAAGTGATGAAGAATTGGAGCAAAAGTCCTCAGTAACATGCCCTCAACCGCAGCTGCTGTATCAATGTTATTTGGACTGACATACCCATGGTTTCTTATTTGTTCTTATTTGATATATTCACATTTATGCTATATATGAAATTGAACTTGAAATGAACTGATTACTTGAACTGTCTCAGAATGCTGTATTTGTAAAACGTTTGTTTTGCCAAAAAAGTCTGTAAAAACAGTGATTTTTTGGGATTTAATAAATATTTAAAAGAACGTTTGATCTGACTCATTTAAACATGTATTTATATATTGAGATAATTTAAAAATTTTAGATTATGTCAATTGTGAAGCCTTTTATATTGGAATGAATACATATTTCAGATTGAAGGAAACTGAATTTAGATCAAGTCTTTTAAAAATCTTTTTTTTAATTTAAGCCAATTTAAATTTTTGATTTACCCCAAATTCAGAAAAGAGTTTGCATGAAATGCAAAAAATTAGTTTGAACTGAATGGTTTCTAAACATTAGATCAATGTAAAATCTTTATTGTGAATGGTTACTTCAATTTTATTAGGTTAATCCAATGTTTCACTTTTTACAGTGTGGCATTAATCAAAACACTTACTTTGTCATATTAAGAACACTGTCATCCTTGGGATGTCGTCACTGAACCTTTTTGACAGCGGTCGATTTTTGTTGACTTTGAGTAAAATAATGGAAAGTTTTTCATACGGTAAGATCCCCTGGGGTCAATGTGTTAGCATGACAGAAGCTTGATGCTGTCGGGAGAACAAGCAACAGCCGGCATTTTTCCTTCACCTGAGTGGCTTACGTTTCTTCCCCACCACAGAAAACCACCACAGGTTTATCACATCCATCAAAGTATTATTTTGTTTTTGTTTGTTTGTTGATCCTGAAGTACAAAGCAGATGAGGAAAACTAGGATTCAGTGTGTATTCAACGCACCGCCATTATTGTTCACATTGCATTGAATGGTGCGCTGTGATTGGTTGAGTTGATTTATTGCATTCTGCAGAGAAGGAGGAGTGGCGTTTGTCGCAGTTTGGAAAAAAAGGGAAAAATATAACAGAATAACATGGCAGATATCGGATTTTGCATAAAATTAAGAATTTACTTTTTAATACTGACCTGATACAATGATTTTGGTTGTAACTAATAAAAAAAAGTGTTTATCGCATTTTGGAACTAAAACAATACATTGTATGGGTCAAAATTATCAATTTTTATGCAAAAAATCATTTGGATATTATTTAAAGATCATTTTTCACAAAGATATTTTGTACATTCCCTACTGTAAATATATATAAAAAATTATTTATCATTACTGGACAACTTTAGAGGTGATTTTCTCAATATCTTAAATTTTTTTGCACTCTCATATTCCAGATTTTCTACCGTGAGATTATTTCCAATAGTATTACAATTAATAATATTTCTAGATTATATTTATAAAGTACGATACTATGATTAAAACATATATGTCTCTTCTTTCTACCCAGTTTCTCTGCCTAAAGAACATCAGGACGTTTTTACATGCCTGCTCAGAGATCTTCGGCATGAAGAAAAGTGAACTGTTTGAGGCCTTTGATTTGTTTGACGTTCGAGATTTCGGAAAGGTAAGATAGTGTTTCATTTTCTTTTCTTGCTAGAAACAGATTGTGATAAAGTAAAACGTGTGTTTCTTCAACTTTGTTCACTGTCTCCCAAGGGTTGATTTAAATATAATTTAATATTATTTCATCTTTTGAAAACACAAGGTGCTAGTTATGAAATTATCTCTAGGAAGAGAAAGTCTGCTATCTTGTTCAAATGAAGCTTAATGCTTAAAACGTAATTTCCAGCACTGTCATTGCCATCACTGAATGCTAATAAACACAATACACAACCTGTTGTGTGATGTGATGGAAAGTTCATTGTTAAAAGGCTCATTTAAAAAGTCAACCCTTCTAAGCTAGCTGATATTTCTTGTGGCGTCGTGTCTCAGTCGGTTGAATTCTGAGATGATGAGTTTTTTTGTGGTCTGTCTGCTGCAATAAAGTATCAGCGTCTGCGTCTCATCCTGTTGGTAATTTAATTTAATTTAATTTAATTAATTCAGTGTGTTTATAATAGATCAGTGATGGGCGACAGGGGGTGCGGCCGGCCTCTGTGAGGGTGTGGTACGATTGTCTTTGTGTTTTGTGTACTTCCTTGCTTAGAGCTTTGGACTTATTGCATGCATTTCTTGAAAGTGAAGTCGTATGTTTTGAATTTAGAGGTTAGTGTCATTTTTAAGCATATGGACCCAAGCAGATGTTTTGCCCCAGGACTGCCTGATACCACACTGATCAATATTGTCAGGAACACTTAAAGCCCAACGGCGCCTGATGCAAACTCAGCGACCTGTCAGATGTTTCTCACCAGACTGTAAATGTCAGATGTCCTTTAATAATCCTTCTTAAGGAGATAAACATGTAAACGGCAAGCCATCGAATTGGTTTTAAGACTTTTTCAAATGATGTTGGGACTGTATTTGGCAGAGTACAAAATATTGTGAATTAAAAAAGTATGCATATTATAAATTTTACATTTACATAGGCTATAACATAAACACTTGCACTGAACTGTGTTTAGTGACTTATTAATAATGCATATACATTTACATTTATGCATTCGGCAGATGCTTTTGTCCAAAGCGATTTACGGTACATTACAAGACATACATTTTTTTATCAGTACTGTATGTGTGTTCCCTGGGTTCGATAAACCTGTGACCATTTGTGTTGTATACCACTGAGCTACAGTATACTGAAGCACAATGTAAATATTAATTATAATGTTTAAAGGAAAAACACTTAAAATTCTGTAATCTGGATCTGATATCTTCTCAAAGAAGTTGATTCCTCTTGACACAGTACATAATATTTGCTTGCCACATGTTGCTTTGAAAACTATATAAAAGTTATTTTTATTCCTTTGTGTGGTGGTTTTGTGATGTTAGCCAGCTAGTACACCAACCAAAAATCCTAGTATTATAAAATGTTGTTTTTGAAATAAAGTTGCATTTTTTTTCTAGATTTATGTAGTATGTTGCATTATACAGTAGCTCTACGGAAAAGAAAGATGCATTTGCTCGATTTCGCTACATCCTCATACCAGATTTTTTAATGTCATCACTATAGTAATATAGCTATAACTAGAAACTACATTAGATATTTCTTTATATATAATTTAACTCCAACTAATTTTTTATATGCATGCAATAGCAGAATTCAAAGTGAAGCTGTATTGCACAGCCCTTCAAATGCATTATAAATGCGACCCCTGTTTTGTTCAGACTCGATGCAGAGCGCTAATGGAGCGGATGAATCGACCTGCCAATTGAACTGTCACTCAACTGTGGTCCTACACCCCCGTCTGTACATGTGGCATAAATAGTCGTGGCTTTAGTGTTAAACTAAACGCCCGTCCTGGATGTGTTTTGCAAAGTTCATTGCAAGTGTGTCTTTAGCGGCAGTAATATATTTTTTATGTGTGCATGAGTATACAGAGCTCTTAACCCCTCTCTTAAATGATCTGCTTTTTACAAACTGTTTGCATGAATGGGATACATATGGAGCTCATGTCACATCATCTTGTACCCGAAACACACTTTTTTTCTCATAAAGTTTGCATGTACAGGAATAATTGAAGTATTCACATATACACAGTACGTAACTTGGTCCTCTGTGAAACGCTTAGGGAGGACATCACCAATTTTTTCCACATGGCTGAAAAAACATCTGTCTTTTTCATCTGACACTCGCTTTGGGCAACACTTGTTTTATCACAAGGGAAGCACGAATGTTTTCAAAGTTATTTTAATGGAAAGTTTGGGAAATATACATGCAATTCAGTGCAGTATTGGAAGTTTTAAAATTGGGAAATCTATTTAGTAAATGCATACACTTTAAATACACTATAACTGTTTATATTGAATTCAAATGACCACTTGAGTTTCAGTTTAGGACATATTTTAAGGTTTTCGTCTGTGTTTCTTTGTGTAGTGATGTGGGGGTTGCTTTGTGTGATTACATGAGCTCTGATTGGCTGCTTGATCATTAATGAATTTCTTTTCAGTAATAGGCTTTGAGCCGCAGGCCCACAAGCTTGACTGATGTGTCTTTCACCGTTTATAGCCAGAGTGACAGATCAACTAAATCAATCCATTTATACACATCCTGGTTTCTCATTTTATTCATCCATCTGTCCCCCTACTTCCTGTCTCATCCTTTCATCTGATACTGATTCCCTTTATTCTACTGGGAATATGGATGTGTGGTGAGTGAAGCATCATTTAGCAGGTGTGCTTCATCCAAGCAACTCGCAGGTGCATTCCCCTAAAGCATCATGGCTAGTTGCTTTTTACACGGCACAATGCTGATAGTAATTTGAAGTAATTCTCTACCTCCTGGGACATGCTTATCTAGATTAAAGATTAATTACTATTTTATTTTCAATGTGTGCCAGGGATCCAGACTGCCCCCAAATGGTGGCATTTTGCTCCTAAAATTTGTGAGTGTGCCACTGAATTTTACATCCAGTCGCACATGTGCAAGAAGTAAATTTGACCTTTTTTCCAAAAGTGCACAATAAAATGTGACACTGAATTTGAAACAGCACATTGCACTTTCTGCATCTATCATTAAAGTATTTATTAGTAATACAGTGGAAATTAGTACAAATGTGAATATTTGGTTAGCATGTTGATTTACGGTGTGTGCCCCTAAATTTTCTGGTTGCGCCCCTAACATTTTCAGTTGGGGGCCACTGTGCTCCTAGTGAAAAAAGTTAGTCTGGAGCCCTGCGTGCACTTAATCTTTGTTCAGCGTGTTGTGAATGTGTTAGCATTTAGCCTAGCCCCATTCATTCCTTACGATCCAAACAGAAATTAATTTACCCATTCACTCACTCATTCATACGCCGATGGCGGTGTCAGCGATGCAAGGCACCATCCAGCTCATCGTGAGGAGCTGGGATTAGGTGTCTTGCTCAGGGACACTTGGTCAGTTGGAGCCGGGGATGGAACCACCAACCTTTTGGTTTGTAGACAACCTACATGAACCACTAAGCCATTGCCGCCCGCCCGCAAATTAGTAGTGTACAAAGAAAATATGAATCACAAGCCACTATGAATTGGTGGCTTGTGATGGTTAATGATGATTTGATGATGGGCTGGTTAAGTTGCTTTTCACACACCAAAAAAAGTCTGGTCGACCATTGAGGTCTTTATGATGAAGCTGATTGGCCGAAAAACACTTGCCGCACAAGTTAGACTAAAGGCCTGGTGGCTATGCCAATGCACTAGCGTTCAAAATTTGTCATTTAAATTTACACTACTTGAGACTCAATGTTTCATGGGTCCTAACTGAAACTCAAGTCAGTGACACCATACTGAGAATGCATTACTGTGAAATTGCTCACTGTGCCTTATCTCCCATATCCCATGATTCCATTGACATCATATAAAGCAGTCGTATGACTGGATTGCATCATAAATCATTGCTTCACTTCTGTTTTGAATCACATGCATGATTTGACAAATCAATAAAATTAAGTCCAGAAGTGAAATGTTTGAGGAACACATGAAGCGTGCATTTTTGGTGCAGCATTTTTTTTGAGTTGGAAGTAGTGCATGGTCACAAAGGTGAAGATGTATCTAATGTTACTTTTTATATTATTAGTGATGTGAGTTTGTGCCTCTGGAGGATAAAGAGCAAGACTAGAAGACCAAAGTTCAGACTTATTTATCCAGACCATCTGACGTCACTGTGTTTTGTCGCCGCCATTTTTTTGCCCGGTCACAGCTGGTCGCCCTGCTTTAGTCTATGGTCACAGCAGCCACAACTACCAGAGGAAGATCAATAAAACACTCCCAGGAGGTTCACAACAAGATTATAATATACCCGAGATATGTTGTGCTGTTGGCTGTAGATAAAAAGATGTGATTTACTGTTAACTGTGGGGTGCAGAGTTGTTATCGTAATGGGGTACAGAGTGCTACAGAGGGGGATTGTTCTTGCGCGTAGGTAAATTAAAGCCAAAAATGTTCACCAAGTTGTCTACTCTATGTATAATGATAGATATATTATATTCTATTTTTGAGACCATTTTAATTTCTGGAAATATGGAAGTGCTGGTATTTTAAATACAGAATATGACAAATAATGCAGAATTCCCAAATAATCGTCATTTTGTTGATTTTGCGCCATTCCACGATTGCAAACAAATGGAGGGACTGGCTGGCAGCCGACTAACTCCTAAATATATACAATCAGCATTTGTCTCTGGTAAGCCCTAAATTAAACTAATAAATGTGATCTTTAGAACATTAGATGTGCTGTGTTAGCTGCCATGACGAACACAAATATGGCGGTGAGGATGGCGGAAGAGACGTCTGAATATACTGATGCATTGAAGGCCACTGAGCAGAGATAGATGCCATCTGTCCTTCTATTGGATTTCCATAGTTAAATATATTGCTGCCACTGAGGAAATAAAAGATAATCAATAGCTTCTTTCTCTCTCTTTGTGTCTCTCTGTCTCTCACCTTTTTTACTTTTTTACTTGACTTATACTGTACATTGAATGCCCAAGTTGGCATATATAGCTGCACACACACACGCACGCACGCACACACACACAACATCCTTCTAAGGGTGAAGTGCCCTTCAAGGCTCTTGTTCCTGGGCGGATGTGGGGTTTATCGAGTATCAAGTGACAAGGTTTTTCAGTAATGGATGCTGAGTGGTTGTTGGAGGGGATGTGGGTTGGGGGTGCCATTCGGGTCCTGATAACACATGAAGCTCTGTTCCTAAACCTAGTAGGCTGTCTACCCACGGAAGACTGCATTTTTGGCTTGCGACTGACAAGATATATGTTAAATCTTGTTTATGGGTTAATTTGAATGGAAGCATGTGGTTCCATACTTTCCATACAATCCCAGAATGCATTGCATTAAAAAACAGTCATCTAAGTGTGGATAAGTTTAGACTTGAGATATTTATAGAGTTGCATTTGATACTGAAAAATACTAAACAGTTTTAATAAAACATAATTTCACCCTAAATATGAACAGGTTTTAATTTTAAGGGTCAAAGAATATTTGAGGTGCCAAATACATGTCATTAATATATTATATTATATAAATTACATTATAATACATAAAATACATAAAAATTATAATATGATCGCAATTAGTTAAAAAAAAAACAGAATAAAGTTTAACTTAATGCAAATCAACCTACTTTTTAAGTTTTGACTTTTGATAAGTTAACATAACTTAGAAAAACAAGTTGAAATTGTTTAGCTTGATTTATTAATCAAGTAACATAAAAATATATATGTTGATATGATATCAGTTTTTTACATTTACTGACTCTTTCACCTGATACGTGTGTGCTATTATTAGCTTTTGAGAGTATTAAGTAAGTCTAGCAACATGTGCTGATGCCTCGCTATGTTTGGAGAAGAGCTGTGTTCACCTTTGTATGTTAAAGGTCCCCCGACTATAAAGACTTGTATTCTTTAATAATTTTTATTTGCCTTCAACTACTAAAATTAATTGATAGAAACACATCAAATATTTTCTTTAAAAAAGAAAAAAAAAACTAATAATACACCATTATGTTTTGCATGCCAAAATTGACGAGGTGTAATGGTCGCTGTGAAATATTACTACAGTTTTTAGTGAAATGCGGACCACCGCTACCTGCTGTCTTATAACTCTCATCATTTTATAATCTACTGATTAAAGGCTTGTTTGTCACGTTTACCTCGCTGTCGCGTTAATAGAACGGGTTTTATTGCAACCATTTGACATCATAGTGATGAAAAACAAAATGGCACGCTACGATGAAGAAAGATATTTTCAAGTTTATTAAAACTATGACGTTATTTTACATTTACATTTAATCATTTAGCAGACGCTTTTGTCCAAGGTGACTTACAAATGAGGTAAACAATAGAAGCAATTATAGCAACCCAAGAACAGCAATACATAAGTGCACTGGAAATAGTCTCATCAAGTCTAACACAGTATACATTGCCATGTTTTTTTTTGTTTAAGAATGTATAGATAGAGATCAGGAAAAGAAAAAGATAGTAAGTCTTATATTAGAAAGTGAGGTAATGGTGGAAGAGATGGGTAGAGATGAGACAGCTACAGAGTCAGCAGATTGTGTCGTGAAATATAAATATACATTTTCACATTTATTTTGCCAATACCAGTGTTAATCTATTAAACCATACGAGGTACCATTTAAGAGTGCATAGTCCATCACAGGTACACACAGTATTACCCCAAAGTTTTTTTTTACCTAAATTGTACATATTAGGACCTTTTTAAAGGGTACGATCACACTGACAGCTTTTGTAAAAAAAAAAATTCTGACAGTGTACCACAGCTTTCTGCAGACACTTTATTCTAAAGGATGCCATAAACGTACAGTACAAACAAACTGTGCAGTTTCATAACAAAATGACACTTTGCTGAGTGACAGTGCCAGGAATCATTGTTTAGCTGAGTGCTCGAACAGAACAAGGCCTGAGGGAGACAACGCCGTAACGCGTGTCAGAGATTTTTTTTTAAAGGAACTACGACATCTGCTATTAGTCATGAGGGTGTGTGAAGTGTTAAGGCTCTTTCAGTAAAAATACACAGCATATAAAGAGGAAAGTGTGTCAAGTGCTTTGACTGTCCTCAAGGGCCTTTACAAACGAAGGTCTTTGATCTGTCACTGATCTTCGCCTGCGAGTGTCCGTTCCGCTAGCATTCAAACCTTTTCCAGTCGCTCCAGTTATGTAATTGTAACAGACGTCGAATTGCAGAAGTTAGGTTTTAAGTCATGGTGAATGCATGGTGGTGATAAACGGTCCGGTTATAATCTTACAGACAATTATTTTCACATGTAGATCTTAAGAAAATTTTGACGAACATGCTTAATATGTATGTGTTAATGTAACAGTCCAATTATAATCCTACATTTTTTACAGTTGTGCAATAATACCTTGTGTTTCATAATTTTCATACGTTTCTTTTTTATGTCTCTACTGTTTCTTCAAAATTAAATTTTTGGTAATAACCTGGAATAATGTTGATTGAAAAAAACAGTCAAAACAACCAATACCGTACATCATACGACATATAGTTAATTGCTATGACGTATTTTCACAGTTTACAACAAGCAAATAAAGATTAATAATAGCAAGTAAAACATAAACCTAAAAATGTAAGGTTACACGATTAAGATAATGATATTTTATTCTCTGGAGAGTTTATATTACAATTAATATTTTTTGTATAAAAACATACATTACATATGCTTTCAAAGCTGCTTTAAAGCAAATGAATGTTTTTGCATTTTAAAACAAAATTTTAGTAATATGCAATGATTACAATAAATGTGTGTGTGGATTTGTTTCCCAAAATAATTGCAGTAGTTTTGTCTTGACTGTGTAACCGTTTTTATTTGTCAATCTCTCCACTTGTGCTTCTAGTTTTGCTTCGCTGTCTTCTAACCCCGGTCACACAGTCACATGCCCCTGAGCAAAAAGCTGTAAACTGCTGGAAAGCGTTCACACTTCCTCTTTCCTGACTGTGTGACCTCTTTACTACGTGGCATTCCCTGTAGGTTGAGTTGCAAGCTTACTCATGCTTCCTGTCAGAGTCTCCTGTGGTTCTAATGCGGATGGGGTGGGTTGTGTGTTTAGACAAATCGTGTGTTTAGACCTACGCTACCACTAGAGAACTAGCGTTCGATTAAGATCAAGAGTCTGGGGCATAGTCACTACCTAAAGAACAAGGTTTATAACAGTAATTCAGATGTACTCTAGAAGTTGTTTATGCTTTGTTTGCAAAAGGTTGTGGTTTGATCCAAGGTAACACACATAATGTTAAAATTTTACTTTGGATGCACTGTATTGTAGGATTTTCACAAATATACAGGGTTCCCACGGTCCATGAAATTCTTGAAAGTTTGTGAATCTGGGGGGGGGGAATTCAAGGCCCTGGGAAGATTTTGAAAATATACATACATAGATACAGGTCATTGAAAGTGCTTGAATTTTTTTTTTTTTGGAAAAAAATCCATATTATTTCCTGTGTAGTGTAGGATAATATCATAAAATGTCTAGACTTTTTAAGCATACGTGCTTAACTGTTCGCTTTAAATGCTTATATCTTCTGTATGCGAATGTTGATTCATACCAAAATGCTTTTTTGCATAGTTGTGTTTGACACATGAAAACGTCTCGGGTAAGGTATTTAACTGTTGTTCCCTGAGAAGGGAACGAGACGCTGCGCCTTCCTTGCCATACTTCCTGCTTCCCTGTAACGCCGTCTTTGGCAATATTTCAGATAGCAATATAATTCCTGGCTCCCGCGTCACCCTGTCTTTGTCGTTAAGCCTCACCATTGGTTGAATTTGATAAACACATTCAGACGCACTTACCCCTGAAAGCGTCCCCAAAGTGTCACTGCAGTGATGCAGCGCGAGTTCCCTCAAAAGGAAACTGTAACAATGTATCTTAAAAGGTTACACAATGTAACCTTGCTCTCACTTGAAATGTGTCCCCACATTTAGTCCTTGAATTTGAGGGTATTGGATCTGGAAAGTCCTTGAAAGGTCCTTAAATTTGAAGTTAACTAAGGTGTGGGAACCCTGTAAAGATTAACAAATAGTTATGATTGGTAATTAATTAGACTTTCACGCAGTTACTTAGATATGCCAAGATATTCCATACATATTTTCTGTACTTCATTCATTAAATAATTCTCACAATTTATTGTGATTTATTTAATTTAAATCACAAAAAAATGCTGGATTTTTTCAAACCTGCGTTGGGTCAAAAAGGGTTGAACCCAAACTGGTGGGTTTTCATTAGACATATGCATAAATGCTGGGTCATTGGGCCCAATATAAAAAATGTCTGGGTTTGTCACTTTTTGATCCAACGCTGGCATATAACCTATAGCATTTTAAAAAAATTCTCTTTTGTAAACTGCCATAGCATTTTAAGATTAAACCACTCAACACCTTTAAATATTAAAAAAAGGGGAATCCAAGGCACTCTTCATATATCAAAAAAATAAAAAGCCTTTATTCAGACATGGCTATAACATTAAAACATTTAAACTGGGCAACAACCCACGCGTGCCAGCCCAGTTTAAATGTTTTTAATGTTATAGCTATGTCTGAATAAAGGCTTTTTATTTTTTGATATATGAAGAGGGCCTTGGATTCCCCTTTTTTCACGTTTTGCATGCATACCCCATACCAAAGAGCACCTAACTAATTTTTCCCAAGCTAATTTTTCAGCATTTTTATTTATGTAATGAAGAAAATATATCTTTCAGGAAGGTGAAAGTTGAGGAAAGTAAAAGTTCTGTAAATAACCATAAAGTGACCATAACATAAAAGTCTGTTGTAGTGAGCAATCTAAACCCGTGATATGAAAATGACATTACTTTGTCAAATCGATAGATCAGATGATAATGATAGATGAAGTGCTGCTGCAGATTCAATACATCATTAGTTTTTGCAATAATTGTAATAAACATGATTAGGTCAAGCAGACGCAATATTTAATAATATTTATAATGGCCTTAACTGTAAGGGTAAACGCATTTACTAAATGTAATATAGTAGTAGATTAAAACGTTAACACTTGTGGAAGACACTTGGTCAGTTTATTTTTGTTTTAAAAGTAGCTCAAAATCTTAGTGATGATTAATTGTAAATGATATTTAGTACAAAATTTGGTCTAATAAATGAGTTGACACTGATGGAGCTATGGTGGTACCCAAGACACCCAACAGGACTATATTTGCTCATGCAGTGACATTATAATTGGACATTTTGGCAAGTTATGTTAACATTCATGAAATTTTGCATTATCTAAAGTGACTTAAAGATAAAAAGCGCATGTGTATAACGTTTTGTGTATTAGATATTTTTGAAGAACTGTGGTAAAAAAAATGTCTCAGTGGTTTTGAAACAAATAAAAAAATCTGAAGCACTGCTAAAAAAGCTGCAGACGTTTTTCACAGAGAAGATGTTTTTAGACTATAGCAGGTGTGTGTTTGTGTGTTGAGCTCCTTACTGTGGTCAGCAGCACTGTCACAGATGGGGTTTTTTAACACTCTCATAACTGCTTAGGGTCCTGTATAGATTTCTGCAAACATCAATCGCTCATGCAAACCAGCGTACCACCTCAGTGGCCTATTTACACTCTACAAAGGACTTAAAAAAAAGATTTTACATCTGGTAATGGGCACATAGATGTATCACAAAAGCTAAATCATCCCCGAATCTGTGCGATCTGCAGAAACAAAGTATTGTTAGAATTTATACAGGAGGTGTCATTTATCTAAAGTTAATTAGAGACATTTTGCACAGAGAATTGAAGTTTTTTTATTGCAGCACCCCTCCGAGTCATCCATTTGGATCCTTTTAGCTTCACTGAAGCTCAAAGCTGTGTGGTTTATAAAAAGATGTTCTCTCCGGGCCTTTTTAAAAGAGCTCCAGTAAAACTTTCATAAGGGTTTTAAGCACTCGACTGAAACGCAGCCAGAAACTGATTTTTTTAGGGACGGTTTTAGTTAAACTCCTCTGGGAAATAGTGATAAAACATGCATAAGAATGGGTTAGAAACATTTACTTGCCAACAATGACTTATGAATATTCAATTATTAGTATTGGATTCAATTGAAGATTGATGCAAAACCCTCTAAGTGTTTCTTACATGTTTTCTTGTAAATTAGCATTTTTTATCGAATTTCTGCCAACAAACCGGTATTTCTGAATGACCTGAGGCCAGGAATAAGTGGATTTTTGATTAATGTATAATACATGGCATGAGCATCTCATTTTTGACGGAGGTGGTGTTTAGTGACTTTTGCATCTGAGCTCCTCAATTCTTCTTTTAATGTATGCTCATTCTTTTTATTATATTATACTATACTTTTACTGTATCATTACTACATTTTCTGTGTTACTCTATTACTCTACTATTTCTACTAATATTATACTATATTATACTATATTAGTCCAGTGATAAGTCATGAACAGACTTCAAGCAGGTCATAAAAAAATTATCATTATTCATATTTCAAAGACTGACGTCACATCCTTGTTTGAAATGTGGTAGCTGCCAGCGGCAGTGCTATTTTCTGTCTATGTTTACTTTTCACCAATGATATTGCTGTAGTACAAAAACATGTAAGTGATAAAAAATAACTAAAAGAATAAAAATACTCTGCAAAAAAAAAAAAAAACACATTTACTATGGCTGCACAATATTGACAAAATGTGATACATGTAATATATAAGCTGTAACAATGTTATAAGATTTAAGTGTGTAAAATCAATTTAAATTATATATATAATAATAATACATATAAAAACTTTTTCACTCATCTCACCAGTTTTTCCTGCTGTCTACGGTGACACAAAACTATATATTTTAATATATAATAAAAATACCAAATTGAGCAAGTGTGTATATATATATATATATATATATATATATATATATATATATATATATATATATATATATATATATATATATATATATATATATATATATTATATATGATTTAATAAAAATACCAAATTGAGCAAAAAGCTGAAATAATTGCATTTTTGTAAAGGATTTTTCTTAGAGATCAGATTTAGAATGATTATCAAATCATACACTTTATCATAAAAATCACAAAATTTATTACATTCGTTTTTGCTTCAGTTTTTTATAAATTGGGTAAGAGTGCTATCTAATGGATAATAGCGGGTTACAGATTACCGTAAAATCTCTTCAGGAAAGCGTCATTGGCAGGGAAATGTTTTCTCTTAATTGACGAGATAACTCGTCAATGGTGGGGAAAGAGTTAATGATGTTAAATTACAGTTATTGCTCGCACACAAACAGATAAGTATCAATCCAGTCATGCGAATTATAGAAGTGACACATTTGTCCAACGGTGACAGTACACCGGCGATAATCCTCATGCATAGATTGACAATTGTTAACCCAAAAATAAAGATTCTGTCATAATGTACTCACTCTTATGTTGTTACAACAAACCTGTATAAATGTCTTTGTTCTAATGAAGAGAGAACAATAGAACAATATTTTGAGGAATGTTTGTAACTAAACTGTTCGTGCACCCCATGAACGGTTTGGTTACAAACATTCCTCAAAATATTGTCCTTTGTGTTCATCACAACAAAGAAATTTGGGTTTGTAACGACATAAGAGTGAGTAAATGATGACAACATTTAAATTTTTGAGTGAACTATACCTTAAATCTGAAAGCAGGCTTCTCACTGGCTACACTCATGATCAGATTGATTGTGTGATTTTTCATCGACTGCTGTGAATGATGTAAGCGAGTGATGTAATCAAGGCAAGAACAAACACATGACTGACACAAGATATTGTTATTGTTTCCATCTTGTCAGCAAATCACATTTATATCACATATTTATAATTCCACTTCAGCCCGCATATTTTATTTAACGTTCCCGTTTTTGTGGATGAAGGATGCTGCTTGTCGGATGACAGGGAAGTTTAATCCTCGTGGTTGTGTGGGCAGCATGTGGGGGCAGCTCTTTGCCTTCTCCACGGAGGAGAAGGAGTTTTATATGGGGATAAGAAATCTTACAGAATGGTTATGGTGTAATCCTGTTTTATAACACTGCATAATACTTTGATGAGATTGTCAATACACTTTTAAGTAAATGATTTGTACACAGCATACATATTTTTTGGGGGTTTTATTAGGGTGATAACAGTATTTGCTAATTATTATTATTATTTCAAAGTTAAAAGAAACACAGCAGGAACATGAGTTCAGATCCACTGACACAAAGCAGTGTGGTTATTATGTAGGTCATGAAAGCAGCTGTTTCCTCTTGAGTTTTGTCCACCTGGCTATGATCAGTGTTGTAGTGGACTCGAGGGTTTTCAGCACTGTGGTTGCATTGCTGTTGGCACACACTCGTTCTGTTTGGGTTTAATTTGTTGTTCTTTGAGAATATTGGCATTGAATATAAGACAAACAGGCCAAACATTGCAAGATTGCAAATGCAGTTGTAAATGCTGGAAAGTGAATTCTCTCCAATTGTGTTTGATTTGTTTATGTCTTTGTCCTTTTGAGGACTTACTCTGCAGATGTTCGGATGAAGTCACTGGAATAGTATCAGTATGAAATCGACATGGACACTGTTTAATACCCTGCTAAATGCGACCCGGCCTGTAAAAACCCAACTAGTCATTTTTTTGTGATGAAATAATGACATCCCTACCCAAAACCAACTCTTACCCTAATGCCAGGCGACATATAAAAAATTAATCAGAAAAAACAGTATAAACCAATATATAAAGGGAGATTCTAATGCAAACACCAAATCTAACCCTAAACCGAAGCGACAATGGTTTAAAAATGGGAAAAAGCAGTTGAGGAACCAATACGTGATAATTACACGAAAACAGGAATTCGTTATACGATCACAAAAAAACGCAGAAATTTGTGATAAGATCACGAAAAAAAGAATAAAATGTGTATAAAGACCTTACAAATATGGATGCATGATAAATCGAATGTGATTGTCATGTGCATCTTGTCAATAAAACCGGTTTCTTCATCAGTAGTAAATCACCCTCACCTGCTTTAAGATATAGAGGCATTTACTACACAAAGCCGTAATTTACTGACAATCAGGGCAATTTCGCCTTCATTATCACGTACGTATCATCTGTGATAATGAATGTGATATTGCCCAGCTTGTCAGTAAAACTACGGCTTTGTGTAGTAAATGCCGCTCCATCTGAAAGCAGGTAATGGCGATTCACTACTAATGAAGAAACCGGCTTTACTGGACAATCACATGCGATTTATCATGCAGACCTACTTACAAAATGAACTGTGTTCTTTTAATTGCCTAAGTATGATCTTTCTCTCTGCTGACTGACAGCAAAGTTTAAGGTTTTCTCCACCCACCTCACCACATGCCCCCTTGACCCAGTCCCCTCCCATTTATTACAGGCCCTTTCAGACACCCTCACACCAGCACTCACACATATCTTTAACACCTCCCTCCTCACCGGCACATTTTCATCCACTTTTAAGCAGGCCCTGGTCACACCACTGCTTAAAAAAGCTTCTGTTACTGACAGTTACCCATCTTAATTCTTCCGTTCATTGTGAAAACACTTGAGAGAGCTGTTTTTAAACCAATTATTCATTTTTTTCTGTCTGTGAATTACCTACTCGATGACAATCAATCAGGCTTCAAATGCAACCACTCCACCGAAACAGCGCTGTTAGCGGTCACATTACGTCTAGGTGATCCAAATCTTCGGTTCTGATTTTACTAGACCTATCGGCAGCCTTTGACACAGTCAATAATCAGATCCTACTTGCTACCCTTTCATCGCAAGGGATCACTGGTACTCCTCTCCAATAGTTCAAATCTTATCTCTCTGAGAGATCCTTTAGGGTCACTGGGGTTCCTCAGGGTTTAGTGCTTGGTCCACTCCTTTTTTCCATCTATACAACATCTTTAGGACCTATCATACAGGCAAATGGCTTCTCCAACCACTTCTATGCTGACGACATGCAATGTAGAGTGTTCAGAAGATGCACGACTCAAAAGTAAACTGATCTTTCACTACTGCTGGTAATGCTATTATATGATTTAAAATCATCTAAAGTTACAGTATTAATATGTAATAGTATTTTATAGATGAAACAAGGCGCATGTTTTATGCTTTCAGTGCTGAGGTTTTATTTATGAAGGCGGTATTGTACTGTATATCAGAGCTCTGATTTAATTACGGCACACTCATGAAGGCACAAATGAGAAAAATGAATAATTAATGAACATAAAAATGGAAAACTGTAACTGGATTAAATATTCATTTCATTGCCATGTTATGCATCAACTTGATAGTCACGATACCCATTAAAAGGCTTTCGTACCAATGTCAGTCTGATGTCCTCTGAGATCTGTGGGTGAAATTATATTAAACTCCAGTTCATAATCACTGATCTGGGGTCAGGAATAAACGTTCAGGAAAGCCTGAGGAATATGCCTGCAAGAACTATTAAGTGGATATTGCAAGGCAGTCTGCAAGCCACAAAGGACTTTGCTTTTAGTTTAAATATAGGCAACGCTTTTCTTCTTTGAGACATTGACATGGACCACAAAGGCTTCTGGGGGATTTTAACATCTGATTTAACATCTTCTCCTGCTGAGTGTAAAACTGCTTTTTTATTATAGAAATCAAGGGTAGATCTCACTGTTGCAGAGCTTTTGTAAAGGGCCACAATATCGCTGTTTATAATCGAGTTGATTTGATTAGTTGTGAAGCTGGTTTTAAGCATTTATATAAACTTATTTTCAATACAGCTTTTGTTTGATAAGATTAAATTTTCAGTAGAGTCCCGCATAATTCACAGCAGATGCTTTGTTTATTTAGACACTTTAATACAGCTGGTACTTTGTGTTGTTTCAGACGGTTACTATTTTATGAACATCGAAATGTTATGATGCATTATAACTTTTGCTTTTATATTATCCACAAGTTAAGAGCAAACGTTATAATGGATCATAAAGTTTTGATGTTCATTAAAAAAGAAGTGTTTTTTTACAAAACCATGAATTCTTGTATGATCTGCATGTTGATCAGTCCACAAATGACTTAAAAATGACACTCATGCAAATGTACATTTTATAAATGTGACTCTGTCTGGACCACAAAGCCATAAGGGTCATGTCATAGACTCATAAAGGGATACCGTCTAGAGTTCTTGAACCACCACATGGAGGACGTTAAATGCCAATTTTAAGTTCTCTCAAGCCAGTACAATACAAGATGCTCACAGGTGCAAAAACATAAGGAATTCAAAAGGAAAAAAACTTAAGAAAAAACACTTCAATATATAAATAAAAATAAACTTGGATCAGGTATAACAATTAAATCAGAATACTCAGCAGATCCTGCTCTCACTACCACCTGTCATAGACTAACCTGCCCACTTCCTTGTAGTGATGGTCGCTTTCAAAGCACTGCTTCATGAGACTTTGAAACTTTTACGAATCTTTTGTTTCGAATCAATTGGTTTGGAGCGTTTTTCAAACTGGCCAAGTCACGTGATTTTAGCAAACGAGGCTTCATTACGTCATAACTGTTTCGAAACGTTTCAAAAATCCGATGGTTCACCACTAGGGGTAGTTGATTACAATGACCAGTGTCTAATGGCGCTTTTCCATTGCATAGTACCCCACGGTTTAGGTCGGGTCAGCTCACTTAGGCTTGGTTAGCTTTTCCATCAAGTTTAGTAACACTTGTGGGAGGGATTATAGGCGTGTCGTTATATTTGCGCTGCCTACTGCTGAATCATACAAGTGAGAGCGATGTTGTAATTTACATCCCCATACATTAATTTATTTCTCAAATCAAAATTGGCCACCACAAGTAGATGTTTGCACATCACGTTTATCACTTACCTCTGTCACACCGGTGGGATCAGTTGACACGCTCCGCTGAGCCTCATTGAAGTTGCATTTAAGCATATAATGCTAATGTGCTCGTCGCGAATGTTCCGCCACAACTGCAAGTCTGTATAAAAACTGGTATGGTGTTCCTGATTCTCAATCTGTGGATGTTTTCATCGCTAAAAGGGAGTTTGGGAACTTATAGCAGAGCACAGATGACAACAGGTTTGCTCGAGACAGCGCAAACTAGCATGAAGGTAAAGCTAATCTTTCACATTATAGGGATGACGCTGGTAGTGACGATTCTCTCAGACCAATCAGTGATCTACGTTGTTTTCGCGTCACGTTTTGGTATCAGCTCGTGTCCCCTGAAACCCCAACCGAGGTGGTTCTAAAAAAAGTATTGGGTACTGCGTACTGCACCCAATGGAAAAGCTCCCAAAAGTAATCTGACCCGACCCAAACTAAACTAAACCAAACCAAACCAAACCAAACCAAACCAAACCGTGGGGTACTATGCAATGGAAAAGCGGCATAATATGGTTAGGTGAACTCGGGTCAGTTTTATTATGCAAGTTCATAAAACATGCATCCTTCTGACTAATAACACAACCATTTTGTCTACTTTTTGTTTATAGACAGATTTAATGACAAAAATTTGCATAATTAAAAGGGGTTCCTTTTAATGATTTGTTTGCCCTAAATAAAACTAAAAACACACAATCCACTTTTAATTATGTTCTTGCTATTATTTTGTAAAAAAGTGTAAAATGTTTACAGATCTGCTTTTACACTATTTTGACCAGAAGGTGTCGCCAGCGTGTTTTTCGAACTGCTTCGAAAAACTGAATCAATTTTCAAAGTAATTAGTTCAATAGATTCAAAGCTTCGAAAAGCTTTCGCTGCGTCCGAAACCGCCTACTTCCATTCTATATAGTAGGCGAAGTAGTGCTTTTTGGATACTATATATAGTATGAAAGTAGGCGGTTTCGGATGCAGCGTTTGTTTCTCCCGTCAAAACCAAACAGAAAAAAAACATTTATTATTATGTTTTAACTCACTAAATTCTAATTCCCCTGTTGTCTTGAGATAAAGAAATAAACTTTCTAATCCATTATAAATTATATTTTTCTCCCATCACTACTAGTGATGTTAGGTTCTTGAACGAATCATTCTTTTGAGCCGGTTCTCCGGAAGTAACCGGTCGAGCCCGTTCATAAATCGAACTGAATCGAACTTTAGTTTTGGGCATAGGTTCTGGGTTGATGACGCAGGACGCACAGCCGAAATAGCACGTCGAACTAAAAAAGAACAGAACGAAGTTTGTCGAGGATTGCCGATGATTCTGACGGATGAGTTGCTGACACTGCGTGTGAAGAGGATTTGAACGAGCCTGATATGCAAAGTTTCTTGTTTTATTAGTTTCTTGATATTATTGTTTTATTAAAAAGCTTTAGTTTTAGTACGATTTATTGTGCATGCAAATCATATTGTAGTTGTTTAAGGAAGACCAATGAGTTTAAAAGACAAAAAGTTGTCTAAATGAAGTTCTTCGCAACATGCACTACTAATGATAAATTCATTTTTTATATATTTATAGTAGGAAATTTACTAGTCTTGTTAATATGAAAAATATAAATATGAAACATGATCTTTACTTAATATCCTAATGATATCTTGGATAAAAAGATAATTTCGACCCATACAATGTATTGTTGGCTATTACTACAAATATACCCGTCCTGCCGGTTTTGTGGTCCATGGTCACAAATAGGTAACATTTATAACAACAGTTACAACAGTACCAGCTGCATAAAAGTATATATATATATATATATATGCATGCATCACTTCTTACACAGACCACTTTTACTTAACACTGACAATACTATTCTGACCATTGACCACTTTTACTTAATAATACTGACAATAGAAAAGTTCGTAATATTTCACTTGCAATATACATATGTATGTAACAAGTTTTACTGTGTCGTTTGTTTAGTGTGTTTTTATATTATATATCTTTAGTGTTTGTTGCTAAATATATTTTTCTGTATTTTATTTGTCACACTATCGTTTCTTCCACCATTTGTTTGTTTCTTTGTACTGATGAATTAGTAGAGAGAAGCAGTAAAGCATCCAGATTTTTCTCCCACTATCTGAACAATCACAAGACCACACGCAAATGCTTATCATTTATATAATCATGCATGCAGTTTTACTTCAGATTTATATATAATTCTTTATCAAGTGTGTTTACATCTACTCCCATATCAGTTACCTGTACTGAGGTTACCGAGGACCTTACATGTGGCCTGTTCATGCCACATAAGCACTATCAGATTAGTTTATCTACATATCTATTTTCGATTTAATAGCACTTTACTACAGACATTAAAGAGCAGGAAACAGTAAGGGAGCGGTAAAATAAATCAGTTGATGATAAACTGTTATTAGGTGGAGTGTGCCACTTAAACAAATTGTGTAGATCTAGTGCTTAACAAATTTGTTAGACCACCACCCAGTGTTTGTGTCACAGGGTGCCCTAAACCAAAATCATTTTTTATGTTGCAATTGCTTATCCACCAGGATGTGTTATCAAAAATACAAAAAGTGAAAGATTAACGTAATGACAAGTTAAACTTACTTTAATTGGTAACACCTAAAAAAACTTATATAACTTTAAATAAAATTTTAAGGTGAAAAACAATTGGTAATAGTTAAAATATTGGAACTTTTCAACTTAAAATTTTTACTACATTTTTTAAGTTTACCATGAAGACATATTTTATAATTACTGGTATGTTTTTCATTTAAATGTAGGGCTTTAAATTGTATTTCAGTGGTTTTCCTAACATTTTAGTGAACGGATTGCGGAAATCACAAATATGTAAAAGGAATTTAAAATTGAAACAAATCATCTTTGGGTGCTTTCCTTTAAGTTTCCTTTCAGTTTTCAGAGGCTGATGATGAACATTTTCTGAAAGTTTATCAGTTCCTTTCACTTTAAGAATTTCAGATCCTTATTCTTACTGTATCAGTTAAAGTGCTGTTATTGAAATGAGCCATAGTTTTAATTATATTAATGCATCTGGCAGATGCTTTGATCCAAACAAACTATATAGTTATATCAATATGTGTTAAAGGCACTTGTGGTCTGGACCATACAGCTCAGTTTAGCTGATCTCAGCAAATATGACTTCATTTGTCAATTGAAAGAAACTTTTCATTTCTTGCTGATAACTGCAATGACTGTAAAAAAAAGTATTATTGAAAGATACTCCATTTGTTAAATGCTATGTTTTTAAATATATTCATAAATTAATTAAATTGCAACTATTAATAAGTTTATGAGCTGAACTTACAATAAAGGTTATCATTTTTTATTATTCTTTGTTAATGTTTATTAATGCCAATACAATTTTTTATGTTAGTTCATTGTGCATTAACTAATGTTAACATTTTCAGATTAATAATGCTATCGAAGTATTTTTTATTGTAAGTTAATGCTGGCTATGCAATAATTAAAATGTTAACAAATACATCCTTATTGTAACGTGCTACCAAAATATCTTTCGTCTTTTGGTCTGTAAATTTTACATGAGCGTATGTGCATTTTGTCCAACTATACATAGGAGAAATGCTGCTTAGAATATGAAACTAGAGTCAAGCAGACTCACTGAGCACTTTTACAGTCATAGCGAAATCCCAGTGCTGTCATTTCAGTCGATCTGTATCTATAAACCAACCCGAAAAACTTTCATCTCTGCACAGGTTTATAAGAAATGAAGCAAATAATGTTCATAGAGTAAAAAAAAAGAAACTCTAGATGTGTTTGGATTCATAGGAAACACATCATGGTCATGAATTCACCCTTTAGGTGTACCGAATGTAACACAGATTTTTTAAAAAGTTTGGCACCTGTTGAAGTCTGTTTCTCTCCGTCAACCTGTTTTGCAAGCACAGACAAATAAATTTAGATTCTGGAGGCTTTTCTCCGTGTTTTGGAAATCTTTATCCAATCTTTCCATAGCAATGGTCTGTCTGTGTGCAAGACATCTTCCCTTTTCTAAATGTGACCAAGCAAGTTCCCCATCGTTTTTTGTGCCATTCGTGATGTTTTACTGCTTTTTTTGCAACGTCAGGAAATTTCCTAACGCTCCGTTTCGTCTTATAAACGAAAGTAATATTTGCCTATTGTGCTTAAGCTGCCATATTTGGTCTTCCTGTTCTGCTGTACGTTTGGAGATTTTAATGAGAAGTGCAGTGAATACTCCTTAACCATGTACAGAGTGAAAACTGATACCTTTGAGATGTCACTTGACGTCTAGCCTGTACAGGAAGCCAGGGGACCCATTCATCTCCTTTAAGAGTTAACAAAATATCCGGTGTGTGTCAGCAATGATATCTGTGCCTTCAGTATGTTCACCCACTATAAAACATATCTGGGTAATGCAACAGATCCGCTGTTTGGTGCTATACCTTGTGGAACATTACTGTAACAAGCCCGTATTCAAGTCTTTCCGGTTTAAGTGTAAATGTGATGAGTAGGTGAAGATGTGGAAATCCCAATAGAGATTGCCCAAATGCAATGTCTATGAATAAAGTAAAAACACAAGCAGCTTATATCCGGCTTATAAGGTATTTTTTGCATAAGTTAGCCACTTTTAAAGTAGTCAAGATTTTTTGGTCTTTTATAAAAAACATTTGCACATTATTAATTATTTAAAAATACAATTTGCACCTAACCTATAAAATTGACTTATGTGGTGCAATATAATGTATACAGTATATTTTTTACAGTAATATATTTTTGATTCAAAACAAAAAGCATTTAATTATAAAGGTAAAGAACTATTCATACTAACATTCAAATAAAATATGCATTACCATCATCAGACCTAAAAAAATTAAAAAATCAATTGCATTGGATCAGATGATGTCACAATCCTCTTTGCAAGACAAGACTTTAATAGTCCAATGTCTCTTTCTCTTAGCAACAGTTATATGCAGGGATTCACTGTTTCACGCTTGACTCGGTTTCATCTCTGTTTTCATAATGTAATGCAGCTGAGTTCATTCGAGCTGGTGTGATCGCGATTGATTTCTAAATGCATCCTCCCCAGGCACAATGTGTTCAAATGCACATCTACACAAATACAGCTGAATAATAACCAACATGTTTCAGTAGGAATCAGTACTATTTTACAACATTTGCACCAATCCATGACATAATTAGTTTGATGGCTTTGCTTGACTGTATTGAGCTGTGCAATGCATACACTGAAATAATGGTCAAAAGGCTGTCACTGCAGCAGTGCCCTTTAATAATATCTCAATATGTATCATTAAGGTACAGATATGTACACATTTGGTACCACCAATATGTGCCTCTGAGGTACTAATATGAAATCTTTAGATACAAAGATGTACTTTTCTTTCACCACAGTGACAGCCAGGGAGCATTTGTTCACCATTTTTCTGGCTTTGTATGCATTAATCTTTTGTTTCTGACCGTGAATCCTGATTCGCTCTTGATTTTGTTGATTTTTTTCATTTTAAGAGATGCTGATGGATTTTCAGGACTCAGGATGAGAAGTTTGGTGTAATGTTGGGTTGTGAACACTCATAGTGTTGAATGAATTTAATGGATATGTATGTCATTATTTTGGTCTCAGAGGTTGATTGTTAATGTTAACCTCTACTGTAACATACAGCTTGATGCACACTGACCCCTGCTGGTTAAAACTAATGCTGCAGTTTTGTTTATAATTACTGTTTTGACCATAATTACTTTTAATAGGAACACTTCTGATCTGCGGTATATAGGTCTGTTGTTGTCTATTATTATTGTTTATGCGTTTTAATGTTTATGTTTAGTGTAACTCGTTCCTAGGCATATTTAACTTGAAGAAAACTTGAACTAATATCAATATGTGACATGCATTTATTTTCTTTTTAGAATTTTTTTGGCTTTGCATTAGTTTTAGATCACCCTGTCAGGGTGCATTTGTTTATAATGTCCATCCGACTTTTGTTTATGTAATATTTAAGTAATATTTCTTTTTGATATTAATAAATAAATTTATCTTTTTTCTTTTAGGTTATGGACACATTGTCCAAGCTCTCGCATACACATATAGCACAGCAAACTGGAATAAGGTATGTTTAGAAAAAAGATGTAATGCTATTTGTTTGAAGAACACATGAAAACATATTCACGTTTGTCTCTTTCTTTTTTTCTCAGGCCATTTCCAACAGAAGAAAGTGTTGAAGATGAGGACATTTATAATCACCTTGAGGATCTGATAGAGTGAGCCCTTTTTACTATGCTATACTACACTGTATACTACACACCACACTCATTCCCATTGCTCAAAGCTTTTGTTAAAAAATATATAGGGGGTCAACACAGGTCGATATCAACATATTTTGCTATGGTATAATCCACACATGGTCATTTCTGTCAGCTCACTAAGCCCACTAAGGTAACAGCATCTGACATTAGCTGTCAGATATTGCCTTTGGCCGTTTGCCAGCGTTCCCAGTACTGCCACATACTGTATAAAGTCTCTCACTCCAGTGGACAGCCAGGAACAAACACACATTTAAAAAAAACTGTATAACAGGACCATGGAGAGCCCAGCAGTACTGTTTTGATCTCACACCCCACAGGAACAGTCCAAAAGTGTTAGTCTTTTGTTCTACAAACTAGTGTACTACACTCCTACACACCCCTACACACCGTAATAAGTACACAAATAAGTATATAGTATGCGAGTGTTGGGAAATTGTAACTGAATCATACTGTCATATGTTATCACAATTGCCACATAAAGGGAAACCGGCTTGAATAAAGAAAAACACACCCATTGAAAAGAAATTGTATGAGATCACATATGGCAAAAATATATTTTAAAATATCATTTTAAATAGATTTCAAAATATACAAAAAAGAGCCCAAAAATATATGTACTGAAATATATTTTGAAATAAAAATGTATTTTTCATTATTGGCCATTTTTTGAAATATATTTTAACAACAAATATATTTTAAAGAATTTATATTCATGTTGCATCAAAAGAAAAACTTAAAATAAATATATTTTCAGCTGCAAAAATCTCGTTATATTTTGGCCAGGAAAAAAATATTTTTCGCCGTATGGGTTGTAAAATTAGAAATGTATTGGTTGCCCCTGAAACACATTTTGAAATATAATATTATATAATTTTTTTATATTATATTATATTTCACTTTATTAATATAATATAAAAATGTATTTATTATGACTCAACTTGTATACTTAAATGTTCCGATTTCTTTGTATGAATTCAATATTTGGCTTGATGGCTACATCTGGTGGAAATTTTGAGTCAATAGAAATCCCCTTACTGATAAAAATATATATATTAAGGTTTACTTTCTACAAAATGTATTTAGCATATATTTAAAACATAGTTTTGTAAAGAAAAATAACTTTTTTTTGCCGTATGGGATCTCTTGAACACCTCGATTTGAGAAATGAGATTATAAAAGGAAATTACATTAAGTTTCCTAACTATACCAACTAGTAGGCCTGCAGACAGAATTGAATGGATGTTTAGCAGATTTTGATGTTACTGTCACTTTATTTTGCCCTGACTTCATCTACATCTGTTTTTAAGCACATTACAGCGTGTCACTGTACAACCTTCTGGTTTTATCAAGCCGAAAATCATTTTCCATTTGTAATGGTGAAACATTTTCTCTTGTGGTAGCATTGCTGTGATTTTGTCTTTGTCAGAGAGTCAATTTGAAACTGATTTGTCATAGATTCAAACTACAGATGCGGTTAACACAATTTCTTTATTTCCATCCATATGGAAAAAATATCTGAGTAACTTCAGGTCCTGACTCAGCTGTAATGACAGTTCATTTCAGTTTTGGATTTTGGTTTAACTGCGACTGAATAATTTTACCATGTGTTTAATTTAGTCACGGGAAACATAATCTTTTTAAACTCCCATTGAGCCATTTTGAGACGAGTTTTTATCAGATCTGCTCAAGTGTTTTAACATATCAGCTCTTCTCATGGGTCTTTCTGTCCTATCTTTCATCGCTCTCGCATCACTGTCTGCTGTTGTTTAGTGTGTAACAAATGCATCTGTAAATTACAGCAAACAAATCTCTGTCCAGCATCAAAGCCGCTTGAGGATTTTTCTCAACGTAGTTGTTAATGCTTTGTGTGTCTCAGTGAGAATGGCGTGGAAGATGAGGAAGATCTTTATGACTGCGTGTACGATGATGATGAAGGTGGAGAGGTGTATGAAGATTTAATGAAGGTCGAGCAGGTTCAGCCACAGGTGTGCCACCTTCCGCCTACCCTAAAATGTCTCTTTTGTAATTAAGTATATGTCCAGACATCATAATATGCCATGAAATGTCCTTTTACAGTAATGTGGGACATTTGTCTCTGTAAAAATGTGTTTGTTGTAATTGCAGAAACAGGCAGAGACTGATGTCAGGAGCTGCTGTCTGATGGAAATCAAACAGACGGAGGAGAAATATACAGAAACGCTGGACTCTATAGAGAAAGTACGAACTCACAGCCCATATATTTAGCATTACTGTAACATTATAGCTTGTTTGAGGTGGTGTCTGCAATGAGTTAACTCCTCATTACCTCTATGCTATGGTAGGGTCCCCCTAGTGGTTTGCCGGGGAATTGCAGGGGATTCGTGAATTGAAAATCAATTATTATTAAATCATATAATGCTAATAAATTATTTTAGAATTAAAACATCTAAATAAAACACCAACAAAAATATTATTTATTTGTTTAATCTGCATGTCATGTGACTATTACCCAACACTACAATATATCAGAAAACTGAGAACTTATGCAAAATGGACAGATAGGCCTACATTTAATGTACCAATAAAAGAAAATTACACCAGATGGAGGTCCAATAATAGGTAATAATAACAGTAACTATGTAAAATACTACTGATAAAACAGATAAAAAATATTTTTTTGAAGTTAAACATGCAAATGTGCTATTAGATTATTTGAATATTTACTTTCATTAAGTAAGTATTTTAATATTTTATAAAATTTTCATTGCAGTTAAGGTAAATGAATAAGAGGGTTTGCTTGACAAAAAAGTTTGAAAAGCCCTGCTATATGGTACTATCATACTGTGCCATATTACCTGTATGCAACTTCCTTTACAGTATTTACTATGGTAATTATAGCTTGCACCAAAGTAAGTTGATATTATTTATTGTATTTATATAGTGCAATAATGTTTTGGTATTAGTCACCACATAAAAACATGAAACATAAACACAACATAAACAAAGATTTTTAAGACAAACATATGTTAGATGATTATATAATTGCATGTGCAATTGGTTTCCAAAGTTTTATTTTTTGCTTTTTCAAATTTTTATAAATATATTTTGTACTCATTATATCTTACAGGTCATAACAATATTGTATTTTGTGACCTAAATACAAAACTAATATATAAAACCGCTGTGGATGACATATCCAGTCGTGAAGGTTATACCTATCATATGTTGTGAATATATTTTTATTGTCATGTATAAGAAACGCTGAATGAGACTTATTAAGTCTTATTAAATATTTTTTATTACGTATTATATAAATATGTCATACCCATTTCAGATTTCTAAAAGTGTAAATAATCCACAGTTTTTCATGAAGCCTTTGGGACAGTCGCTGTCCAGCTTGGAGGTTGAAAAAGTGTTCATCAATATTCCAGTGAGTCACAACACGAATCCTTCATAGCATTAACCTGCGTCTCACTGTACTGATGCCTAATATATCACATTATCTCAAACAGGATCTTGTAAAAGTCCACACAAGCCTTCTGAAAGAGGTCCAGGACTCTGTTCTTCAGCATAATGCCAGTAACCTGTACCAGATCTTTATAAATTACAAAGAGAGGTGAGAGATTTGTGTCTATTATAATCACATATTATCTGTTTCCTCTCTTTTATTCTCACATGCATTTGTTTTTCACTGTAATAGATTAGTCCTGTATGGGAAATACTGCAGTCAAGTTGAATTGGCCATCGCGTGTTTGGATGACATGTGTAAGAACAGAGAGGATCTCAGACAGATGTTGGAGGTAAAACGCTCTTGTGAAACTTTTGAGAATTTAAATGTTAGTTTTAGATTTTTTTACAAAAGTTTTTTGACAGAATAATTACTTTGGCACTCATATTAATGTTTATTTGCTGTATAACACTGCCCCCTAGTGGTTGTGAACAGTACATAACTTATCAATGTCATATTTTGCTCATTATATAAATGTATAAATGCAGAATACTCAACTGTGTGGAAATGTACATATGCATTGTTTGTTTGTTTGTTATCAATTTTAGTTATGCTCCAAAAGAGCCAATAATGGGAAGTTTACTCTGAGAGATCTGCTGGTTGTTCCAATGCAGAGGGTTCTTAAATATCATCTGCTTCTACAGGTTTGACATTGTTTTTTACTGTATACCTGCTTATATGTAACATGTTTAAAAATAATGCATTGTTTAAATACTTCAACCATTTAAAAAGATACCAATATATACAGGGCTGTCTAAAGATTAAGTGGGATTAATCACATACAGAATTTATGTGTGTGCTCTATGTGTATATAAATAAATAAATAAATAAATAAATATATATATATATAGATAGATAGATAGATAGATAGATAGATAGATAGATAGATAGATAGATAGATAGATTTTAAATAATTCAAAATATAACCATGTACATACATAATACACACACACACGCACGCACGCACGCACGCACGCACGCACGCACGCACACACACACACACACACACACACACACACACACACACACACACACACACACACACACACACACACACACACACACACACATATATATTATGCAAACACAAAATTTTTATTTAGTATATGATTTATCGCGATTCATTTTTTAACAGCCCCAATATATACCATTTAGGTACCGATATGTATATATTTGATAGCAAAATGTACCTCTGAGATACTAATATGACCTATTCAGATGCAAATGTGTACATTTTTAAAGGGTACAACTTTCCCAGTGACAGCTAGGGACCATTTTTATCATAAATTTTTATTTGGCACAGATAATAAACATTTTATGTAGTGAGAGAAGCAATTGTATCTATTGGAAATTAGTTGGATCATTAAACATTGAAACTTGATGTTTATGATGTTACTGGTTAAAGGATTAGCCCATTTTCTTAAAAAAAAAAAAAATCCGGATAATTTACTCACCACCATGTCATCCAAAATGTTGATGCCTTAATTTGTTTAGTCGAGAAGAAATTATGTTTTTTGAGGAAAACATTCCAGGATTTTTCTCATTTTAATGGACTTTTATGGACCCCAACACTTAACAGTTTTAATGCAGCTTAAAATTGCAGTTTTAAAGGACTCTTAACGATCTCCAACGAGCCATAAGGGTTCTATCTAGTGAAACAATTGTCATTTTTGGCAAGAAAAATAAAAAATATGTACTTTTAAACCACAACTTCTTGTCTTCCTCCGGTCCTGTGATGAGTCAGCGTGACCTCACATAATTGCGTAATGCCGTGGAAAGGTCACGTGTTACATATATGAAACGCACATTTGTGGACCATTTTAAACAATAAACTGACACAAAGACATTAATTAGTATCATTCAACATATAACAACTTCGGAACGGTCCTCTTTCTCCACTGTTGTAAACACTGGGGCATAGTTTCACATATGTCATCCGTGACCTCTTGACGTGATGACGTATTATGTGAGGTCGTGCTGGTGCGACAAGAAGTTGTGGTTAAAAAGTGCATATTTCTATTTTTATTGCCAAAAATGACAATCGTTTCGCTAGATAAGACCCTTATGCCTCGTTTGGGATCATTTAGAGTCCTTTGAAACTGCAATTTTAAACTTCATTAAACTGTTAAGTGTTGGGGTCCATTAAAGTCCATTAAAATAAGAAAAATCCTGGAATGTTTTCCTCAAAAAACATAATTTCTTCTCGACTGAACAAAGAAAGACATCAAAATTTTGGATGACATGGTGGTGAGTAAATTATCTGGATTTTTTTTAAGAAAATTGACTAATTCTTTAAAATTGTTCACAATTATTTTCTTCTTTCTCGTGTACTGTACAACACTTTTTATCAGCTACATGTTGTGTTTTTAAATGAAGTAAACAAACAAACAATCCTTTTATCATTGGCCTTGTCCACTTTCAAGTAATTTCCAGAGCTGAGAAAGTATTTCATTTTATAGTAATTCCTGTACATCTGTAAATCATTCAAGATAAGGCCACAAACATTTTTAAGAAACAGCTATTTTTATCTCATTGTCATAAAATGTCTGCTTTACCTCTAATGTCCGCTAGGAGCAGTATAGTCCATGTCTTATTTCTGTAAACCATGTATAAAACTCACCAATAGGGGGCAATATAATACACAACAAAATCCTCCATTGGGGCACTAGTATAATCAGCTCTATGGAGAAGCTGCACGTCCAGTCGTGTATGTTGAAACTGACCTGATCCACAAACATCTCACGCAGCCTGCCATGAATATTTCATAGTCTGTGTCTGTCTATCACACGTTAGGTCTACCGCATGACCCAGCTATGAGGGGATTTAGAAATAAATATAAAGGGAGGGAGGGAGGGAGGGAGGGAGAGAGAGATGTGAACAGCATTTGTAGACTGAAGGCACCTTAGCCTGATTGCTCTTCCAGGAACCTTTTGTCTCTCAGTGGACAGCTAAGTGAAGGTGTATGCGTATGCATGTCTGTCTACTTAGCATGCTTGCATGGCTGTCCGCAGCTTCGCTCACCTCCCTGCCCATCTGGCCAGCTATGGGTTTAGGGAGCGTGCGAATGTGTGTGTGGGTGAAGCAGGCAGAGAATGCATCTGTCTGTCTCTCGCACCTCTGGAGAGCAGACTAGCGTGTGACAGATTGTCTCTCTTTGCTGTGCTGGATGATGCCTCGGCCAAAGAGAAAGAGAAAAAGAGTAAAAAGTAAAAAAATAAAAATAAAAGAGTAAACCGAAGCTAGCTTTAAATCAGATAAAAGTTGGATAAGAGACAGACATAAGAGAAAATAGGTACAAGTCTGTCAGAAGGAAGTAGGAAGTCAAAGTTAAAATGTATACAAGGAAGTTTGTTGTGATCTAAAAAATATATACTTTTTTTCATTTAAGTCAATAGGCTTTATGCCCAGCTGCACTACTTTCTGAACTTCAGCCAGCTCCTTGTTTCCTGTCTGCCATTATTGGACAAACTGATTAATCCAGGTGTGTCTGATTATTGTTGTTGTGACTACTGAGGTCAGGCACACCTGGATTAATCAGTTTGTCCAATAATGGAAGACAGGAAACAAGGAGCTGGCTGAAGTTCAGGAAGTAGTGCAGCTGGGCATAAAGCCTATTAGAATGAATGGAAAGTACAAATGTTTCATGGGGCATTCAGATTGCTAATTGCAGTGATGAAGTAATATAAGTCTGAGACAATAGTATGTAGTAGACAGAGACCAACTCGCTGAGGGTGGAAACTACGGTAATGCAGGACTGTTAGTGGGCGGGGCTTTATCAGTGTGACCTCACATTGATAAGAGAATCAAAACAGCATACCAGAGAGTTTCGATATTTAAAATTTGATCCTTCTGTAGTTACATTGTGTACTAAGACCGACGGAAAATTAAAAGTTGCTATTTTCTAGGCAGACATGGCTAGGACCTATACCCTCATTCTGGCGTAATAATTAGGGCTGGGCAAAAAAATTGATTTTCCGATTAATCGTTTTTTAAAACCTGGTCGATTCAGAATCGATTCTCAAAGAGCAGAATCGATTTTTTTTTCTTTCACGTTTATTTCTGCAAACATTGAACGAAAGATTAACGTTAATCGAATTACTAGTCTTCTTCAGTAGATGTCACCCTCTTTTTTGCCTTGCGTGATCATGTTATCAAGGAGCGAGAGGCGAACCTGTCATTCATTCATTCAGTGCTTAAAATGGCGGTTTCAAGTGCTTCATCGATTTTATTAATTACCCACTTGTAACCTGCAGTTCACTGTTCTTTTTATTAATATAGTATTTGTATTAAATCTATATTCATTGAGTTGAATCGAGAATCAAGTATAAAAACCTGGCCAAGAACCGGAATCGAAAATGAATCGAAATCGAATCGATTTGATAGCTTGTGAATCGAAATCGAATCGATCTGGAAAATCTGAATCGATACCCAGCCTTAGTAATAATCAAGGACTTTGCTGTCGTACCATGGCTGCAGCAGGCGCAATGATATTACGCAGCACCTGAAAATAGTCCCCTGCTATTGAAAGTTACCAAGGGGACTACTTTCGGCTGCTGCGTAATATCATTGCTCCTCCTGCAGCCATGTTACTGCAGAAAAGTCCTTGATTATTACTTAAAAATGAGAGTATAGACTTACCTTGTAGACAGCAACGCACTTCACAACCTTCAACGCTTTTTCTGCTTATAAATTTACTCTTTGACACATATTCACGAAAGCAGCTCATGCACCGGTGTCGTGTGTCAGCCATAGATATATATGTATACATTAGGGCTGGAACGACGCGTCGACGTAGTCGATTACGTCGATTACGTAATTACGTCGATTTGCCGGAAATGCGTCGATGCGTCGCACTGTTTACATTTTGAAAAGAAGGCGGCTTCAGCTCCGACCGGGTGATACAAGTGTTATACCAAACAGACAGAACGCGATCAAAAGTGTGGGAATACTTTAAGCAGAGACCAAATAAAACACATACTGTGTAAAACTGAAATGGCATACCACAGCAGCGCAACACCTGTGTATGATCATCTTAAAAGAAGAAAACCTGGAGCTCTCCGACCTCAAAATGACGAGACGTCAGCGTAAGAATTTGAACTATTACAGTAAGTTTTTATACTTACTCTATAAACAATAGAATCAATACATATTGTGCTTAATACAGCTGCGTTTACATCTTCGTTTAATACGAGCTGCGAGACGCCTGACAGACGTGACATTGCATCGCTTCTGGGCAGTATGTTGAAACAGTAAATAAAGAGCAGGTCATGTTTTTATATTAAGAAGTTATGAAATAATAAGTTACTGTCACATTGAGAACTGATAGGCATGTGCCCTTGTGCACTGAAAGCCAGCTGGCAGTGCGGAGTTCCCAATGAACGTCTTTTTTGCGAATATGTGCGCAGATATTATAGAAGCTCGTCTTGTAAGGTATTCCTGACATGCGTTTGTTTAAAGTAACAGCGGCGTAAACGCTGTTTATAAAATATTAGAAGATCATACTAACTGAACTTGTTTTTTACCCGGAACTTAAGAAAAGTTAAATGTTAAAGTTAAATGAGAATGCAGTACTACTAATAGTAATAATATTAACAGTAATAATATAACCATTACATCTTATATAAGGGTTCATGAATCACAATGAACTTATTTTTACTTCAGTCTGAACTAATGCTGAGTTAATGCATGTACTAATCATAAACTAATGTTTAAAATATTAATATATGCCTATTTTATTGTTTAAGGTGAATAATGCCTCTTTTAAAGTGGCACTGCCACTTTATTTTTCATGTTGAAAATTTTGGTTTGTGTGTTTGTTTAATTAAGAAAATGCTTAAATAAAATGTTAGCGTTAATGACAGATGTTACATTTATTATTTGTTGGGGAATTATATGTATAAAAAATCATTAGACTATTCGATTAATCGAAAAAATAATCGATAGATTAATCGGTTGAAAAAATAGTCGATAGTTGCAGCTCTAGTATACATAGATGCCTCCTTCGACCGTTCCACAGATGCGTTCACAACTAAACCATTAATGGGGCATCTATGTATATATGCATCTATGGCCGACATTTAAAACATGAATGTGCTGGTTTCGTGAATACGTGCATTTTATTGTTTCAGGTTTTATTTAAAGGGATAGTTCGGCCAAAAATGATATTAAACCCATGATTTACTCACCCCCAAGCTGTCTGAGTTGCATATGTCCATCGTTTTTCAGACAAACACATTTTCGGATATTTTAGAAAATGTTTTAGATCTTTCAGTTGATTAAACGTAATGTTACGGGGTCCACGACCTTCAAGTCCAAAAAAAGTGCGTCCATCCTTCACAAAATAAATCCAAACGGCTCCAGGATGATAAACAAAGGTCTTCTGAGGGTAATCCGTGCGGTGTTGTTGTAGAAATATCCATATTTAAAACTTTATTAACTAAAATAAATACCTTCCGGTAGCGCCGCCATCTTAGTCGCGTCTGCATTCAGGATACGTCACTAAGAAAAGTGCGTACACTACGCTAATACTCTCTCCTGAATACAGAGGAGTCTAAGATGGCGGTGCTACCGGAAGGTATTTATTTACGTTAATAAAGTTTTAAATGTGGATATTTCTACAACAACACCGCACGGATTACCTTCAGAAGACCTTTGTTTATCATCCTGGAGCCGTTTGGATTTATTTTGTGAAGGAAGGACACACTTTTTTTGGACTTGAAGGTCGTGGACCCCGTAACATTACATTTAATAAACTGAAAGATCTAAAACATTTTCTAAAATATCCGAAAATGTGTTTGTCTGAAAAACGATGGACATATGCAACTCGGACAGCTTGGGGGTGAGTAAATCATGGGTTTAATTTTTGGCCTTTAATAGCAATAATCACATTTCAAAATAAGAATGAAACTGAGGTGATTAAGGAATAAATGTTAATTTTATTTTGTGTTTTTTTATAAAATGAGACAACTACGATGAATGTAGCCGACAAATATGACTTCCAGAGGATGCAGCCTTCGAAATGACACCCATTGTTGACCCTGAACCCGTGTCCATGATCCTGTTTTAGCTGTCACAACTAGTAATATAGAGTTATGATGACTGTTTTAGATTTAAAGGGCATCAGGAAACATTTAAAGCTTAATATAATACAGCTAAAGATATGCACATTTTGATGAATGCCTGGGCTCAGACAGGTCTGTTTGCTCACTGCGTGATGCATATTGTGCACAAGACTAAAAAGCATGTGTAAAATCGAGCTTGTCGCACAGCTTCTGGAGTCAGGGCACAATGGGTTCAGTCTGTTGGGAAATAAAATTGTGTTGAAAAGATATAAGATTGATATGAATGCTTCTTTGAAGAAAGAACCACATAGGTGCTGCGTTTGTTAAAGTTTGCAAGGTCATGAAGTCCACTCTTCAAGGATAGATATTCAAAGTTTACTCAAGTAAACTAGATGTTGACAAAAGGGATCTTTGTGAACAGTGCAAGATTATTTCACAGACAAAAACACTGCAATGTGTAAAGGTTCAGTAACGAACGATTGGGATGCAGTCCCACGAAAACAGCGTAGAATTACATTCATCAAAAACGTCAAAACCTTTACCTAAGAGTTTGTATGTATTTCATTTCTTCAATAATCTCAATGTTAGTGTCATGCCTCCATTCTCTCTCTATCTCTCCCCCTCTCTGTGTGTGAGGGCAGAAAGATGTGAAAATGAAAAATAAGGTGATGTCCGTTTTGCTCCTGATAATAATGCGCAGGTTCAGCTTGACTGACGCAGGGGATTTAGCTTGTGCCGGATGGCAATATATCTCTTAGGCCAAAAGGAAGCCATTTATCAGAGCCCAGTAAAGGACATTCACAGCAGCCTCCCTTATCCTACAGACTGCTCCAGATGTCTTGTTTACTTCATTCCAGAGCGGGAATGCAATTTCAACCCCACAAAAACCTTTGCTTCTCATTTCAATTCTTGAACCTGCAGTGCAGGTTGGGATATTATTTCAGCTGTGTGTGAGAGGAAAAAGAGAAAGTAAAAGAGAGATAGAGATGCCACACAGGGTGTATGTGTTTGTTTGCTGTCATTCGCAGCGCTGTGCAGAAGTCTTTGTCGTTTTAATGACCATCCATATATATATTTTCCGGTCTCCTTATTAAGATACAAACAGGAAATATGCACACAAAATAAAATAGCAATTTAATTCTATTTACTTTTGCACAGTACTAAACGTTGAAGGTGATATGTTAAAAAACATTGCTACTTATTTTACTAAACTTAACATAAAAATAACATTTTGCACATTTAGATTGCATTTACATTTTGAATACTTTATTTATTTATGTTTGTATGCAAACCTCAAACCTCTCTTTTCTCTTTATTGTGAGAAAAGTGTGCAAGCATCGAGACATCTGTGAATCTGTGAACATGATGATTATTGTATTTATAGAGATTGTGTGAGATTTGCCTTTTAAAGCCTTCACAGTGCTGCAGGTAAATGAAAGTAAATCATAGTGTTTAGGTGGATTTTAGTTGTTTTGGTGCAGCTGTGAATTTTATCTGACCTAAAATTTGCAGGTGCGAGTGCCATAAACTTTCCCATATTTATTATTGTTTTTTTTTTACTTTTTTACTTCTTTAAATCTTTGATAAAGTATGAGATAAAATGTTTAATAATTCAAAATAATATAGACTATATATTATCACCAGATGATGATTATAAACACAGCAGACAGTCAGATGTACAGAATAGAGACGCTGTGCCTGAAGGCATCTGTCACTCTCGCATGCTCTCATAACTCATGCTCATCATCATGTTAAAGGAAAACACCACAGTTTTTCAATATTATACTATGTTCTTACCTTAATTTAGATTAATTAATGCATACCTATCTTTTTTAATGCATGCACTTAATCTTTGTACAGCATGTCAGGAATGTGTTAGCATTTAGCCTAGCTCCATTCATTCCTTAGGATCCAAACAGGGATGAATTTAGAAGCCACCAAACACTTCCATGTTTTCTCTATTTAAAGATTTATATGAGTCGTTACAAGAGTAAGTATAGGTATGTATTCATCTAAGTTGAGGTAAGAACATAGTAAAATATAGAAAAACTGTGGTGTTTTCCTTTAACATGATGATGAGCATGAGTTATGAGAGCATGCGAGAGTGACAGATGCCTTCAGGCACAGCGTCTCTATTCTGTACATCTGACTGTCTGCTGTGTTTATAATCATCATCTGGTGATAATCAGATGCTGAGAGTCAACAGTCAACAAAGATCAGCCAGCTAATATCTCATGATCTTATTCACAGGAACTGGTAAAACACACCCACGATGCCACAGAGAAGAGTAATTTACGCCAAGCGCTGGATGCCATGAAGGTGAGCCAAATAACCTTTCAAAAAAGATCAACATAGTGTATGTTTTAAATGCTAGTAGGACACTGCACCAGACCTTTTTTGAAACCCTGCGTACATTTTATGCGTAGGTGTAGCCCAGGAGATGTATTGCATTTTGTCGCAATGCGCATGCGTCGAACATCTGCATATACACACTCATTCAAATAAACTATACTTTGCAAGGATGTGTGTTTGATCGTGTGCATACATTCGCATACATGTAAAAACAGACTATACTCCAGCCTGTAGACCAACAGCAAACCAGCATTAACTCTTTCCCCACCACACTCTAAAAATGGCTGGGTTATTTTTGACCCATAATGGGTAAATATTGGACAGAACACAATGCTGGGTTAAAAATGACCCAAAACTGTTGAATCATTTTTTATCCAGCAATGGGCAATTTTTACCCAGCATGTGTTCTGTCCAATATTTACCGAGCCCCTAAGGTGACATTGGAGTAAAAAAATCTATAGTTTAGTTTCATGTGCTCACGTGAAATTTTTATGTGCAGAACTTTTTTAGTTTTGCGTGCTTGCGTGAAACTATCGCGCGCACACGTGAAACTTTCGCTTTCACGTGCGCGTGCAATAGTTTCAGGTGAGCACGCGATAGTTTCATGTGCTCGCGCAATAGCTTCACGTGAGCACATGAAACTTAAAGCAGACATATCATGCTTTTAAATCTGTCCTTTTTACATATAAATCATCTATTTGTGGTCTATGTAAAGCGAAACTGCAATGCTTGGGTCTGAATTCCTCATTATTATAGCCCCACAGGCCCCCTTTCTACCCCTTTTCTGATGTGCATCTGAGAGCAACTCGTTTTGGTACTGTCTTTTTAAATGCACGTCATACCCTGCCCCCTCTCCAGGTTGCAGAAGTGACACTCGGTTAAACTCCACCCCGTTCGGCCATTTTTGTAGTTTTATAGCAGAGATACGATTATCTAGCTGCACAGAAACTTTTTATTTACTCGTTATTCACAAAATGTCAACAACGGAAGACTTGTCCATCCAGCCTTATATGTTCGCGCCAGAGTCGGAAACGTACTGAGAGGAAAATGAAGACGACGAACCTGCAGAACAACGTCTTCATATGAAGGTATCGCAGTGGTGTGAGGCTGCAGCCTTCGGAGGTCGCATATCTAGGCTGCATACGTCATAAAGACGGTCTTATTTCAGAATATTAACAATTATAAAGTTTACTATTATTCTTAGTTAATCGTAAGTTGTTGTAATATGCTCATGACTTGCAAGTGTGATGCTCAGTTAACTTAAACCAGGCTTGATGCCCAAAAGCGATCTCCGCAGGCTGCAGCCTTCGGAGTGAGAAACAGCACTGCTGAACCATGACCACCGTGTACTTTACTTTTTTACTTTAAGTTATAAACTGCTTACCGAAGTGCTCTGCTCGTCGTCTCCAAAGAAAGAAGTAATTGACCCCTCAATCAGACGAAGTCTATCGGCAAATCCTTCTTTATACTGGCGGAGATTGGTGAAGTAGTTATCCTTAAAGTGCCTCGGGCACACAAAAATGACTTTACCCACAGATGTGAGTACATTTCTTACGCTCTCGTAACTTCTGCATCCTTGAGCTTGGACTACAATATCGCAGCGAGAAATATAAAATGGCGGATTGCTCGTAGTGTTGGGCTGGAAGTCGATGCCCTTATTTAGCAGTTCCGCTGCAAATACTGTGACGTAATTGTTCAAAAAACGTAAGAGATAATAGAAAAATCAGAACCGGTTGTAAAATATGACCAAAACAGAATATAAAGATATCAACAAAGCACCTGAAGAGACTAATTTCAACTTTTATGTACTTATAAACACTACAAATATACAACAAAATGCATTTAAGAGCCAAGAAAGTGGATTTAGCATGATATGTCTCCTTTAACTTTATTTAATTTTTGCTCCATGTCCCCTTAGGGGCTCCGTAAATATTTACCCATTATGGGTCAAAAATAACCCAGACATTTTTAGAGTGCAGTGTTTTAAAAAAAAACAGCCAGCGCCAGCATTTTTATGATTTTCACAAAAGTTTAATGCCAAATGAAAAAAAAACATAATAGCGGAAAATATGGATTGCCGTAGAAACTCGTCATTGGCAGGGATGTGTTTTATCGTAACTTATTTCCCGCCAGCCTTTTTTTAAGAAGTTGATTTTCACAAAAGTTTCACAAAATGCCTTCCAGGAAATTTTTCTTCTAAAAATATATGAACATACAAATATATAAAATTAAAGAACAGACGCTCTGTTTTCAAACAAACAATAAACAAACGAACAAAATGGGGAAAAAACGCTTCCTCCCATCTATATTTTTTCTCAGTTTGTAAATATGGGTATTTTTCTTCAAAAAAGTGTTTTTTTTTGTTGCAAAAAGCTGAAAAAATTGCATTTTTGTGAAGGAATTTTGTTAGAACAATTATAAAAACATACATGGAGTGTAAAATTACTAAATCATTTTTTGCTTCAGTTTTTGTATAAATTCGGTAAGTGCGCCATCTAGTTGATATTCGCGGTATAACAAATAACCATACAAATTCACCAGGAATTTTCTAAAAGCAAATGTTTTTTCTTAATTGATGAGATAACACGTCAATGGTGGGGAAAGAGTTAAACGTTATAAACCAGCAGGATCCAGCATAGAAATTCATGCTGGTCTGTTCTTGGTTTTCCCAGTGGGGAAGTGAACAAACCTGTCTGAAATGTTGTCCTCAGTCTTCATGGTAGACCCCGTTCTCATACTATGGAGTAGGCGAAGAGCAGTAGGCGAAGAGCAGTAGACGAAGCGAATATGTGTGAATTTTATATATGTTTTGTAATCATTTAAAGTATTTAAAAAAAAGTATTGCATTTCAAGTCGTTTTGTATAGAAGTCTTTCCCAATTTTATCACACATATTTCTGAGATAAAACATGACCTGTTTGATTAGAAATTACAACCTCAAATTTCATTAGCTGTTTATTTTGCTCCTTCAAAGGCATGTGCCAACTTTCTAATCGTTTTTCTAAAGCCCAGCATTCTTTAAAAATCTGCGCTGCTCTCTCGACTCGGATGATCAAGATGGCAGAGTGTATGCGTCTTGACAGGTAACCGTCCGCTAATTGAGGCAAATCAAGCTGAGAAGATTGTGCAGATTGCACAGTGGGCTGTGATGATTTCATTTGGATAAATTAGCCACTTAGCATTGATTGGGATATCGGGCTAACGTGGTTAACCTCTTCAAATGCTCCCCCGAATGATCGGCGCGGTGGGCGAACCCCCCACTCTCTGATTTTTCCAAATATGCAATGATGAACGAGTCGCTAAACTCCACTCGCGGGAGTCTGTTCGGAATGAGATTCGTCAAATAACCTGTCCCTTTCAGATGGTAAATCTTATTTACGCTTTTAGAAGGAAACAAGTCCCTCGAAAACATCACATGGGACAACACTTTATAGGAGATATAGGGTTATTATTAGCATGCATGAAGAAAGATTTCCATGTTTACACATTCGGCTCAAATTCATCACATGCAGAATGTTATGTTTTTATTTATTATTTGGATTTTTGCAGGATCTGGCCCAGTATGTCAATGAGGTGAAGAGAGACATTGAAACTCTGCGGGATATCGACCAGTACCAGAAATCAATAGAAAACCTTGTAAGATGAATTACATGCTTCACATACATAACATACATAACGTCGGAAAAGCTGCTTTGAAACTTTGCACAGCTACAAGTATTTATAGTCATGCTATCATTTTGAAAAATGAGCTAGCTACACTACCAGCAAAACTTTTTTATTGAGTTATAACATTTAAATTATATAACTATCAAATGTATTTAAAATCACAGCATTGTTTTTAGCATCAAATTGTAATGCATAAATTAGCTTTAAATAACACAAACCCCTTTTTTATGAAAATCCTGATTCCTAAAAATAATAAAGTACAGGATATGTATTGAGTTTGCACCTGTGTTCTGCAGAATCAGTCTCTGCGTAACTACGGGAGGCCGAAAGGTGACAGCGAAGTGCGAGTATCTACAGTCGACAAACGAGCCAAACAGGACAGGTGAGATTGACGTTTACTAAAGCCTAAGGGTTATGAAGGTGTCACCCGCAAGCATTCCTTGATCTCTGCTTTCCATCTACCGCAGGCACCTCTTCCTGTTCGACGCTGCCGTGATCGTATGCAAACGACGGGGGGACAACTACGAAATGAAGGAGGTCATTGACCTCCACTCTTTCAAAATCACCAACAACCCGACCTCAGACAGAGAGAACCGAAAGGTCTGCATCCATTCTCCTAATTGCGTAAAAAATCGGCGGTCCAAAGCCGAGGGCGGTGAACGCGCTGTTATGCTTCTGTCGTAACCGGTTACCGGCTTGCTTTCGCACAGATGGTGTTTCCTATTAAAAACCGTCAAGCGACTGCTAACAAACGCAGCACACACCAGGCACAGCTAAATGAGAAAACATGATGTCGGTTGTGATAATGCATTACATGGTGTCGCGCCAGAACAATTATTCGTTAGATAATGCAGTTAATATTGTGTGTGTGTGTGTGTGAAAAAAGAGAGAGAGAGAGAAAGAGAGAGAGAGAGAGGTTTATTTCAGTTTTAAACATGCAGGTTTTCGTATTGTTTGCTAAGGTCACTATCGTTTAAATTTCACATTTATGCATTTGGCAGATGCTTTTATTCAAAGCAACTTACAATGCATTACAAAATATACATTTAATTAGTGTGTGTGTCTCCTGGGGTCAAACTGACAGACTTTTGGGATGCTAATGCAATGCTCTACCACTGAGCTACAGGAACACTATCCCAACTGTTTATAATGTGTTAGCATTTTAAACAAACCCATAGAGGGTGATAAAATGGGAACATTTCCCTACACTTCCATTGGAAGAGGTGCAGAAGAATCTAATGTACAGAACATCTTTGATACAGATTTTGGAAACACCTTAGCAACCACCTAGCACTGCCTAGCAACGGTTCTCAACACCTACTTATTGATGGTGACATGCGAGCAAAAACCTTTGCCTTTTTACAAAACCAAATCTCTTTAATGAACTTTTCTGCCATTTTTCTGCTCCCATAGAGTTAAACATTTGATTCTTACCGTTTTGAAATCCATTCAGCTTGTCTGGCACTACCACTATTAGCATAGCTTAGCACAATCCATTGAATCTGATTAGACCATTAGCATCGTGCTCAAACATAACCAAAGAGTTTTGATTTCCGCCTATTTAAAACTTGACTCTTTTGTAGTTACATCGTGAACTCAGACCGACGAAAAATTAAAAGTTGAGATTTTTTAGGCTGATATGGCTAGCACTTTACTCTCATTCTGGCTTAATAATCAAGGACTTTGCTGCCGTAACATGGCTGCAGCTGGTGCAATGATATCACCATGTTACGGCAGCAAAGTCCTTGATTATTAAGCCAGAATGAGAGTATAGTTCCTAGCCATATTGACCTAGAAAATTGCAACTTTTAATTAACAGGCTTAATACATGATGTAACTACAGAAGAGTCAAGTTTAAAATAGGAAAAATATCGAAACTCTTTGGTTATTTTTGAGCGCAATGCTAATGGTCTAATCAGATTCAGTGGATTACGCTAAGCTATGCTAAAAGTGCTAGCGCCAGACCCGGAGATCAGCTGAATGGATTCCAAAACTGTAAAAATCTAATGTTTAACTAAAGTGGAGTGTCCCTTTAACAACGCACATTACTAATGATAATATTTATACATTTTTATATATTTATGGTTGGAAATTACAAAATATCTTTATGAAACATGATCTTTACTTAATATCCTAATGATTTTTGGCATAAAAGAAAAATCGATAATTTGGACCCTTGCAATGTATTGTTGGCTATTGCTACAAATATACCCGTGCTACTCAAGACTGTTTTTAAGGTCCAATGTCACATATTTATATCCACATGTAGTATTTTTTTTAAGTATATCAACAATATGAATTCAGTTTTGATCTGTTCATCATAAAAATAATGGCTTTAAATAGATTGAAAAATCTAAAGCTTGCTCACATGTGACCATGTCCATTCAGTATCTAGCATTGACAGCTTGAGTTGCATAAAAAGTTGTGGTCTCAAAGCTTTTATTACATGTATGTGTGTGTGTCTGTTGTGCATATATAACATCAGGCATAATCTTTTCTCTCTCTGTTTCAGTGGTCTCATGGATTCTACCTCACGCACAACCAGGGTCAAAACGGTTTTGAGTTCTTCTTCAAAACCAAGGAGGTAAAGAAGAAGTGGCTGGAGCAGTTCGGCATGGCCCTGTAAGTGTTTGCACTCATGTGCATCAAAGGTCCGCACCGCCCCGTCTTGTTTTTCTGGTTGGTTCAGGAATCACTTGAGCAGTCCGAAGTCTACAGTATCTGACAGCAGTGATTGAGCTGTGACAGCAGTACTGTATCTCTTGGCACTGATTCAAGACTAAAGCAGCATTGGGGTTTATTTTTGTGACATAACAAGCAGTAATGAGGACTGACTTACTGACTTACTGTTACCATGGTGTTTTGGAGCGGTGCAGTGTACAGTAATGTGACTGGAAGAATTTACATTCCCTTCATAAAGTTGTCGGTTCAGTTTTGCAGACTGACAGAATGTTCCAGGTCTGGTTGTTGGTGTTTTGTTTTCTTCTTGGTTGGTTGGTTGCCAAAATCTGCACCTTTGAACCAAGTTCACTTAGAGGTTATGGGAGAAAAACTGCTTAAGGCCGGAGTTAGGGCTGCACAATTAATCAAAAAATAATTGGGATTACAGTTATGGGTAAAACAATTACATAATCGCCAAAAGCTTCAAGTACACCTGTTTATTTGTGCTCATTTCTGTGCGTTTTGGCAGTATGTTAGGGCACCAAATACAGTGGTGAATAAGAGATTTTAAAATTGATAAGTTGGCTTGTTCTTTAGCCATTTTGTTATGGATTTTTTTCTAAAAATATAATACCGATAATTATTTGTTATTTACATTATGGGCCCTATTTTAACGATCTAAGTGCATTGTCTAAAGCGCACAGTGCAATGTGTAAATGGTCGTGCACGAATCCACTTTTGCTAGTTTAACGACGGGAAAAATGGTTTGTGTGCCGAGCGCATAGTCGAAAAGGGTTGATCCTTCTTTTTAATGAGTAATGGGAGTATTTTGGGCGTAACGTGCAATAAACCAATGAGAGTCTCAGCTCTCATCCCCTTTAAAAGCCAGTTGCGCTGGCGTTATATCTAATCCCTATTTAGATGACGGACTTTGTAAACTGAAAAAACTAAGTGGAGGAACAAGATACCCAGTTTAAGATTAATGTTAAATAATTGTGGTGTTTTTCACTTGTATTGAAATTGTTATTTTTTTATTATTAGAAATTGTTTTCTTTTAGTCATGGAGTTTTAATTGCTTTAAATGTATGGTTATCCAATATCATCAAAAAATAATTTACAAATATGTAAGAAAAGGTGTGTACTCTAAAAATACTTTATTTGTAACAATCAAGAGATAAAGAATTTACAAACGGCTCTCCGCACGTTTCAGCACTTGGACAGCGTTACTTAAAAATGTTTCTCATCTCACCATATCCACAGGTACAGAGTCATCATGTACAATAAATCTGTGAAAAAAAAACTTTTAAAAACAGAAGCATTTGTTTAAAGCAAAGCATTTATTTACTTACCAGGCTGCAGGTGAAGCAGCTCTTCACAACTTCTAACGTCTCATCATTAGTCCTCATTTATGTCCAAGAGACTCAATAATAATCTTTTACATTCAATCCTTTAATCTTTCATATTTAAAAGCGTTTTTGTGCTGCTGCGCATTCATGTATGTGTTAAGCAAACCCGCGTTGTCGTCCGTTTATAGGCGCATATTACTAATGCGCTCTTTAAATAACAAAAAACATATTGACTTTAGACTTTAGAGCAGGTTTATTGGTCAATGGCGTAGTCTATTTTAGTTGCCTCAAAATAGCAACGCGCCAACAATGCGCCTGAACACACCTTGTTTTCAGACCAGAACGCCCATGGGCACAAAAGGGGGCGCAAATGCATTTGCTATTTAAACAACGTGGCGCTAAACGTGAAAATGATAATTGCGTAGGGTGGAAACTAGCAAAAGACACTTGCGTCGCGCATTGCGCTGCATTGCGCCGGGTGTAAGATAAAGCCCTATATTATTTAGTTTTGGATGTTTAGAGTTACCATGCAGCTGCTTTACAGAAAGATATAAAAAAATGTAAACCTTAATGTAAAATATATTAAACGGCAATAATAATCACAACATTAAGGTGAATAATCGACAATTATGATTATTATCATAACCCTGCGGCCATACCCAGAGTATTATGTTTTTTGTAAGTATATTTATGCAAACTTATGTGCAAAGTAGACCGCACAGCTTTGCAACGCATATAGCTTATTTGACTCGTACATGTACATTACGATGCAATGCATATAAAATTTTTATTTTATTTATATAGCGCTTGTCACAACTGTTTAATGTTCCTAAGCAGCTTTGCATTAAACGGCGACTAAAATTAATCCTTGCTAGTGCGCAGAGTAATAATGCAACGTATATGTAATGTAACATAGTTTTAAGGTAAGCTAATGTCAGCTGACTCCCAAGGCATTGAAAAAACTCCTAGGAGAAAACCTCTTAAGGGAAAACGTCTTTGACAGAAAAAAACCCTTAAACGAGGATAGTTCGACCAAAAATGATATTAAACCCATGATTTACTCACCCCGAAGCTGTCCGAGATGCATATGTCCATCATTTTTCATATGAACACATTTTCAGTTATTTTAGAAAATGTTTTAGATATTTCAGTTAATCAAATGTAAAGTTATAGGGTCCAAGTCCTTCAAGTCCAAAAAATGTGCATCCATCCTTCACAAAATAAATCCAAACGGGTCCACGATGACAAAACAAAGGCCTTCTGAGGGTAATCCACCCAGTTTTGCTGTAGAAATATCCATAACTAGTTTCCGGTAATCCCGCCATCTTAGTCGCGTCTGATGGCGGCGTTGCCGGAAGCTAGTTATTTTCATTTATAAAGTTTAAAATATGGATATTTCTACAACAACACCGCACGGATTACCCTCAGAAGGCCTTTGTTTGTCATCATGGAGCAGTTAGGATTTCTTTGGGGAAGGATATACAAATCTTTTGGACTTGAAGGAGCTGGACCCGTAACTTTACTGTTTAGCAGCTGGAAGATATAAGACATTTTCTAAAATAACTGAAAATGTGATGAATGAAAAATAATGGACATATGCATCTCGGACGGCTTCGGGGGGAGTAAATCATGTGTGTAATATCATTTTTGGCTGAACTATCCCTTTAATCTGCACTATCCAACATCAGCTCATTTGCATTTTCAAGGACACGCCCAAAAAAGGCACATTTTTACACACACCTACAAAGTGGCAATTTTAAAGGGATAGTTCACCCAAAAATGAAAATAATGTCATTAATGACTCACCCTCACGTCGTTCCAAACTCATAAGACCACATTTACGCATTTGGCAGATGCTTTTATCCAAATGCATTACAAAGCAATGTATACATTTTCTCAGTGTGTGTGTTGCCTGGGACTTTTTGCATGTTACCATTATTTTTAATGTGTCTTAAATATCTGTTAGCTTTTTTGTAGTTTATCAAACTCAAGTAGATCTTGAGATACCGCCAAAGATACCATGCAAAAAACAGGAGGGAGAATATATTTATTTATTCAAAATGAATAAACTACCGGGAGTGTGATGTAAAAGATAAAATGACAACACACAAAAACCATCCTACCAATGACCTACACGTCACGCATACTGTATCCAAATATAACATAACTATAACACGAATTGAATGAGGAGGGGTATAAATGTCTAGTTCACTAAAGGCGACGGGGGCTGATGAATTAGATACATGTTTTTACCAGAATTATTTGAAGGGCTCATTAATTCTGGAGATCAGCTGTGAGTCTGTGCTCAATGTCATGTGTCATCATATCAGTCTCCATCTGAAAGCTGGTTGGATATCGGTGCTCTTACACGCACAGAAAGCTCTCTCATCCGCCTGTCATTTGTTAATGTCTTCATTATCAGGGCACTCGCTGCTTAGGATAATTTGAAAGCGGGCGAGAGAGGAAGATAGGATTATAAAACAGTAATATGGCTATAGACAACATCATGATTTCTGCCTCACTAATGCTGTACTTAGTGGTGCTTGCTATGGCAAGTAAGCTTGAATAGCTTATTGAAAAAACACTCGTTGATAGGAATTATATCTTTGTCATTGTATAAAATCATAAGTAATTGTGTTTAAAATTTATGGTTATCATCTCATTTTTACGCTCTGCTCTCTCTCTCTCTCTCTCCTTTTTCTCTCCAGATCGAACATCTGTCCAGAGAGTGGGAAAAGTAATTTCCACGAGTTTCGCATGCACACCTTTGAGACGACCACATCCTGCAGCTCGTGTAAAATGCTGCTGAGGTGAGCTCACGCTACGGGCTGGGTCAAATGACACCGTATACCCACAATGCACCTTAATGAGATCGATATTGCATCTAGAGAAGTTAAGTGAGAGGGAACAGCGCAAGATGGAGGCAGATCAAGCGTATATATGAGTGATAATCACTTCAGCGATGAAAGGATTTTGTTGGCATATGACCGACATGGCTGTCGGCAAATAAGAGCTGTTATGTCAGATGTGGGCGTGGCTAAATAAACATCATAGGTTCCCAGTTGTATTGTTGTGTAACAGAAAAGATTGCCTGCAGCTGTTTTTTACAGTATATATGACAGGGGAGATAAAGAGGTAAAGAGGGTTATGCAGTAGTCGAGTGATGATTCGAAAAGGCTTGGGGCTTGTAATAGTCACTGACACTTAAATCATTAAAATCTGACTTTTGGGTATAACAGGGTTCCTTGAAAGTTTGTGAATCTGAGGGGGCCCTGGGAAGTTTTTGAAAATATACATACATAGATACAGGTCATTGAAAGTGCATGAATCTATTTTATGCAAAAAAAAAATCCATATTATTCCCTGTGTAGTGTAGGATAATATCATAAAAATTCTAGACTTTTTAAGCACACGTGCTAAACTGTAAACTGTAATGCTTATATCTGCGAATGTTGATTCATACCAAAATGCTTTTTTGCATAGTTGTGTTTGGCACATGAAAACGTCTCGGGTTACGTATGTAGCTGTTGTTCCCTGAGAAGGGAACGAGACGCTGCGTCTCCCTTGCCATACTTCCTGCGTCCCTGTAACGCCGTCTTTGGCAATATTTCGGATAGCGATATACTTCCTGGCTCCCGCGTCACCCTGTCTTTATCGTTAAGCCTCACCATTGGTTGAATTTGATATACACATTCAGACGCACTTACCCCTGGAGGCGTCCCCAAAGTGTCACTGCAGTGACGCAGCGCGAGTTCCCTTGAAAGGGAACTGTGACAATGTATCTTAAAAGGTAACACGATGTAACCTTGCTCTCACTTGAAATGTGTCCCCACATTTAGTCCTTGAATTTGAGGGTATTGGAGCTGGAAAGTCATTGGAAGGTCCTTGAATTTTAAGTTAACTAAGGTGTGGGAACCCTGTTTTATGAATCTAGAAAATGTGAAAAAGATCGACCGAGTAACTTAGTTTTGGTAAACCATTCTCTGCAAGCATGTGAAAAAATAGGTAATTGAAATCTGGTCCCCTTGTGATGTCAGAAGGGGATAATACCGCCCCTTAATCTGCAATTTTCAACCACGGCGCTGCCATTTAGTGCAGAGATTAACTCATTTGCATTTAAAAAAAACACACAAAAATGTCACATTTTTGCTCACACGTACAAAGTGTCAATTTTAACATGCTATAATAAATTATCTATATGGTATCTTGAGCTAAAACTTCACATACGTACTCTGGGGCCACCAAAGATTTATTTTACATCTTTAAAAAGTCTTGTGAAATGACCCCTGAACATTTGCCCATATTTTACTTCTCTTCAAGCCATCATACTGTAGGTGAATATGATTTTCTTTTTTCAGATGAACATTCAATATCCTGTCGCTTCTCAGCATTGCAGCATATGCTATTGGATAGTGCCCCATTTTTAAAGCTCCATAAAGTGCATCCATTTATCAAAACTATCAAAAGGTGAAGGGCTTTTGTAAGAAATATTTTATATTCAGACATTTAAGAACTTTATGGATTAGTTTTTGATGGATGCATGAACTTTTTGTAGCTTTAAAAATGGGGCACTATCCAATGCTAATATAAGAAAACGTCATATACACCTAGGATGGCTTGAAAGTGAGTTAAATATGGGCTAATGGGGTGAACTATTGCTTAAAGTAGTGGAACAAAACAAAACTCTCTCTCTTTTTTTTTCTCTCTCTCTCTCACAGAGGGGTCTTCTATCAAGGCTACCGCTGCTCTAAATGTGGTGCTGGTGCCCATAAGGAGTGTCTCGGCAGGGTGGACAACTGTGTCAAAAGCAGTGCCGGTGAGCTTAAGTCCAACACATTCAGCTCTTTCCAGCAGTTACATCCATGATGTTTACAAAGCTGCATTGTAGTGCTCCGAGTCACCTGGCTCATGTTTCACCATTATGTGATGTCTTACTCGCTACACGCTAATGATTGACCTACACCGTACTGTATCAGACAGGCCAATAAAACCTGTCAGCATGCAGAGGTTCCTAATAGCAGCCCCAGCCACATAGATAAGCGCGGTGACAGACAAACAGGCTCGCCTGGCTCTCGAAGCCCATGATAAATGTGTGTGTGTGCGCGCCTGCCAGCGGTGGCAGTTCTTATTGTTCTGGACATTATTCAGGGCCGGTGTAAAAATTTCTGCCTCTTCTTAAGCACAGCCGAGTTTTGTCTGAACGGATCGCATTGTCAGACATGCACGGAAAAGTGCCTGCAGAGTTCAATGTAATGCGGCTTTCACATAGGATGCGGTGTGCGCTGCGCTCGCCGCTGTGTTCAGCACGGCCATTTGTGCTCTGATGGCCTGACCAAAGTAACTGTGCATTCACACCAGCCGCGGAAGAGGCGGCAAGCGCGGATGATTTACATGTTAAGTCAATGCAAACACGCGATTAGGCATCCTGCGGCGCGGTACACGCGGTAGCCGCGGCGCGGATGTCGCGGAAGGCGCGGGGCGTTCCGCGCATTCCGCACGAATTGAGCGTTGCCGCGGGAAACGCGCGAGTTCAAAAATCTGAACTTTGGCGGAATTCCGCGCCGCGTTAACCAATCAGGAGCTTGCTGTAGTAGTGACGTGATTACAGGAAGCGAGCGGAGTGGTGTAGTCTCCGCGGAGTCGCAGAAGCCCCTCCCATGATGCGGATTTTCGCGTGAATTTCTCGAATGACTAGAATTTCACTCGCGGATTTCACGCGAGAATGAAGCGAGTGAACTCAAATGTTCAAGCGACCAACTACGTGCGAATAGCGCGTTTTTGCCGCCTCTTCCGCGGCTGGTGTGAACCCACAGTAAGGCGGGACTATCAATAAATTTTCTACACTGTTTATATTTGCATTAAATAGTCGATGAGGAATACAGAGATGATGTTGCCCGTCTCCATTTCACTTATTTAAGCTTTAAGCCTAACTACAACAAGCTACTTGACTTAAAACACACCTGACATGCCAACTTGAATAACTACGTGTTTCCATGACACGGCTTTCCTTCTGATGTCTCTGTAGGAGCATAAACTTGTATTATAAACCTCCGGGAATTCCGAGTATAAGCTTTTCGTCCATTTTGCTTGTTCGGATGCCCCGTTTCTATTGGCCGCGTGGGTAATCGCCACAGAGCGCAGCGCAAAAGTTAAACTATTTTGAACTTTGACCGCGGTGTGAGCGCTTTGCTCGACGCAACAAAAAACGCTGTAGCGTGGCGTAAGCCATTGAAATGAATTGGTTTCATAGCGCAGCACCGGGCGCACCGCGTCCTATGTGAAAGCCGCTTAAAGCTGAATTTCCGTATAACTGGAATGTCAGTCAAATTTTTGTTTGTAACATGGCCCTCGCAAAACCATCTAAGTGCATTTGACATGTTTTCTTGTAAATTAGCATTTAGCACAACTCTTTCCCTGCCATTCAGGAGTTAAAAGTTAGCTCATCAATTAAGAGAAAACAGTTCCCTGCCAATGACAAGTTTTCTCGGCAATCCGTATTTCCGCTATTATCCCCCAGGTGGCACTCTCACCCAACTTATAAAACCTGGAAGTATCCTCTAAGTTTAAACAGTTCTAACTCCGTGTTTTTTTAGGATCGCTCTGAATCTGATCTCTATCAAAAGTCCTTCACAAAAACGCAATTATCTCAGCTTTTTGCTCAAAATTTTGTATTTTTGAAAAAACCTACCCACATTTGAGAGGTGATAAAAAGAGAACAAATAAAGGTAGGATGAAATGTTTTTTTTTGCAAGCAATCTGTTTTTTCATTTGATATATTGTATGTTTATATATTTAAAGAAGAGCATTTTTTGGAAGGCATTACATTATTAAAAATGCTGGTGTGCTGGCTGGAAACTTAAAAAACACTGGCAGGGAATGAGTTTATGGATACATACCAGGATTTCTGAAGGTCCTGAAGCCAGGACTAAGTGAATTTGAAGCAAAATGATTTGATGAACGTATAATACGTGCCAAGAGCTTCCTGTTAATACCATTATATCATTTTAGACCGTGGTGGCGTTTAGAGACTTGCATCTGAGCTCATTAAATCTTGATTAAAAAAAAATCTGTATTACAGTCAATTTGTTTAGTATTTATCCATAAACATTTAAATTTAAGACCTTCAGATATCCACAAACATAACCATTTATGGTTTTATTTTCACTGGAACTTTACCAAAACTAAAATCGAATCTGGTGTTAAAAGATCAATCATTGCACTGGGCGTGTTTTTGTCTAGCCCTGTTGTTTGTTTTGTACAGAAGGTACCTGTCTATCTCTATGTGCACGCCTGCATATACGCCTGGATTGTTTATGCGTTAATAGCCTTTGAGCCGTACGCAAGTGCAACAGGACAAAGTTCACAGTGTACACTCTCAAGTACAGGCTCGGCCTCTCCCCCGGGAGCCAATGAGGCCGACTCCGGGTGCATACTTCTGCTTAGTCCGGCCCCTCGAGTCAATTTAGCTCAGGCAGCTGTCAGGTACCTGCAGTGTAGCAAAACAAATCGTAAAAGTGTACAGCACAACGTGTTCCACACACTTTAATGACAGCTTCTGCACAGTGTGTTTGTCCAAATGTCAGATTCACTCTAACCATGCCTGTCTTCAACATCCTTGCAGATTCCAACTCTTTCGGACCACAGGTGAGGTTTCTGTTTACATTTTAGATATATGTTTTTAGGACTTTCCAGTGAGTCTGTGATGTTTGTTTTTCTCTGGAAGACCTTTATTTACTTTGTTTTCAAACCATTTAAAAATACTTTGTTTTACAATGCAATGCAAGAATTATTCATAAAGTTGCTCTTTTATGTAGTTGTTGGTCAAACGTTGTGAGATTATTTGTTTTTAGCTTTGTAGAAAAGTATGCATGAAATATGCATTATGCATGTTATTCTTTCACTGGTTAAAAAAAAACGGCATAGCCAAAACAAGTTTTAAAGGTACTGATATGCAGTTTGCTAAATTCTGGCTGTTTGAGTAAAATGCTGCATGCATGCATAAGAAAATGTGTGCATTTTTGTATGCAAAGATAAAATGTGCATATGCATAAAGTTTTACTTTATTTTCTTAACTCGGACCATTAATGCATTGCAGTGTTTGTTTTTAGTGTCAGTATGAATCATGTGATTGATTTATTTACTTTCATTACAGATTGGGAAAACACCCAGAAGTGGAGGAGATGCAGGTAAGTGGCCAATCCACATACACACGAATATGACATTAGAAGTCATAATAGTTTTAAAATACCTCTTATTGAAGTGGTGGTTTTGATACTAAGATAATGATTTTACTGTACCCTACCTTTAAACCTGTACAACCACACAGTCGTCTACAGTTCACTTGGGTTTCGTTAGTGGTCGTGCTTATGAAACCGGCTTGCACAGTCTTGCATAGAGCCAAAATGCATAGAGTTGTAGTGTTGATATTTGCTGGTAAGGCAAGCACCTGCACGTAACTAGAGCTTAGTGTCAGATCTGAATCCGATAAGAGCTGGTAAATACAGTATACAAAGACATTCAACTCCTGTAGCTCCAGTGTTTATCTTTGCAAGCAGAGGTGGGTCCAAATCCTACTGTATATCTTACATAACCCTATAAGGTGCAAAATACTTAACCCATTTTGTGTATGGTTGTGTTTTGTGTATGCATGTGAAGCATTTCATGGCATTATGGGGGTGGTGTGATCAAGTGTGACCATTTCTGACCCTGAGTCTAAAACATTTGCATGGACGATTGAAGGTTCATGTCTTATGTTCAGGTCTTCACAGAAGAGTTTTCGTGTTTTAAAGCGCTTTTTATCTTTCTCCTATTTGTGAACTAAATGTACCTCATGTTCTGGTGAACAGCATGGAGCATATTAATCTGACTAAACCTTTGACAAAGTAACACTTTATAATGTGCCACGAAAATCTTAAAACAAAGCCTCTTAGGAATAATAGATATTTGACATATTTTTGTATAGTGTTTACAATTGCTAAACAAGGGTTACAATAAGAAACAATATTTTTTTGTTTTTATTTAATCTCTGCTTAAGACCTGGTTGCCAATTTCTAAACCTATCAAAATACATTTACGTCACATTGTACGACATTGTATATGTAATTATATATAAACAGGGTTGTTGATGGGTTGATCATTACCCAAAGGGTTATAAAGGAAAGCGGTTCAGTTATCAGAGTGATGTAATGTCTGCATGCTGATAGAGAAATGTGCCACCCTCATCGTTGCATTTAATAGCTTCATGAATATTTGAAATAAATGCACAGTTTTTTCGCCCCCATCACAGCGCATTCAGTCAGGCTCACCTGAGTTCATTATGTCTCTATTAAGTTGGCCTGTCGTTGTAGAGCTGAGAGAAAGCCCCCTGATCCCACACAATATTGGGGTCGGTAGATTCATTAAAGTTATGGTGAGAGAAGGTCTCTGTGTAGTGTTTGCTGCCAAGGGACTGTCTCTGTTTGAATTAAAGTTGTTCCTTCCTGCCTGTTCTGTGCCAGTAGATTTGTCTTCATCAGAAACCGCCTTTCTGGAAAAGATAAACGTTCACATCTGTCAGCTAAAAGGTTTTATTAGTGGCACGGGTTTTTACAGACGTGAAAGTGCTTCAAATTGTGCAGTTTATTGAAAAGAAGCTTGTAAAGATCCTGTTACTTTTACAAGCAAAATTTGACTTGATTTTCATCTAAGAAAAAAATCCAGCCTTATATTGTATCTTTGCTACAAAAACACCCTAGGCACCACCCAGAAAACACCCTAGCCTAGCAATACCCTAGCAAACCCAGAACACCATTGCAATACCTAGAACACCCTAGCAATACCCTAGCAACCACCCAGAACACCCTAGCAATCCCAAAACACCCTAGCGACTACACAGGACACCCTAGCAATCCCAAAACACAATAGCAAACCCAAAACACCCTAGCGACCACACAGGACACCCTAGCGATCCCAAAACACCCTAGCAATTGCCAAGAACATGCTAGCAATACGCATAGCAAACCCAAAACTCCCCAGCAATACCCTAGCGACCACCCAGAACACTCTAGCAATCTCAGAACACCCTTGCAAACCCAAAACACCCTAGCAAACCTAAAACACCCTAGCGCCCACCCAGAACACCCTTGCAATCCCCAAAACACCCTAGCAAACCCAAAACACCCTAGCGACCACCCAGGACACCGTAGCAATCCCAAAACACCCTAGCAAACCTAAAACACCCTAGTGACCACCCAGAACACCCTAGCAAACCGAAATACCCTAGCAACCACCCAGGACACCCTAGCAATTCCCTAGGGACCACCCAGAACACCCTAGCAATCCCAAAACACCCTAGCAAACCTAAAACACCCTAGCAAACCCAAAACACCCTAGCGACCACCCAGGACACCGTAGCAATCCCAAAAACACCCTAGTAATACCCTAGCGACCACCCAGAACACCCTAGCAAAACACCCTAGCAAACACAAAACACCCTAGCGACCACCCAGGACATTGTAGCAATCCCAAAAGCACCCTAGCAATTCCCTAGCAACCACCCAGAACACCCTAGCAATCCCCAAAACACCCTAGGGACCACACAAGACACCCCAGCAATCCCCAAAACACCATAGCAATTCCCTAGCAACAACCCAGAACACCCTAGTAACCCCAAAACACCATAGCAATACCCTAGCAACTGCCAAGAATATCCTAGCAACACCCCTAGCAAACCCAGAACACCCTAGCAATCCCAAAAACACCCTAGCAAACCCAAAACACTCTAGCGACCACCCATGACACCATAGCAATCCCAAAAACACCCTAGCAATTCCCTAGAAACCACCCAGAACACCCCAATAATATCCTAGCAACCACCAAGCACACCCTAGCAAACTCAAAATCCTCAGCAATACCCTAGCAACTGCCAAGAACATCCTAGCAATACCCCTAGCAAACTCAAAACACCATAGCAATACCTTAGCAATCCCCCAGAACACCCTAGTAATATCCTAGCAACCACCAAGCAAACCCTAGCAATACTTTAGCAACTCCCCAAAACACCCTAGCAACTACCAAGAACATCCTATTCTAGCACTCCCCCGGAACACCCTAGTAAATCCTAGCAACCACCAAGCACACCTTAGCAAAACCCTAGCAAACACTAGCAATACCCTAGCAACTACCAAGAACATCCTAGCAATATCCTAGCAATCACCCAGAACATCCTAGTAATATCCTAGCAACCAGCAAGAACACCCTAGCAAACCCAAAACACCCTAGCAATACCCTCGCAACTACCAATAACATCCTACCAATACCCTAGCAACCACCCAGAACACCCTAGTAATATCCTAGCAATCACCAAGAACAAAAAAGCAATATCCTAGCAAACCCAAAACACTCTAGCAATACCCTAGCAACCGTCCAGAACACCCAGGCAGTGTGTGTTTGAGAATGCATGTGCACTTTTTTCTTACAACGTGAAAACGTTAAGGTCTAATTTCATGTGGAATTATGCTGAGCTTTTTGACATTGCAGAAACTACAGCCTGCTGCCCTGAGAGCTGTCTGTTAACTATTAGCCCTCTCAGGATCCCATTCATAGCCTGTTTCGGTAAAGAAAATCCTTGTAGTGCTTATTGGTGCTGACTCTTTGCCCTTGTGCACAAGGGTCTTTGGGATAGCGTGTGAGAAAGAAGCATCCCCACAGAGAGACGCATGCTCGCACTACCCTTTAAAGCATCTTCAAAGACAGCCAGCTGGGTTGGTCTGCCCGGGGTCTGGTTGATCCGCTGGACTGGAAGGCTTTAGCCACAGCTGGTTGCGTTAAGAGAGCCTGCACCCGTCTCTCATCATCAGAACAGCAGAATATATAGAGCTGCAGCAACCAGCTGAGACCATCGCTATTGACCCTTCAGCAAACCAGCTTCGACACTAAACCCGTACACACAAACATGCTCATAGTTCTCATAGTTCACCGGAGCGTCCAAACAACTGTCTGCCCACCCTGTGGTGAGAGACCTTTCAGGTCCAATTACACGTATGGAGAAAACCTCTTATTACTAATTAAAGGAAGAGTTTATTAAAGGACCAGTATAGGTCATAAACCCCGCCTCCCCCATGTTATTCAATGGGACTTGAGACCAACTAAACAATCTAATTACACTTCAATTATCTTGTTTTCCAAAGCTGGTTTCTGTCATTTAATGTAGTTTTTATAACGCTGATGTAAATTCAAGTGTTTGTTTTGAAAATAAGTTTTTTTTTTAGTTGATTTAATGCTATAAAAATGGTGGTGTCACATCATGATTGACAGCTGTGAAATGTGCATTCTGCGAGGGTGGGACCTTGATTTCGGGCTTTACTTCCTGCTCACTACTGTGTAGGACTGGTCCCGAAATCCCTACTGCGCAGACTCAAGCCCAAGATGTCAGCTCCGTATCGGGACACTAGCGGCTTCACTTTTCAACAGTGGAAAAGAGATCTTTTAAACAGTCTATGATTAAATTAAATATGCCTCTAGATATTTCCTGGAATAGCGTTTGTAATGATACTTCTTCTGTGGCACAAATGTTTCTGCACGAGAGCGCCCTCTGGCTTTTGAATGTGGCGGCATTTCACTGTAATTCATTCAAATTCATTCATTGAGAAAACGCGCATGTGCCCGATTAATTGTATGGTTTGTAATGTAGGTTTTCTTTACCTATAGCATCACTGCCAAGATATGCCACGATACAGGCTGTTCTGGGTGGTTGCCAGATAGTTGCTACAGTATATGGTTGCTAAATTGGTTCTAGTGTGGCTTTTACACAAAACAAGACAAATCTTTCTTGAAGTATGAGCAAAAGCGATGCTTGCCTTAGTAAACACATCTTATACCTCCACACAAATATCTTCAAGACAAAACCCAAGCATGCTATCATTTGTGTGATGGATTGATTCGAATCTAGTTGCATTCCATATGATTTACGATTACAGACGCACACAAACCTGTTCTTTGTGTGACGAAGTGTCACAACACGCAGTAATGATACTCTGTCAAAGTTCAACATGCTCGCTTACGGTCAGTGGAGCGATAGATACACACACACAAACACACACTTATGCATTGTTTTATACTCTGCTTTTTCCTTCAGGTTTGCCCAAAATGTTGGTCATCCGAAATTATTATGGCGTGCCCCTTCCCCATGGTGGCCCGCCACTCAACATCCAGGTTGGTGACGTCATCGAGCTGATCGAGGCTAACGTGCGCAGCTGCTGGTGGAAGGTGAGATAGTTTTACCTCTTCGTAGACCCGCAGCCCTTCAAATCATCCAACTAGCTGATAATTAAATAGATCTTGTGTTTGTGTTAAATGCATCTGTTTTGTTACGCTATGCGGAGCGTGACTGGCTGTGAAAGGCTAACTAATCCAACCTTTTGTCAACACAAGAAAGCTATTAATACCAGTTGGATGAATAAGGTTTCGTGGTCATACAAAAACAATTCAGACCGACGCAACGCCCAGGGAACCGACACGCGCTTGACAGTCGGTTTTATTTTTTTTATGCTGTTTGAAAAGAGGTGCTAGGTTATATTTGGATACATTGACAAAACCCACACAAAAGACAAAGACAGATTTAGATTAATGATTGCTTCATGCGTGTGGTAACATGTTTGGCACTGTCTGACAGACTTAATGCATCACCAGTCCACCAAACTACATTTGTGAAAACACAGCTGAAGTATTTTTTATGAAACTTTGAGTAACAGATTATGAGACTTTTACTTTCACAGATAGGGTCACAAATAATATTTAAATGCAAGCTCTGTCTTTAAACATGTCATTTATCTTGATACGGTATATTAAGCTTCAATAAGAGAAAGCATTGTAAAGTTATAACACAACTGAGAACTCTGTTATGTTTCTTAACTTATGAAACAACAACCTTTGAGTAATAAAACGTTTCTCCGAGAGGGCACACAAAAGCCCAAGCAGTCCATCTTGACAACCGCTCCTCCGGCTCTGACAATTTACACTCTGCGCCAATAAGGAAACCAGCCAATGGCTGTCCAGAGAGGCAGAGAACTGGCAGCGCCCGGCGCGCGGTGGCTTGTCCCAACATCCCTCTCCATCCGAGACGTCCAGCTGTCCAGAAATCTTCATTACAGCTCTGTTTTAAAGCGTTAATCTTCGTCGTTGGATCACCGTCCGCCGCAGGCTGTACCGAGCACCCTGAAGTTGCTTGATTTATCTCATTTGAACTCATGCAAAATTACACCGTCCGCGTCACCTGAGACCTCCTAATATCCAGCGTCCCGCGGCAGCTCCGGACGGAGCATCGGACGGCCGGGGCTCGTGTAGCCGTGGTAACCCGGAGACAATTATTGCCGTTCTGGTGCCTAGACAAACGCAATCACTCACTTTAATTTCATTTGGGCCTTTGGCTGCCATCTGTTTGATCTAACAGGGTTATGAGTTTAATCATTATTAGGCCCTTATCCGAGCATCAGCCAATAGCGGAGCATCGTCCAAGAGGGCTGATAAAATGTCAATACACTAAATGCATCGGGAGGAGGGGGGCTGCTTAAGGATCCATTTACAAATCAAATTTGTTCAAGGAAGAGGTAGATGAGACAGAAATGCCGTTTCGGCATCTCTCAGAAAGTCGTCTTAGGAGGAGGCAAAGAAAGATGGGAGGGCATGTTGTTATATGAGCTGATTGATTTTTTATTTTATTTGTTCATTTATGGTATTGCTTTTAATTTATAGTTAAATAAGCATATTAAAATTATTATTTTTTTTAATTTGGCAAAATATATTAAAACAATCAAAATATCACAGATATGCATGTCACAATGGTTTGCAGTAACCGAATGATTTTAATACTTCGTGTAGTCAAAGTTGCAGAGCAGAGAGAGTGATGCTTTCTTTTCCCAGAAAGAACTTACTGTAAAGGAAATTTAAAGCTTTATCATATCTCATATCGGATATCGCATTTAGTTTTTCTTCAGTATTGTGCAGCCCTTCGTTGGGGAATGCAGTTGTATCCATAGTATGCAAATAGAGACATAAAATCATTGAATTTTTTCTTGCATTGCTTCAGTAAAACCCCCAAACATGCATTTGGCATTGGGTTCAGCAACAGACATCTGTCTAAACTGTTTAACATAAAAAAAGAAGAGCTGCTAGCTGTATTATTATTATCTTTCCAACGAAACGTTTCTGCCGATTCTCCATTATTCTCACAAGACTTTTTCAGCGCTGATTAACTCCTGCTGTAAATTTGCGCCACGTCGTGTTAAGTACTAATTGTTAGTGAATTATTGAGAAGGGGTTGCCCAGCTGAAAGTAATGTAATTATCTGCCATGGTTTCAGGGTAAAGTCCTGGCAACGAAAGACATTGGCTTCTTTCCAAGCGACGCAGTGAAGCCTTGCCCATGTGTGAGTACAAATTCCAGATTGTATTATGATGCAAAAATGATTTTTTGTGCAAACAAATAGGCAAGGTTAGAGTCAGCCTTGCGGCAAGCATCGCTTTAGTGCTTTTTTGAATGTCAGATGCATTGTGGGTAATGTATCTGTTCTGTAATGCTCATTTGTTGTGTGAATAGCTTATCATCATATTGTCATTAAGTGCAAGATGATTGACAAACATAATTATGGAAATCTGATACTGGGAAAAATATCTTTATGAGGGCATTTAGAAAATGACTTGTGGTTGTAAAAAGATATGTTAAGTGGGGCAGGTTCACCGCTAAATGAACCGTATTGTCCAAGACTTGAACAGCGAGTTAAATATACTGTATGAAAATCAGGTTGAAAAACAAAACCCTGTGTGTGTGCTCTAATTTTTCATTTATTTTCTTTATTTTACCTCTGTTTTTATAGGTACCCAAACCTGTTGACTACTCTTCACAGACTTGGTAAGATTTTTATCACTTAATTGTAAAAGAAAAATTCACTAACATTTTTAAGTATACTCAACTTGGAATTATAAGTCGCTGTAACTTATAAAATAAAGTTGAAATAAGTTAAGCTAAGTTACACCAACTCATCTAATACAAATTTTAAAAATGAAAGATAATTTAACAATGCAAAATATGCATTTCTATTAAACATGTTGTGAGATTCACTAAACTGCAATAAATCATACTTTATGGGCCGGTTTCCCAGACAGGGCTTATTCTAGTCCCAGACTAAAATGCATGTTTGAGATGCCTTAAAACATATCTTAACATATATCAGTGCCATTGTTTTGTCTCAAGATGCACACCAGTATTGTGAAAACATCTTAAATGTCTTAATATTAGGGCTGTCAAAAGATTAATTGCGATTAATCGCATAATATATGTTTTCGCACTGTGTGTAATTATTTTGTCTATATAAATACACAAACATGCATGTATGTAATTTTTATTTATTTATTTAGATTTTAATATATTTTGTTTTATATAATGTTTAAATATTAATATTAATGTCTCAATATTAGGGCTGTCAAAAGATTAATCATGATATATGTGTGTGCACTGTGTGTAATTATTTTGTGTCTATAAATACACACACATGCATGTATGTAATATTTCTTTATTTATTTAGACTTTAATATATTTTATTTTATATAATGTATTAATATTAATGTCTTAATATTAGGGCTGTCAAAGATTAATCACGATTAATCGCATTATATATGTGTGTGCACTGTGTGGAATTATTTTGTATATAAAAATACACACACATGCATGCATGTATTTGAGAAACATTTACATATATATATATACATATATATATTACATTTTGATATATTTTATTTTATATAAATGTACAAATATATACATAAATAACATGTTTCTTAAATTTGTTAAATGTATGTGTGTGTTTATATATACATAATAATCACACACATTACACACGCAAATATACTATCCAAACACAAACTTTTATTTTGATTTCGATTCATCTTTTAATCAGCCCTACTTGATATAACTAAGGCCTAGTCCTGGATTAATCTAAACCCTTTCCAGGAAACCGCCCATATGTCTTATAAAATTTCATGTATCTCCTTCAGTGTTGTTAAAAATCATAGTTATAGTTCATAGTGTTTTTGTCATCACACATTTGCTGTATGTCCATCTTAACAAACACCCTGCGACCACCTGTCAGCACTCAGATATTGACATTGATTTTTGTGACTATTTGGGGGTATTAAAGGTAACCTGTATTACCACAGGCACAGGTCAACACCTTCGCATTATTAGCCCATTAACCTTTTGTCTTGCCCTTCACCTCTGACATCTGACCTTTCTTTCAGGTTTGCCGGTCCAATGGAAAGACTGCAGGCGGAGGCCACGCTGCTCAACAGGAGAAGCAGCACATACCTGGTCCGTCACAGAAGCAGAGAGTTAAACGAATACGCCATCAGCATCAAGTAAGTCGTACAAGTTCAAACACAAACCTATAGTGCTGAAATTCAAATCCACTTAGATTTGTTTTTTTAAGCTCCCATCTGAATAGTGCATCATTCATGTGCACACAAAACCAATTCCCTAAGACGGCAAATGATTCTGCATTTTTCAGAAAAGTCCCCCTTAATTTCAGACAGTCCTGCGTACTTTTTGTCTAAAAAATGTGAGGTCTGAACTTTCAATCCAAGGACTAATGGAGACGCCCCACCCCTTGCTATCGACCCCTTTTCCTGCTTGAAAAGCTCTTTGCCCCATGCATTACTATGGCAGTTTCCCACAGGGGATAGGTTGCATCGATCGCAGTGATCACCAGAAAATTACTCTCATCATTTATTCATGGCCCACAGGTACAACAACGACGTGAAACACATCAAGATCTTAGCGAAGGAGGGATGCTTTCACATTACCGAAAACAGAAAGTTCAGAAGCATTTTAGTGAGTGTTAATGTTTTCTTCTAATGACTATATTAATTATGTCTATGGACAACCTTAACTATTGGTTTCAATTTATCTAGAATTTATTTCATGTCCATATTTCACCCAAGCATGGGTTTAAACAACTTAGCGTTTTTATGTAAAGCATTCAAAAATATAAAATGTAAAGATAAATGTTTGCATTATAGCAGTTTATTACATTTAAAATCTTTTTGTGTGTCATTTGTAAGATATTATTTTATCAAATGTTTACCCTCCAGAGGAAATTACTAAATTATACCTAATGCCTCGGTTCTGTAGAAAAATCAAATGTCTTTTGTCAGCCTTTCTCAAAATGCTTTTAGATTCGATTTCGCAAATGCCACTTAAATAACATCATTGAATTTTGAAAGCTGGGGTCCTGTTGAATCTATTCACATTTTTTCTTTAATGCTGCAGATATTTCAAGTGACATCATGTCTAGCGTGTCTCATCTTAATTCGCTTGTGTTTTTAATGCAGGAGCTGATCGAGTATTACAAACATCATTCTCTACGGGAGGGATTCAGGACACTTGATACCACGCTCCAATTCGCCTACCGAGAGCCGGAAAACGGAGCAAATAGTACGTACAGCATACAGACGCTACTATAACAAAACACTCTCTTCTGCTCCATAACACAAAGCCTCTAATGGTTTGTTATCTAAACAATGATTTACAATGTTTTTAATTAAACATACCTGTAGACATGACATGGTTGTGATGTGGCTACGGTCGGTAGGGTGGTTGCTATGGCAGCACTGTTTCTTCATAGAAAGTGTTTTGAGTTGTCTGATGCTCTGTTTGAGACCTCTGAGCCATTCGTCTGTTCGAGAGTTCACACGTGTTCCCGGGTGTCGCATTTCTCCTGTGTCATAACAAGAAGACGTGTTTTTCACGCTGCTATTTAAAAACATACAGTAAGGCCTAAAACAAACTCATGCGCTATTGGCTATGCTATCTCGATTTCACGCGCTGTTGCGTTCGGAATTGTCGAGTACGCAAGTGTCAACATCACTGATGGGGGCGCTGTTGTTTTTTTTTTAAACTACTGGCTTGGTTAAATGAGTCATTAAAACAAGACTTTTTTAAGATGTCAAATAAATCTTTGGTGTCCCCGGAGTACATGTGAAGTTTTAGCCTAAAATACCATATAGATAATTTATTATAGATTGTCAAAATTGCCTCTTTGTATGTGTGAGCAAAAATGTGCCGTTTTGGGGTGTGTCCTTTAAAATGCAAATGAGCTGATAAAATGCAAACACTGATCGCCATAATAGTGGTTTGTTGAAATTGAAACTTAATTGTGCTGTCAATTATTGTCTCTCTCTGCACTATGGCAGTACCGTGGTTGGATAGTGCATATTAAGGGGCGGTCTTATCCCCTTCTGACATCATAAGGGGAGCCAAATTTTAATTACCTATTTTTTCACATGCTTGCAGAGAATGGTTTACCTTGGGTACTGGGTTCTTCTTTATTACATTTTCTAGGTTGATAAAAGCAATGGGGACCCAACTATAGCACTTAAACATAGAAAAAGTCAGATTTTTATTATATGTCCCCTTTAAGGAACAGCTCGAAAGGGAATCTTGCTAAAGTTGTTGACTAGATTATAGCAATTTTTTGCTAGCTACTTGAATAATGATGCATTTGGTTTTATAGCAAACACACAGAGGTTTTGTTACAGTCACAGTAACGTATAGAAACATGTTAGGTTAAAGCAGTGGTTGGCCGCTGGAGGAGCTCCAATTTTAGGAATTCTGTGTAATTTAACATCTGAAAAATAAAGCTACACTGCAAAAAATTATTTTCAAAAAAAAATATCTCAGTATTTTTTGTCTTGTTTTCAGTTAAAATATAAAAAAAAAATTCTTTAATTAAGATGCTTTCCTTGATGAGCAAAATGACCCAAGAAAATAAGTCTAGTTTTTAGACCAAAAATATCAAATGTAAGTGATTTTGTGCATAAAACAGGCAAAAAAAAATCTGCCAAAGGGGTAAGAATTTTTTTTCTTGAATTTAGTGTTTAATCAAAGTGTTCAAGATTTTTTGCTTACCCCATTGGCAGATTTTTTTGCTTGTTTTATGCACAAAATCACTTACAATTGATATTTTTGGTCTAAAAACTAGACTTGTTTTCTTGGGTCGTTTTGCTCATCAAGAAATAGCATCTTAATTTAAGAATTTTTAGATATTTTTACTGAAAACAAGACAAAAATACTAAGACATTTTTTTTCTTGAAAATAATTTTTTGCAGTGTACTACCAACAGCACTACATTTTATAATTTAATACACTGCAAAAAAAAATTCTTAAATTAAGATGCTTTTCTTGATGAGCAAAACGACCCAAGAAAACAAGTCTAGTTTTTAGACCAAAAATATAAAATTTAAGTGATTTTGTGTATAAAACAAGCAAAAAAATTCGCCAATGGGGTAAGCAAAAAATCTTGGAACATTTCTCTTAAACACTAAATTCAAGAAAAATTCAAGAAAAATTAGCTTACCCCATTGGCAGATAGTTTTGCTTGTTTTATACACAAAATCACTAAAAAGATTATATTTTTGGTCTAAAAACTAGACTTATTTTATTGGGTCGTTTTTCTCATCAAGAAAAAGCATCTTAATTTAAGAATTTTTAGATATTTTTGCTAAAAACAAGACAAAAATACTAAGATTTTTTTTCGTGAAAATCATTGTGGCAGTGTATTTTCTGTTTTATTAAAATTCTAAGTTTGAGATGTTTTATGTCATGAAAAAATTTTTATGTTTATGTCTGGGGCACACACCAGAAAGTTTAAGTACTACTGGGTTAAGGCAGCATGCGAGTAGTATGTACAACAGGATCAGCATTTGTGTATCTTCTGTCTGTTTCTGACTTTGTTGTGCAGGTAGAGGAAAGGGTTAAAAACCCTTAAGTCTTAAACCGTGAACGACTTGAGCTGTGCTTAGAGCCCGATCGAAAAATTTATGACACACCGCAGTCAGCGCTCGGATGAGATTTTATTGTAACTCCATATGTCACTGTGAAGAATCCGGGATGGAGGGGCGGTGTCATGCTCCGCGAGGGTCGAGACGCGTTGACAGATTGCATGCCTGTTTTCTTCTCTTGTCGAGACGTCACTCAAATAGTTCACTGTTTAGACAAACAAGAAAGACGAAAGCGATTCAACAACTCCCAAGAATGGATCTCCCAGCATGCATTGTGTCTGTTTTTCTCCTCACTCATCCCCAAGGTCCATTTCAATGCATCGCAGCTTCTTTCCCTTTTGATTTCCTTTTTGTTCCTGTCTCCTTCTGTTATGTGCCAATAAATGCAAATCGCATGCAGTTGTTTTCGGCACGGCTGCCAGAGGCGGCAAGTCTTTCATAAAAAACTTTGAATGAGACCTTGTAATTTTATGATAATGCTATTTAGCTTTGCTCTCAATTTGTCATTTTATTCAAAATAGGACATGTGCCTGTCGCGTGCCATATTCAGCAATGTTATTGAGCTCTTCATCAGTATGCAAAAAAGATTGTTGTTCGCCTAATTGATAGTATTGATCTTATAAATACAGTCATTGTTCTTGACCTCCATATAGGTAAACAGGTAGTCAGAGCTTGAAGAAACTTACATTTATGCATTTGGAAGACGCTTTTATCCAAAGCGGTTTGTGTGTGTATTCCCCGGGTTTAAACCCATGACCTTTCACACTGCTAATACACCACTAAACTATACAGGAGTATTGTTGAATCATAGTTTCACAGTCAAGTGTCGGATAAATTGTATGATGGTTGCCATATCCTCCATATCTATATTTATATCCACAAAGCACTGGAGTTCCTGTCTGTTCTGCAGCTTTCTCCACAAATGTGAATTGAGCCACGCGGTTCGGATGACAAATCTATAACCCTGGATATTTACATTACGACTAACAGCACTGTGCTTAAGACTGAAGGTTTGAAGCCGTCAGACAGTTTGCTGTATAGTGGGTGGATGGCATTCGGCTTTACCGAACGTTTCTGGAGTGACGTGGGTGGAATTTAAAAAATGTGCCCGGTGCCGGTGGCCCGGACATCACAGGTTGGATAGTGGTCAGAGACGAGGCCTTTTGGAGACACAGCATGTGCTCATGAATAAATTCATGGGATCGGTTTGCCTCGGCTTTAAAACTTTGAACAGATGTTTAAGAAAGACACAGCGAGAGATGTCGCTTCTGAACCCAGTCAGAGTTAAACTGCTTGCCAGGGAAAAAAAGTTAGAGAGATATTAAATCATTTAAGAGGATGTTGCTAGGACATTTATTCATTGGGCAGAAGCCTTTATCCAAAGCGATGTACAATGCATTCAAGCTACACTTTTTCTGGAATCGAACCCATGACATTTGCGATGCTAATGCAATGCTACACCAACTGAGCTACAAAAAGTTAAAAATATGTTTCGTATATTGTGAGAAACCTGCAGTGTTGGGGAAAGTTACTTTTAAAAGTAATGCATTACAGTATTAAGTTACTCCCAAAAAAGTAACTAATTGCGTTACTTAGTTACTTTTAATGGAAAGTAATTCTTACGTTACTTTTTAGTTACTTTTGCATTACTTTTTATTGGTTGAGGCTTAAAAAGTAGCTTGCATAACATGAAAAAAAATAACTTAAATATTAATGTGTATAATTTATAAAGTAATGCGTTACTCGTTACTTCAGAAAAGTAATATTTTTACGCAATGCACGTTACTTGTATTACCCCCAACACTGGAAACATGGTTACACTAATACACCCTTAATTGGGTTGTTCGATATTCATCTAAGTGTTGTTGGTCGTATTGCTTCATCTCCGTTCCATTAAAAACCGGGCGAGGAAACATATTGTGTAGCTGACACGCTAGGGGTCTGTGACGCTCTGGGCCGTGCCGGTCAGATGGAGCATCAGATGGCAGGGGGAGGCGAACAGACGCTTGAGGAGTTGTACTAGTAAACACAAACCCACCAATGGTTCTCCGTGGAACAACACATGAATAGATAGATTCCAACATTGGCACCCATCCACCGGAATTTCCCATCCGACCCCTTAAAACCAGCGCTGACGTGGGAAACGGGCTACAGTAGGAACTGTTCATGTGCTTGGCTTGCAAATGCTTCAATTAAATGCTTTGTCTATGCTTCTCTTCTCTCTACCCCTACCTCACCCAATCCAACCACGCCCACCTGCCCCGCCCATGCCTCTGCCTCCGCCCACCTCAGCTCCGTTGCTCTGCGGCCTGTCTTTTCTAACTACCGGCTACAGCTTTGTTCCTCCCTCCGCAGCTCCATTTTGGTCAGGTACAGCTATATGTTTTCTTCTCCATCCGTGCAGTTTTGTTGAAGGATCCGGCATCCTTTTGAATTTCACCCATTTTCGTGTCTTTTTTTTGCTTTTATGTGCGTCACGCCGCAGCCGCATGCACCATATGTCCTTTGTCAGCCGTATAACATTGACTGACATCCAGCATGACTCATCGTATCTAATTTCAGCTTATTAGATCTGTTATCACAGGCTTTTTTGTCAAGCAGTCGGACTAACTTTCTGACGTCTTCCCACAAACTTCTCACTTTGAGAAGCGAAACTGGCAGCCGGTTCTCTGTCTGTACAAGTCTGTTTTTTTAAACAGCTGAGGAGGAGCAGTCCTGGCACCGACGCAGATCTCATCGGCACGCGTCTGGCGGTAGGCCGAGCTTCTTTGGCTGCCGTTCGCACGCTGCTCGCAGCCTCTGTAGTCTGATAAAACAAAGGCTCCATCACACTTTTCCCAACCCGCCACACTTAGAGGAATCTCAAAACGCGTCCGACGTTGTTTTGAGCGCTACGCTAGTCAGTTAGCAACCGAAAGCCTCTTTTTTTCTCCGAGAAAATGTAATTAACCCTGTGGATTAGGCTGTTGACACATCTCAAACCGTAATCAAAACAGCCACTTGAGCTCTGATTGGACCCGACCCAGATTCCCTAAAATCATTTATTTGGAGTGCATGTGCAAACACATGAAGCACCGTAGTGATTACAAGAGACTCTTCTGCCCGACTCGGAGGATACGCTACATCCATCTCTCTCTGTGTTTGTGTTTACTTGGTCTGATATTCATCTTACATCCGTCAGCTTGTATGTTTTGGTGCTAAATGTCTTTTCTTTTCGTCTCCACAGTGTTCACTCCTAAGGTGATGGGTGTTGCGATAGCTCGATATGACTTCAGCTCCAGGGACACGCGGGAACTGTCACTGCAGGAGGGAGATGTGGTTAAGATCTACAGTAAAACTGGAGCCAATGGCTGGTGGAGAGGAGAAGTCAATGGGCGGGTAAGTGTGTGTGTGGCTTTGTTTAGAATTGAATACTAGCTTACTGCATACTACATACAATTCTTTGTGAATAGTTTATAAAATGTGAATCTGGACCACAAAATCAGTTATTCAGTAAGTCACACAGGTTTATTTGTATAGCCAACAATACATTGTATGGGGCAAAACATTTTAATGCCAAAAAAATCGGATTACATAAAGATATTTTGTAAATGTATACAAAATTATTTATTATTAGTATGTGTTTCTAATGACTTCATTTGGACAACTTTAAAGGTGATTTTCTTAATATTTAGATTTTTTTTTCAATTAATTTTATTTATTTATTTATTTATCTTTTAGATGATGTATAAATCTCAATTTTAAAAACTGACCATTACTCCACTTCCTTTAAAAAATCTATATAATTTACTCACCCCCATTTGTTCCAAAATGTTTTCACTTTGTTTAGTTGAGAAGAAATTAAGTTTTTCGAGGAAAACATTTCAGGATTTTTCTCAATTTAATAGACTTTATTGGACACCAACAGTTTACATTTTAAATGCAATTAAAAATTGCAGTTTCAACACCGCTTCAAAGGTCTCTGAACGATCCCAACCGAGGCATAAGGTTCTTATCTAGCAAGCGATTGCCATTTTTGGCAAGAAAAATGTAAAATATGTACTTTTAAACCACAACTTCTCGTCTTGCACTATCCTTGTGACGCCCCAGCGTGTGAAACGCACATTTAATGGACCATTTAAACAATAAACTGACACGAAGACATTAATTAGTATCATTCAACATACAACAACGTTAGAACGGTCCTCTTTCTCCACACTTGTAAACACTGGGGCGGTAGTTTCGCATACGTCATGCTTGACCTTTCGGCGTCATGGCGCATTATGTGAGATCGCGATGGCGCGTCAAACGAATAGTGCAAGATGAGAAGTTGTGGTTAAAAAGTGCTTATTTTTTTTCTTGCCGAAAATGACAATCGTTTCATTAGATAATACCCTTATGCCTCGTTTGGGATCGTTTAAAGCCATTTGAGGCTGCCTTGAAACTGCAATTTTGACTGCTGTGGTCCAAAAAGTCTATTATAATCTTTGTTCAGTCGAGAAGAAATTAAAGTGTTTTTGAGGAAAACATTCCAGGTTTTTAAAATCTGTAATCTGAGTGTGCCAAAAAACCTGGAATGTTTTCCTCAAAAACACTTTAATTTCTTCTCGACTGAACAAAGAAAGACATCGACATTTTAGAAGTCATGGGGTTGAGTAAATTATTAGGATTTTTTTTAAGAAAGTGGAGTAATCCTTTATGACTTATGACCCTTTTTGGTCAAGGGTCATATATAACATGTTGCACACAACGTGATTCTAACCCAGCTATTACCAAACAAACTATTAACAAATTAGTATTTGCAGAATTAGTCAAATATGACAAAACCTCATTTTAAGGACTTTCTTCAAGAGAAAAAGGGGCTTAAAAAAAGGAAAACAATGCAGATGGTTGACCTGCATTGTATGAATATAAATATTACTGTAAAAATACCCTACTGCTAAAAGTTTTGAAACTCTTTCTTAATTATAATTTATAAACTTTATGTGACCATGGACCACAAAACCAATCATAACAGTCATAAAAAAATAAAATTCATACAGCTTTCCATTGATGTATGGTTTGTTAGGATAAGAAAATATTTGGTTTAGATATGACTATTTGAAAATCTGTAATCTGAGTGTGCCAAAAATCCAAATATTGAGAAAATCACCTTTTAACTATTCCAAATGGAGTAGCAACACATATTACTAATTATAAATAATTTATTTATATATTATTATTTATAATTAGTAATATGTGTTGCTACTCCATCATATATAAATAAATAAATAAATATATAAAAAATATAAAATTTATAAAATATATATATTTATTTATTTAATATTTATATATATATATATATATATTTATTTGTTTATTTATATATAAATATTAAATAAATAAATATATATATTTTATAAATTTTATATTTTATCCTGTCTGTGAAATCCAGGCTAAAGTCTCATCATCTAAATGTGAGATTAGGAGCATCAAAATTTAATTTAGTAATTGATTTCAATCTTTGACATGCCCTTCTTAGTCAATATTAAAGATATCATGGTTATATTTTCACAAAATGGTCTTGATGATTTTATGTTAAAAACCGTAAATCCCAAAAATGACCTAATCTGGGGTTTCACCGACTGGGTCACATAAATTTTCCAACCAAAGCTCAAAACATAGAGAAAGCGAATGGCCATCGATTTAAGCTGCATTATTTCACACCGAGCACAAAATCTTATTTGTACCTAAATCACATTCAAAACTCAAATGTTTTTCAAACCTCTTGAGCTGCCCAATAATGTTTTCATCTGAGAGTCTGTAAGTGTTATTCAGTATAAACAATTCCCCCCCTTCTCCATCTCTGTCTTCCTATTGGTCGCTCGAGCAAAAACAGCTCCGTCATACTATCATGTCAGATATTATTGCTCAGGCTTACGTCCAAACGCTTAACCGACCCAACCTTGATTTTACCGGCCCCCCTCTTACCGCATCCGACACATCCAAGGTTATCCGGGGTGACGCAAATCCTCTTTAATCACTCATTTCCTCTGTTCTCTCATCCACAGGTGGGCTGGTTCCCATCCACCTATGTAGAAGAAGCAGAGGAGTGAACGTCTGAATAAAAGTGAAATGCGATGAATAACACAAGGCAGTTTGCCTGGACTGAGCCGAAATGGCTACTGGTTGGCCGGTGCTATCTCTTTTTTCCTCTATGATGGTGCTGAACTGGAAGGCGTCGGAGGGCACACATTGGGGGTTTGATAAATGAAGGACTGTCTCTTAGGGAGAAGATTATCAAACGTAACCCTCGGATGTCATCCGTCAGGAATTCCTGCACAGGATCGGACTATGAGCTGTTTTTATGTGTGCTTGTAAGGGACAGAAATACACATATTTGTCCTTACCCACCCAAAAGGTTTTTCACAAACACAGGCCACCTCCCATTTCCACCCAACTGTTCATCTCAGATTAAGATCATGGCGTCCTGGCAGGATTTACCATGTTGGCACACAAACACGGTGGTAATGGATTGCCTGTTTCCTTCCTACGACGATCTTTCAATTTCAGAGTTCTGCACTGAAGGAGCGCTTGTTTTGTACATCGCCGTGTTTGTGTCCTTATCCCGCAGATGTATTGCTGGGTTGTCACGCCCCGTTTTCCTGATTTGTGCCGGGGAGACGTTCAGCGAGATGTTGGCACCAACCAGGCAGTTGACAGTAAACAAAAGCGTTCGCAGTGACAGGCCTGTAAACAGCTTTTTCAGCACGAGCCCACCGCCCTGGATACATCGTGTCGCTTTATCCAGAAGGAGGGATCCTGTTAGATACCGCAGGCGCTGCCATCTCAGTCAACTAATGAGAGGATTCACACACATTTACAGGAAAAATGAACAATGATGGGAATTTACTTTTACTGTATATTCACCCAGTAGACCTGGTAGATCTTATCGAAATGGGCTTTTAAATAACTAATGTTGATATCGATATCTAGATATCCGGCTGGTCTCTAAAGATGAAATGTTAAATATTTCTGCGTGCGTAGTCTTATATTGAAATCATCCTCAGTTGTAGGTCTCATTCTCTCCAGGTTTTTCAGAAATGTTACGAACTATGAAGATGCTTCACCTGCCTGCAGCTAAACATAGACGTGTGTGCAAAGCTCTAAACTGATAAAACCAGATGAAATGAAAGCACGTTTAGACGGCGGTTTTAATAGGGAAAAGGTCATGTCAGGAAACACTCAAAGTGCTAGTTTGTCTCAGATGGTTAGATGAAAGCGTTCTCGCGAAGAATATTTATTTATTTGCGATCTAAGAAGAGACCTTGACAGGAAAACGCATTCGCAGTTTGAGACATACAGAACAAATGCTTGATGAAAGAAACAACTTGCATGAACTCAAATATACGCATATGTGCCTATACGCCTCTCTTATTGACAAAATGCATTCAGTAGACACAAGGACAGACATTTTAATGCTTCTAACGGGTTTTTTTTTTTCAAAGAATTACAAAATATATTGTACATTTGTAAGTGAACTTCTGATTTTGAGCAAGAATAGTTTTTTATTTAAATTCATGTATAATGAGAATACATATTAGACGAGTATTTATTTATTGACATCTGCGATATATGATTCATAAACATCTGTGTTATATTGTATTAGGTGAAAATTGTATTGTTGTCGCTGCACTTTTGTCACAATGTAGTGCAAAGTAACACCACTAGGGGGCAGCAGCATTACCAGATGTGTCACTCCCTTTTCTTTACTTTACTTTTGAGATCTTAATACACGTCTTTATTTTTCATTTTCCACATTATAATACTATCATCAAGTCTTCTTAGGAAGTTCTTTCTTATAGTCATAGTGTAAGGTGATTGTGGTCCTCAAAAATGTGCACTTTCCAATAATAAAGAGTAAGGGATGAGTTTAGGGTCTGTGATCTATATTACATTGACTTCTGTCATGGGAAATGTAGTTTTGTAACAATAACACAAGCCTGTTAAGTTGATAAACAAGCGACATACCAATAAATCAAATAAATTGGCTTATATTCAAAATTTGTAACATTAGTTAATGCACAGTAAACTAACATGAACAGTTGTATTGGCCTAACATTAACAAAGATTAATAAATGCTGAACAACTATATTTCTGATTGGTAGTTCATGTTAGCTAATGCATTATTTATTGGTTGGTTCAAAATGGGACAAACCCAACTGCTGGGTTAAATTAACCCAGCAGCAAATGTTAATATTTTACCCAACAATGGGTTACAGGGACATTCCAGTTTTTAAAAAAAAATTTGCTCATTTTCCAGCTCCCCTAGAGTCAAACATTTGATTCTTACCGTTTTGGAATCCATTCAGTTAATCTTCGGGTATGGCGCTAGCACTTTTAGCATAGCTTAGCATAATCCATTGAATCTGATTAGACCATTAGCATCGCGCTAAAATAACCAAAGAGTTCACCATTAGCATTGCGCAAAAAAAATAACCAAAGAGTTTCGATAATTTTCCTACTTAAAACTTGACTCTGTAGTTACATCGTGTACTAAGACCGACGGAAAATTAAACTGTTACATGGCTGCAGCAGGCGTAGTGATATTACGCACTGCCCGGAAATAGTTCCCTACTATTGAAAGTAACCAAGTGGACTATTTTTGGGGAGTGCGTAATATCACTATGCCTGCTGCAGCCATGTAACAGTTTAATTTTCCATGTTACGGCAGCAAAGTCCTTGATTATTACGCCAGAATGAGAGTATAGTTCATAGCCATATCTGCCTAGAAAATCACAACTTTTAATTTTCTGTTGGTCTTAGTACACGATGTAACTACAGAAGAGTCAAGTTTTAAATAGGAAAAATATCGAAACTCTTTGGTTATTTTTTTGCGCGATGCTAATGGTCTAATCAGATTCAATGGATTGTGCTAAGCTATGCTAAAAGTGTTAGCGCCAGACCCAGAGATCAGCTGAATGGATTCCAAAACGGTAAGATTCAAATGTTTAACTCTAGGGGAGCTGAAAAATGAGTATATTTTCAAAAAAAGTCCCTTTAAAACCAAGCATTTTGTGTTAAAACAACTCAGCATAGGTTAAGTTACATTGGGTTTGTCCCGTTTTGACCCAAAGCTTGAAATGAAGCCAGGATTTATAAGAGTGTATAGATTAACTTAATAAAATCTACAATCCGTTTACGGCACAGTCGAAATCGCCTCTAACTCTTCCGCCCCATTATGTTTAAAGGTTAAAGGTCAGTTTAGTATCTGCGTTTTTTCGGGCATTAAATGAAAGAGGATTTTTTGGAAATCTGGAGTGAAATCCGTGCCCGAGGCAGATTACGGTCTTCTCCTGGGTGCACTGTTCCCTACACTCAAACTGCAAGCAGTAGAATTGGTTTTCTAAGCTTTCTCACCGGTAATCTGTTCCCTCTCCGCTCTCCCTAGAGATGAACCCTGACAGGACGGATTTAACAGGCTTCCACACACATATATTTATATACCACAGAGTCTGTTTCAGTACTGAGTTGTGGGCCGACGATCTCTAACCTCGCCTTCCTCTTCATCTCGCATCTTCATAATCTCATTCTGCTCTCTTTCTCCACATGAATGTCTTTCAAATGTATGTAGCGCTACAGCTGGGCTGTGCCATCAAGCAATGTTAGCAAAAAATGAGAATGCATATTTGTTGTATTGAGAATCAATGATTCATGTGAAACCGTGCTGTTCTTTTTATTATTTTTTTTCGTAATAATATTTTTTGTTACATTATGTGACCATTCCTTGGGGCTGTTAAATGTGCAAAGCCATATTTATGTAAGCAACCTCTAATAACACAATGGTGGTTTACTGACGGACGGTACACTGGGTAGCTCATGGTCCACTGAAGCCAAAGACGTAGCATGCTTGATGCCAAGCCTAGTCGCCACGGAAACCGCCACTGTGGCCTAACCAGTAGCTGTGCAATTCGAGTGTCCTACAGTGCCACGTGCTGTATCACACCTGTACTGTACATATGTAAATGCACAATAAAATGTATATTGCTTCTTTTTAAAATTGTCTTTTCTTTTGTGTCTGTATGAAAAATTTTCTTTATTTTGTGTTTGATGTGTGTGGCGCGATATTACTGTAGCGCACATTTGCTAGATTCAGGACTGATATTTGTATACTTCTTTAAAGCAAATGTAGTCTACTTTTTTCAGAAATTTACTTAAAATTACACTTAAGTATACGTGACCAGTCACGGAAAGTAGGGACACAAGTTGGATCTGGGGCATTTTGAGTTATTCATAGATTCTGAAAGTGCAGTTTCTAAGCTTTCTAACGATGTGTAACACATGGAACTCTGATAAGATTTGGAGAAGTTGTGGCCATTTGAATGTAACACATTCAAGAAGGAGAATGCTGAGAAATTTGAGAAAGAAAAAAGTTAACACTTTCCCTTTTCCCTGGCTGGAGAGACAATAGGGCTCATTTACATCTCATTTAGCTAAGCCATACCCCCTGTAAAGCCGTTTTGAGATAAAGATGTTCTAGCATCATATGTAGTATTTTATTACAGAAGTCCGAATGAACAACATGCAAAAATAAACAGGACTTTTACCTTTGTGGGGATCACAAGTCGAATCAGTCTGTTTCAGATGTGTGAATCATCCAATGATTTTTGTCCACAAATGCGTATAATCCGTGAAATATAGATATATAGGCTATTGTTTACATCAGATCTCGCATGAACGTCTGGTAATACAATATAATATACATTCTGAGGACTATTTACATCGTAACATGTAAGGTATATCAGATTACACTCCGGTATTTGCGTTCCGTTAAACACATAAACCTGCCTTCAAATTTTGTATTTAAAATAGGGTCTCTGTGTAACTTATGAGTTTGACTTCATGCTGCGCTGCAAGACGTCAAAGTACCGCGAGAGCGAGACGAAATTAAACTACTCCGTAAGATTTCTTGAAGAGCTCTCGTGGTACTTTGACGTCATCCGACTGCGGCGCCCCATAAAGTCAGTGACGCGACTGACGTACGATGCGGCTGACTGTTCCGCCCCAGCTTCTTTTATCTTTCTTTTGTTTTGTGCGCCCGAGCTTCATTTACAGTCTGGGGAGACGCACACTATAAGTTTGAAAAAAATAAATAAAACTAAGCAAACATGTCTGAGGAACAGAGCAGCCGCGTCACTACAGTCACGTGACTTCACGCTCGAGCCGGAAGAGAAGACAATGCTGAATAAAGTCGTAATTCTTGCTATTTTTGGACCAAACTGTATTTTCGATGCTTCACCACAATCTCATTGACCCACTGATGTCACATGGACTACTTTGATGATGTTTTTATTACCTTTCTGGACATGGAAACCGTACATAGATTTTCAATGAAGGGGAAAGCTCTCGGACTAAATCTAAAGTTAAAACATCTTAAACTGTGTTCTGAAGATGAACGGAGGTCTTCCGAGTTTAGAACGACATACGGGTAAGTCATTAATGACATTATTTTCAGTTTTGGGCAAACTATCCTTATTCAGTAGTCACGCTGTTCCCTGTGGGGGCGGAGGCGAAAACACAAGCTTATACAGTATGTAAATATGCACACAGACAATGACGCCCCCAGCTGCACGCTGGAATCTCTGGAAAAACAAGCCTTTTTCAACCGCAAAATGTACGCTTTTAAATATACATAAACTGCTATCTCAAACATGGAGAGGCTTCTTCGTGATCTCAACTAACAGATTCTGCAATAAAACGAAATTCACAAATTTTGAAAAAAAAAAACTTTGATTCTCATTTTCTCGAAACTTGTGCTGCCGACTTGTGTTCCGTGACGGGTCAATTATATATCAATTATATACCTTTAATTATAGTGACTGAAAAGTCTATTTTACCTGTACTTATTGAGATGTATGTAGAAGTATAATAAATAATAAGTATGCTTGGCTTGTAGATGTGTTTACTCTTTTGAGTAGCCTATTTTACATAGGAAAATACTTAAAAGGAATATTTTAAACTTAATACCTAAATAAGAGCACAGTACTATACTTAGTGTTAAAATATATAAATAGTAAACTATAAGTATAAGGTTAGTATGAGGTTAGGAAAATGTGAAAAAGATCAACCAGTAACTTCCCACTAAACAAAAACACGTCCAGAAGACGTCATTATAACGTCTTTGTCTACCATTTAAAAGACGTCCACTGAGTAGCCAGAATGAAAGTTTTTGCAACGTCTTTTTTAGACGTCTTTTTTGTGTTGAAATTAGACGTCCTACTGACATGCTTGTTGAATGTTTAAAAGACGTCCAGTGGGGAGCCAGAGACAACGTTCATTTAATGTCTTTTTTAGACGTCTTTTTTGTGTTGAAATTAGACGTCCTACTGACATGCTTGTTGAACATTTAAAAGAAGTCCAGTGGGGAGTCAGTGACAACGTTCATTCAACGTCTTTTTTAAACGTCTTTTTTGTGTTGAAATTAGACGTCCTACTGACATACTTGTTGAATGTTTAAAAGACGTCTACTGGAAAGCCAGAGACAACGTTCATTCAACGTCTTTTTTAGACGTCTTTTATGTGTTGAAATTAGACGTCCTACTGACATGCTTGTTGAATGTTTAAAAGACGTCCAGTGGGGAGCCAGAGACAACGTTCATTTAATGTCTTTTTTAGACGTCTTTTTTGTGTTGAAATTAGACGTCCTACTGACATGTTTGTTGAACGTTCAAAAGAAGTCCATGGAGTATCCAGAATGAAAGTTTTTGCAACGTCTTTTCTAAACGTCTTTTTTGTGTTGAAATTAGACATCCTACTGACATGCTTGCTAAACGTTTAAAAGACATCTTTTAAAGGATGTTTTTTAAATGTTCATTATTGAAATCCAGGTGACATCCTTACAGGGTTTTTCGATGTCTTTGCAGACCTCTAAAAGACATTCATACAATTTTAAATTGTTTAATTTCAGACATCCCTGTTGACCTCCATTTAAACCAGGTGTACAATTTTACTTCTTAAGGCCACAGTTCAAAATGGTCTTATCACCAAATATGCTACACAAGGGTTTGGACATTAACACTTTTTCAGGTACTGGATGTTGACCGTGTGCACACCTACTGCTTTAAAATATTAAATACCCATCCCCTTGGCTGACATGTACCTATCCAAGAACTTTAGGTGGGCAGAGCCATTTTGTAATATGGGTCTCAGTATGTAAGAAGGAGAAGGACGATGACAGGTAACACTAAACAGAACTTTATTTGACAGACTATGGGTAAATACCCATAACATAGACAAGAACCGACAATGAATAAAGACAATGGTAAGCATGTGTGTGTATAAAACAATTAAAGATGGTGGTTGAGGGGGTGCAAATGATTATGGGTAATGTAGTCCAGTGAGCGAGAGCAGACGATCCCTGCAAACTTGCGCCGTGGAGAGCAATGAAGAGTAGGAGGAGGGTCTGGAGGCAGATGGATTGCCAGGAGGAGGAAGAAAGATGCAGTCCAGGATGGGGCCTTGAGCAAGGCGACACATGAGCATGAGAAGCCATGGAGGAGTGGAAGGAACCATCATGGAGGAGACCAGGGTGCCGACTGATGGACACAGAGCTGCAGACGGTGGCGGAAGAGCCTGAGATGTAACCAGACAGACACAGAGCCCGGCTGGAAACAAGGTGCTGGAGAGCCAAGGCTTTTATTGTGGCCAGCTTAAGTCACACCTGTGCAATAATCATGCTGTCTAATCAGCATGTGGATGTGCCACACCTGTGAGTTGGATTATCTTGTCAAAGGAGAAGTGCTCACTTACACAGATTTACACAGATTTCTGAACAATATTTATGAGAAATAGGCCTTTTGTGTACATAGAAAAAGTATATGTTTTTCTATACATGTCTTTGCAGAAAACTGAAACGAAAAAAGAAGGCAAAATACTTTGTTTCCCTTTAGCTTCCAGACAGACTGTAGCAGTCAGAAATATCATCTGCATTTGTCCAGAGAACCCACTGAGCAAAAACACGTCTAAAACAAGTAGTCACAATGTCTTTGTCTAACGTTTAAAAGATGTTCTGTGATGTTCCAAGGGGAGCTGGGAGGCAATATTTGGACTTGAGTGTAATAAGAGCCACACCTACAACAACAGGTAGTGGGAAGTACAACTGGTTCCAAAATCAGTTTTACAAGTGGCCATTTTTAAGGGAAAGGATATGAATCTAAAGATAGGCTCTATGCTAAAGCAGGCAGAAAAAATACAGTGGATGAGCAAAAAAAACCCTTGGTGTTTGGTGTCATATTCATTTATAAACAATGTTTTTAGATGTATTTTAGGAACAATTGTACTTGATGGAATAACCTTATTTTTATCACGTTTCATGTGTCATGCTCTCATACTTTCATTGCTGTTAGTTTATGTCAGTCCTGAGGTTTGCTTGCCAACAGACAATGGACTAATATGGACACAAATGTAGAAATGATGAATAAATGCAAAAAATGCAAAAAAAAAAAAAATATATATATATATATATATATATAAACATGTGCCAATTTCATGTGATTTCTTGTTTTTAAATAGCAGTTCTCCAGACTATCTGACAATAAATTCTTGATTTACAAAAAAAATTCCATATGAGTTCATATCGGTGTCTGGTCAGATGTTCAGATAATTAATATTTTTGGCACAGCCATAGACATCTACTATCTTCATACAAGAAAGAATTGGCCTTGTAAATGCTTCAGGAAAACGTGTAGACATCATAGGTTAAATTCCATAACATGCCAATTATGTGATACCAATTTCACGTGTTGGCTCATACATAAGTTCTTACATAATTTTTTAGTTAGTTCCTCGTTATTGCCTTGATAATAGAAAATATGAACTAGGCATCATGTATGACAGATGCCAATGTGAGGTATTAGCTACAAAATGAACAGATCCTGCCATGAGCAATATAGGAGACATATCTTGTATGTATAGGGCTTATATGTGGATATTTATAAGCAATACATGAGACCAATATGGCCCGTATATGCACATATATGCACCTCAATTTTGCCTACATGTATATGCAGCATATACTGTATGTGCATATAAGCTGCAGGTTTCATATATGTGCATATATCCTCATATAGGTTCTTTCCATGTGGGTTTGCATGTCCACAGACATCCATAAGGAGTCATAGTCTGACGTTCATACACGGAACCTTTTTGGTACGTTCACAGACATCCAAAAGGGGTGCAAGAGTGACGTCCAGACACTGACCCTGTTTTACACGTCCAGAGACATCCATAAGGGGTCATAGTCTGACGTTCATACACTGAACCTTTTTGGCACGTCCACAGACATCCAACAAGGGTGCAAGAGTGACGTCCAGACAATGACCCTGTTTTGTACGTCCACAGACATCCATAAGGGGTCGTAGTCTGACGTTCATACACTGAACCTTTTTGGCACGTCCACAGACATTCAAGAGGGGTGCAAGAGTGACGTCCAGACACTGACCCTGTTTTGCACGTCCAGAGACATCCATAAGGAGTCATAGTCTGACGTTCATACACTGAACCTTTTTGGCACGTCCGCAGACATCCAAAAGGGGTGCAAGAGTGACGTCTAGACACTGACCCTGTTTTGCATGTCCACAGACATCCATAAGGGGTCATAGTCTGACGTTCATACACTGAACCTTTTTGGCACGTCCACAGACATCCAAGAAGGGTGCAAGAGTGACGTCCAGACAATGACCCTGTTTTGTACGTCCACAGACATCCATAAGGGGTTGTAGTCTGACGTTCATACACTGAACCTTTTTGGCACGTCCACAGACATTCAAGAGGGGTGCAAGAGTGACGTCCAGACACTGACCCTGTTTTGCACGTCCACAGACATCCATAAGGGGTCGTAGTCTGACGTTCATACACTGAACCTTTTTGGCACGTCCACAGACATTCAAGAGGGGTGCAAGAGTGACGTCCAGACAATGACCCTGTTTTGCACGTCCACAGACATCCATAAGGGGTCGTAGTCTGACGTTCATACACTGAACCTTTTTGGCACGTCCACAGACATTCAAGAGGGGTGCAAGAGTGACGTCCAGACAATGACCCTGTTTTGCACGTTCACAGACATCCATAAGGGGTCGTAGTCTGACGTTCATACACTGAACCTTTTTGGCACGTCCACAGACATTCAAGAGGGGTGCAAGAGTGACGTCCAGACACTGACCCTGTTTGCACGTCCACAGACATCCATAAGGAGTCATAGTCTGACGTTCATACACTGAACCTTTTTGGTACGTTCACAGACATCCAAAAGGGGTGCAAGAGTGACGTCCAGACACTGACCCTCTATTGCACGTCCAGCAGACGTTTAAAAGTGGGTCTGAACTAACGGACGTTATACAGACATGATCTGAATGTCTCCCAGACGTTCCATGTTTGGTGGGTTAGTATTGGTAAACCATTCTCTGCAAGCATGTCATAAAATAGGTAATTAAAATTTGGCTCCCCTTGTGATGTCAGAAGGGGATATACCGCCCCTTAATCTGCTCTATCCAACCACGGCACCGTCATTTAGTGCAGAGATCAGATCATTTGCATTCAAAGGACACACCCAAAACGGCACATTTTTGCTCAAACCTACAAAGTGGCAATATTATAATAAATGATCTACTTTATATGTTGTTTTGAGCTAAAACTTTACATACATACTCTGGGGACAGCAAAGGTTTTTTTTACATCTTAAAAAAGTATTGTGAAATGTCCCCTTTAAGGAGTACTAGTAATTTTTTTTATATTAAGTGCAAAACTAGTGTGTAAAAATATAACACATATTTTAGGGCACTTTCCTTAAATCATTCTTACATTTTCACTGCTAATGCTCAGAAATCTGTGTTCATGTTTATCTACAAAATAAAATCAATTTCACCTTTAATTCTGTTTTCAGACAATTTTTTATCTTTAAACAGTGCTATGGCAGAATTGCAGAAAGTAAAACTTTAAGCACAACGAGACCTAATGAACCTTTTGTGTTTGAGTTTGTTCACAAACATGCGTCAGTCCTCCGGAATGGAGAGCTTTCGCATTAAGGGTTCGAGAGAAAACATCACTATCAACGTTTGCATTCACTTGAAAGTGTGAGAAATAGTTCAGTCTGTTGAAGCTTATAAGTGTTCGAAGGAAGACGATGGGGTCATTTATGATAAGATGCTGAAAGTATCTTCTCAAAGTCACCTAAATGTGTGTCTATCTTCTGAGAAGATGAGGATTGATTTACACAAAACTATACTTCCCTCCAGCACACGTCCCCTACGGTAAACATTCATCTTCTGATGCAAATTTAGAGAAACAAGATGCCAGAACTCTTCTCTGATCGAGCAGACGCCTGGAACTAAAGATGTGTTAAACCACATCAAAAGTGACATCCATCCACAAAGCAAACCGCTTTTATATTCCCGCCTCCATCGAGATGAAACCGTCTTTGACATTTAAAGCGCCGTGTTTTTGTGTTTGTCTCGTATAGATTGAACCTGTACCTCTGCTCTCTGTGGTATTTTGATTATTACTCTGTGGCCTGCGGAGGATATTGTTTTTTAATATTCGAGCGCTATGCTAAACACATTTTCAGGAAGCTGGTAGTATTTGCTGTCTGGTCGACGTCTCTTGCATTGGCAGCGATTGGTTCCTCCGTGCTGTCCCGCCAGTCATCTGGGAGCCGTCATCGAAAAAGACAGCAGCTGATGTAAATATCACGTCATGTTCCCCACGTCTATGTACCGATACGTCGTCCCCTGATGCAGAAACACAGCTACATTTAATTTCAGAGAAATGAATACATCATCCTTGTTCTGTCTATTCGCCATTATGGTTTACTATACTACCAATACAACTGCAACAACAGTATAGTTTCTCTTTTGTTCCTGTAGCTAAATTTGCGTTAGCAGTGCAAAGGCCATGGGATCAATCCCAGGGAACACATACTGAAGAATGTAAGTTGTTTTGCCTGCCCAACGCATGAAAATATTATGAATTTTGTAAGAGCTGCATTAAGTGAACACTGGTGCATCACGGGAACATAAAGAGTTTGGGATAATGACAAACTATTGCACAATAAAAGTTAAGGTATAGTAACCTGGAAGCAGTGAACTTTACAAATAAAAGATGAAAATTCCTTCGGAAATGGAATTTGCTGTACTCCCGCTTGATTTCAGACTGACCCCCCAAACCCTCGAAATCCATCTTACGTATTCCTATCTGTCAAATGCTCTACTGAAGCTTTCTCTAGTGTGTAGGCACCCTTAATGCTTCACAGCCTGGTTTAGTGCTCAGTATTTCAAAGTGACCCGGGCACCTGGCAGTGAGGTGCTGTAATAAACCCAAAGGTCTCCAGGAAGCATTGAACCACACACAGGCGGACTCGATAGCAGATGAAATCCATCAACAACAGATCTCTGCCATCAGTCGGAGTGCATCGCACACCGAGCGAGTCTCGTGTCTATCCGCCACTTGAACCTGATAAGATAAGACCATCTCTGTGGTTGTTTTGAAAAGGAATCTGGTGTCTGTAGCGAGCAGAATCTCACCAGCGATCTGCTGATGCTCTCAGTGGAAGGAAGCGCCGGCCCTCTCACTTTGCTTTTTGGGTGGTCTAGTTTTCGCATACTGTATCAATGGTGAGACACGAGATGCTTTTACACTGATCTGAGCTTGATAAAGAGAACAAATGTTGTAATCTTTAGTGAAATAGAAGAAGCTTGCTCCAACTCTGGTTGCAAAAGCTATTTGTTAATGGATTAAACTTTACAACAAGGCTGTATTTGTTAACATCTGGAAATGCATTAGCTAACGTGAACTAACAATGAGAAATATAGTGTATTCAGCATTTATTAATCTTTGTTAAACAACAGTTCATGTTAGTTGTGCATTAACTAATGTTTACAGATATCGGCCTGACATCTAAACACAACGTCGAGTTGACGTCAAAAACCAACGTCAGGCTGACGTCAAAATCCAACTTCGAACTGATGTCAAATTCCGACGTCAAACTGACGTCAAAACCCGACGTCAAAACCTGAAGTCAAGCTGACTTCAAAACCCGACGTGGAAATGACGTCAAAACCCAAAGTCGAACTGACGTCAAACCCCGACGTCTAGCTGACGTCAAAACCCAACGTCGAGCTGACATCAAAACTCAACGTCGAACTGATGTCAAAATCCAACGTCAAGCTGACGTCAAAACCCAACGTGGGCTGACGTCAAAACCCAAAGTCAAACTGAGGCGAACTGATGTCAAAACCCAACGTTGAACTGACGTCAAAACCCAACGTCGAACTGACGTCAAAACTCAACATCGAACTGACGTCAAAACCCAACGTCTAGCTAAAGTCAAAACCCAATGTTGGGCTGACGTCAAAACCCAAAGTCGGGCTGATGTCAAAACCCAAAGTCGGGCTGATGTCAAAAACCAACGTCGGGCTGATGTCAAAAACCTACGTCGGGCTGACGTCAAAAACCTATGTCGGGCTGACATCAAAACCCAACATCTGCCTGATGTCAAAACCCAACGTCGAGCTGATGTCAAAACCCAACGTTGAGCTGACGTCAAAACCCAATGTCGGACTGACGTTAAAACCCAACGTCTGCCTGATGTCAAAACCCAACGTCGAGTTGACGTCAAAACCCAACGTCTGCCTGACGTCAAAACCTCCTTATATAAAGCTTTTAGGTACAGTACAGATATGTATACATGTGGTACCAATATGTATCCTTGAGGTACTAATAAACTCTATTTGGTATTTGGTACGAATATAAATATTTTTACAATTTTTTTCTGACAGTGTACTCACATTCCGGTCTGGATCTGTTTAAATAAATCCACTTTGTACAATGCTCTCAATTCCCAAACAATCAAAACAAGTCAGGGACTACAGAATATACACAATGCAAAAGTAAAATACAGTAAGTTTCTCAGATCAAGTAGTTTCTCAATCTGAGGGTATTAACACATAATGACATTTAAGATTATCCTACATAAATCTGACATACAGTTGTAAAAATAAGGGGTACCACATGATGCCATAGAAGAGGGATTTTTGGCTGAATAGTTGCATAAAGAACCTTTATCATCAAACGATTCTTTCATTTGTAGATTATAAAAGGTATGAAAGAAATGACCCATTGACTAGATGGTTCTGTGAGGAATTAAAAATAGTTCTTCTATAGCATTGCTGTGAAGAACCTTTCAAGCACATTTATTTTTAAGTGTGTAATCTATTCATTAGCTATTAAATGTACTGAACTATAAGTATAAATGTATGTAGTATGAAGTTGTGCATAGCATGTGAATTTTGTTGCTACAGTGTAGAAACATGCATTTATTAGGTTCCTGAAAAATAAGTGATCCTTGAACTTAACCACTCCGGCTGTGTCAAATCCCTTGTGCTCTCCTGAAATGCCTGCAGGTATATTCAACTTTCATTTGTCATCCACAAATGTGATGGCATCAGCTTTTCTCTGCCTCTCCAAAGACAGAGTTTATTCTTAATGCTTCTGCAAGATATTGGCAATAAAAACTCCAACAATCACTTCTGGACATCACGCATGAACTCGCTACTGGGTGAGCATTTGTTTTTATGATATCCTTTTTTTTTAAATGCATACTTGCACTTGATTTCATTTAGCTTTAAAGTTGCAGTACAGTAGAAAATTAAATAATTTACCAGGTAACTAGTTACTTATATATATATCTGTGTTAATGTATATGTATAGTCATTGTCTGGGTGAAAAGTTAATCTATAGTCCAACCAGATTCTTAAACAATTCCGTATCTTAGAGTTTATTATACAAGATGTGAAATTTATATGGCGTGCCGAGTACTGACAAGGACATTTTGACCTCTGATAATCCTCATAATTTTACTTAAGTTCAAAACCCAACGTTGGACTGACGTCAAAACCCATCTTCGGCCTGACGTCAAAACCCAACGTTGACTTGACGTCAAAACCCAACGTCGGGCTGACGTCAAAACCCAACGTCGGGCTGACGTCAAAACCCAACGTCGAGCTGACATCAAAACCCAACGTCGGGCTGACGTCAAAATCCAACGTCAGGCTGACGTCAAAACCCAACGTCAACTTTACGTCAAAACCCAACGTCAACTTTACGTCAAAACCCAACGTCGGCCTGACGTCAAAAACCAACGTCGGGCTGACGTGTTAAATCTATGTGATATATTATTGACTACGTCAAGATGCGTATAATCTGAATCAAGGTTTTGTAGATGTTAAAGGTTCTTTATATGACCATACAACAATGACAAAGAATCTTTCAGGAACCTTTATTTTTGTAGTGTCCATGAACCTTTACTCTGCTTATTAATATTATCTGTGACTTCTTTGTGTTCTCCGTGCCTCTGTCACCAAGCCACATTTCGTGTGTGTCTAAGCATACGTGACAACCGTAATCCTACTTCTCTGATTTCATGCCGCTTTTGAACATCTTAAGGTGTGTACAATGCAAAATCCTTTGAGAACTGCACAGTGGGGAGCGTTGGCTGTCAGAGTTTTGTGTGTCAAGCATATAAAAGTACAATTCAGCATTCATATTCCCCATGGCTTGCTTTTAGTGTCAAATATTTAAAGGTATCAACCTTATACTAATAATAGTGACTGAAATTATATGATTGGTTAAAGCTTTGCTTCCCTATCGCCATCTCTGTTTGAAACATAAAATGTTGGTTATTTGCAGTTTTATTTGAAGTCAAATGTCTTGCAAATGTTAACAGTGTGAATAAGTCCAAGGGTTGTCCCTTTTGACCAGATAACCCGTGTATAGTTTGATTTTACTCTACTTTTACTTGTTTCTTGACAGGATAACGCCGGGCCAATCGCTCGCCCATGCAGTGGCAACGGCTCATCCGAATGAAAAAATTATTTTCAAGAAAAACATTTCTTAGTATTTTTATCTTGTTTTCAGTAAAAATATCAAAACATGTTTAAGTTAAGATGCTTTTTCTTAATGAGCAAAACAAATAAGTCTAGTTTTTAGACCAAAAATATCAAATTTAAGTGATTTTGTGCATAAAACAAGCAAAAAAATCTGCCAATGGGGTAAGCAAAAAAATCTTGAATATTTTGCTTAAACACTAAATTTCAGAAAAAAAATCAAGAAAAATTTGCTTACCCCATTAGGAGATTTTTTTAGCTTGTTTTATGCACAAAATCACTTACATTTGATAATTTTGATCTAAAAACTAGACTTATTTTCTTGGGTTGTTTTGCTCTTTAAGAAAAAGCATCTTACTTTAAGAATTTTTTGATATTTTTACTGAAAACAAGACAAAAATACTAAGAACATTTTTTCTTGAAAATATTTTTTTATTGCAGTGTAGAAACTTGTTTGAAACTTTGGAACCTTTGTCAAGGAATTTTGTGCATTATTCGTCCTAATATTTTTTTATTTTATTTTATTAATTTTTTTTTTGGTTACAAATATTTTATTGGGATGATAATCGGTTATATCTCAAAAGCAGTCTTACATGCTCTATAGAAAAATTCAGAGGTGAATGCAAACATTGTATAAAAGGATGTAATTCATAATAATTTAATGTTAACTAAGACACGATTGACCAGAATGATCTCTTCTGGATGGTTCATTTATCCTTACTGATAAATTAAATTATATATTTTTATTATTTTTATTGTAATAATGGTTCATCTATTGTAATAAGAAAATCTTAAACTTTTTTATTTTTTTTTAATTTATTTATATAGTGCAAACACAGTAAGTGACTCTATTTACATTTGGTACATAACCTTGGATAGAACAAAACAGAAAACAGATAAGACAAAAACTTTAATAAATATAATAAATATAGTCATTGCCCATACATATCATGTATAATAAGTGTATGTGTATGTGAAGAATGAGGGGTTATTTAAAGTAATGCATACATGTTTAGCAGTATGAAATCCAATTAATAAATACATTTAGATAAATCCATTTGGTTAGAATAGAGGAAGGAAGAAAAAAAGGGAGGGGGGGGGTAGCACAGACAGAGGGGTTGAAAGATGAGGAAAATACATACGCCTTGTGTGTTTTGAGGTATTGGGGACAGATGTGGCACCGACCCCAAGGAGCAGCCCCTCATGACCCCACAGGACAGTTCCCACCCCAGGATTCGTCCTAATATTTGATAGGTGCATTATATATCTTAATCAGTTAGCTGGCCTGGAAATAACCAATGTTCAGACTTTCTATCTTTTCAGAGAAAAAGACTTTGACCTTTACAACATCTCAAGCTGCGCTCAGATTTGCCATGAGGTAGATATTGAACTAATTTTACATTTCTCACAAGACCAACTCACATGAGCTAAACCATAAATTTTATAGCTCTGTATACTTACCATACAGTATGTTAACTATTGTGGACTTCTATTTTCAGTTAATTTTCTATATTTAAGTATGTCTACTTTGTTTATAACATAATTCGCTTTGAGGTCAAAATATCAAACATTCATTTTGGCCATCTGTATAAAAGTAGGAAAGTGGCATTTTTTCATTGCAGTCCGGTCAGATTAAATGTGGGCCAGTTTATTTATACAGGTCTGTACTTATCTCTGACCGTCTGTACTAGCAAAAATATTACAGAGAAGTAAGAACTGCTTTAGCCTATTAACGAACATCTGCTGGTTATTCATTAACCTGAGCATCTCTTAAGTCCTTGACCTGGAATGTCATTTTTCACTTGTGTACATCAAACTTTGGTTAAATCAACAGAGAGCGAGAAGCTTTAGAAGGACATTCATTAGTTGATTGGACGCTACAGCAGTGGGATGTTTTGGGACGGATGATCAGAGGAATGAAACATCAGAAGGACTTGAGACTCTGATCTCCGATGACCTCATCAGATTTAAACCGAGGATTTGTGCTTTCACAACACAGGACCTTTTAAAATTTGATGTACAGCTCCTAAGACAATCACTTTAGGTTTATGAATGCACTTAATCGCGAAATTCAAGGCTCATTTCATCACTATAAACTCGCAGAAAGGGCATCAGAGTGGTTTCTTATTGGACAAAGTGCTCACTTCTCTTTGTAAACCCTATGTACCATTCAAACCCCAAGCTCATTGCATAAAACCACATTGTTATTCAAAACCATAAGATTTTGTGTGTGTGTGTACCATTGAAATTACATCCACAGTGTCTGGTATTCACACCTTTTGCTTATCTACTGGTGGAAAGAGCATGCCGTAGGTCTAAATAATGCATTACATCTTTAGTTTATCTTGGCCATGCTGCAAAAGAAGTCTATTTCCCCACTGCCAGAGAAAATATGCTAGCAGTGCTGCCGATCTGTGTGTGTGTGTGTACCTCTTAGAGAGAGCGAGACGGCAATATGGTTCTTGTATATTTTGAATGTCTGTGACCGAGTTTTGTATTCTGGAGAGGTGTGAGAAACTAACTTGGAAAGCGGCAAGAATAATCTACAGTCATACACCTGCCTCTGCCCCAGGCACAAGTCAGTGCCCGCGATTTTTTAGTTTTATTTGTATGTGTTTGTCACATGAAGCTTGTGGCGTAATGAACTTGCGTTGAGTAATCTACGAGGCTATAGGCTGTATAAGATCATTAAGGCTACGAAATGTGCAGCATTTTAAAATCTCACCTGCAGTTGTTCTTTCTAACTGAGGCACAGTTTAAGCACTTTTGACAAATGACGTACACACCAATGAAGTGAATACTTCAGGCATGAATGGGGATAAACGGCTAACATTAAGAAGTCATGTGACCAGTTGCACACAGCTAATTTTGTCTTGTTATTGTCCTTCACATCAATGAATTTTTGTTACAAAGCAAGTTTATCTTGAGTGACAAATGCACCAGAAAATTCTTACAATAACATTTGTAACCAAAAAGGTTTATGGTAACTTGAAAATGAAACTCTTTATTACGAAATAACGTACTTATAGTCACGTAAATTTGTGATTCTTTTCCATGACACTGTCACGTTTTTCCGCGTGTTTACGTGACCGTATCACGTATTTCTGTTTATGTGTCATTATCACGTATTGGTTACTCAAATGTTTTGTCCTATTTTCAAACCATTGTCGTTTCGGTTAGAATTGGTGTTTGCGTAAGGATCTCACTTTAAGTATTGGTTTATTCTATTTTTTTCAGATATTTTGTATATTTTCTGATTTTCTGAAGCAACAATGGTAAGAAAATGACAAAACATTTGAGTAATCAATACGTGATAATGACACATAAACAGAAATACGTGATATGGTCACGGAAAAATGCGGAAAAACATGACAGTGTCACGGAAAAGGATCACAAATTTACGTGACTATAGGTACGTAATTTCGTGATACTGGGTTGGAAAATAAGCTCATGTATCCGACATTGAAACAATCAGTCACTTTGTGAACCTAAATGTAACACTAAATCCTCCTAAAATTGTTGTAAAAAGTGAAAGCTGGGGCCTCATTTATAAAGCGTGCATACGCAGATTTGATTGTTACCAAGCCCCTAAGGTGACATTGGAGTAAAAAAAACCTCAAGTTTAGTTTCATGTGCTCACGCAAAACCTTCATGTGCAGAATTTTTTTTTAAGTTTATTTTTGCGTGCTCGCATGAAACTATCGCGTGCGCACGTGAAACTTTCGCTTTCAAGTGCGCGATAGTTTCACGCGAGCACGCGATAGTTTCACAAGGTCGTGCGATAGCTTCACGTGAGCATGCGAAACTAAACTTTAAAAAAAATCTGCACATGAAGGTTTCACGTGAGCACATGAAAGTTTCGCGTGAGCACATGAAACTAAACTTTATTTAATTTAGCTCCATGTCCCCTTAGGGGATCCGTAGATTGTCAAGTGTGCGTACAAAAAAATCCACGGCAAAGTCCATATTTATAAAAACTTGTTTTGACGTGAAAAAAGTGCTTGGCACCACGTCAGGGTCTGAGCAGGCGTACACACTTTTGATTTAAGTCATGAAATTTAAGTCATTCTTGCTGCTCGAAAAGGATTTGAACATTGACAGGCGCTCTTTTATACATCAATGACATTAATTGGGCATCGTTTAAGGGGAACATATGAAACTGCTTGGCTGCGCTCAAGTTCAAGATCATTTTGATTTATAGATTTCACATCTGAAGGAAAGGGGTACGCGCGTTTTCTGTCTGTACACTTGTTTTATGATTTTGCGCATTTTTTGAAAACTGATCGTGAGATCAAATATAGGATGGTTTCTATGCAGCATTTTATAAATGAGGCTCCAGCTCCACTTAAAAAAATACTTTAATTGGTAACACCTTAGAAAATTAAGTTTTATAAACTTACATTTTCTCATTCTAAGTGAAAAAAAAAAATACTTCAACTGGTAACACCTAAAATATATTTTCAACTTTTAAATTGTTCACTTAAAGTCAGAAAATTTAAGTCGAATTTTTAAAAACATTTTAGGTGTTACCAATGAAAGTAAAAGTTGATAGAAATTTTACTTTTTACAGCGTATCTTTTGAAATTAAAAAAAGATGGCTAGAATTTTAAATCCTATAATCCTTATATTACTTTTTACACTGAATCACCAACCTTGTGTGTGTGTAGAAGAAATATAAAAAATTATTTTAATTTGTATGCTTGGTAGGAATTTTTTATTTTAGTTATAATTTAAAATATTTGTGTCACAGTCTATGAAAACTAAAGTCATTTTTTGTGATTTGCTGTTTTCTACATAAAATGATCCTACATAACATAAAGGACATTCTGTTAAACCTTGATATCTTTAATGTGAAATGTTAACGTTTAATGTTAATCAATGTGAAATCAATGATTGAAATCAAACTTTGATGGTGCAAATCTCATATTTAGATTATGAAACTTTAGCCTGGATTTTAAAAAACAAATTCAAAAATTTGAATGGGGATCTGTTGCAACAAATATAATATATTTGTTGCAACAGATCCCCATTCTGTTTTTAGAGTGTTTCTTGCCATGCGAAAATATTTAACATTTCCACAATGGTCTGACATTCAGTGTTTCATGTGCTATGCCTATTCTGCCATCCCTTACTGTTTTCTGTCTTTTAATACAGTAGTGCAAAGACATTCCAGTGTTTTTGCTAAGATATTTCCATTGAAGTGTAGGGAATATCATCACCATTTCTCTTCCAGGAGAAGGGATTAGATACAAAGCTTTTGTTCAGGGAAGAAAAGAGAGACTCTGTATAGTGGATAATGATCTTACAGAAGTCTGTCAGTCGTCTGTTTTGGGTGTCAGGATTTTCTTTTCTTTTCTGTGGTAACCTTAGTTTTCTTTTCATTTTGATGTTGACATTGCATGACACTAGGACTTCAAAGAAGTCATTCAAGGAATATTATCTTCACTAGTTAGCAAAAAGATTGTCTGAATCTTTCCACGTGAAGTACAGTTATTTCAAAACATATCAGACCACAATATAAGACAAATAATTATTGCATTTTTTATTATTTACCTGGAGAAGAAAAACACAAATCAACAAGGATTTCGATTAAGGTTAAATTAATACTTCCTATAACATTTTCATTAACAGAAACAAAAACTGAATTAAAATAACAGGTTTACTGAAGCTGAAAAGTAACAAATGGAAAAGATGAAAGATTGATAGAAGGACATCTGTTGACACATTGCTTTAAAATGGAACAACAGATAGACATGTAATTAAATATGCAGAAATAAAAACACAGACTGGCAGGGATCCCTTTAGAAAACCATCAGTAATGTAAGCAGAAGTGAAGAATGGAAACTCTGTAGCTGATTTTGGCTGAGGCGGTTTGTTGGCTGGGTTCACAGGGTTTGTTGAACAGACTGAATTTACCAAGTATATGGATTCTCTGGATTGTTTATTCTCTTTGTCAGTGTTGCTTATGTCTGTCTGGATAACTAGAAACTTGCAGCACTGAACCATACGGTACAAATGTACATGGGGTGATGTCTTGAACTCTACCGGTTAGCTGGTCAGGAATCTAAAATAGGGGAAGACAGGACTACATGTATGCCATTGTTGGGTAGTACAGAAATAACTGTTGTCCAACATCAATATTTTATGTACAAAAATGCATACAGGTGTTGCATTTTATTTGATAGTCCTGCAATACAACAAATTAAGTTTTAAATGTACAAATATGAAAATAGGCACTCACTTAAAAAGTTTTGCATTTAAGTGTAAATTACGTATGCAGTTATGGCTAATATGGATCTTACGGAAATCTTCATACACATATAAACTGCATGGTGAATAATGATCCGAAAAACTGATAATTTTTTTGCAGTTTTATCACTAATGTACATTATTTGTGTTAAAATAAAATCACAATAATACCATGTACTTGAACTAATATGTGACCCAGTCTATGACACATGTAAAAAATGTATTTGCTGCACTGTAAAAATTTCTTGTTGCACTTACATTTTTAAGTTTAATCAACTTGAAATTACAATTTATTTAAACTTCAACTTATTTTAACCTTCTTGACTATACTGTAAAAAATGCAGCATTTTTATAAAATCAACATATATTTTTATTTTACTTTAACTTAAAAAATTAAATCCAACCATTTGAACTTGTTTTCACAAGTTATGTCAACTTGTCACAGGTCAAAACATAAAATAGTAGATTAAATTGACTTGCAAAAGTTGTTTTTTTACAGTGTAGTGATAAGTTATAAAAAAAAAAGTTGAAATACTTTGAGCTAAATTTACTTAATTTTTATAATTTATAGCAACTACAGTGTGTTTATAAAATCATAATGTAAAGAAACAAATAACCTTGATATCTTTATTGACTGAGTAAGGTCATTAATCAAATTAATGTGAAATCAATGATCAAACTTTGATGCTCCTCATCTCATAATTAGAGTATGAATTTCACAGACAATGTCACAAATGTGAAAAGTGCTAAAAATAAAATTTTAACTTAATTAAGTAATAAAACTGCATAAATGAATATTATATTTACTTTTAAATAACTGTAGGTGAAGTTATGATGACCCTGCTCTGACTGCCATAATTAAAAACAAAACAAAACACAATGGAAAAGGAAAATTGCATAAATAATAGTTAACACTAACAAAACCAACTTTTTAAACCTATAAATCATCTTACCTTTATACAAATGAAATGGGTGAGAGTGTGACTGTAAGGGCAATATCAGCTATAACCCCTTATCGACAGCACATCCAAAGAGATTATTAACCTGGGCAACATGATCGTTCTGCAGGGTCATGAAGATTTCTCCGCCCTGACGCAGAGATGAGACGATCAGGGGCTGCAATGAATATCACATTAGGGGCCAACAATTACTCTGTTGTTAAGATGCAAATCATTGGATTGATCTGATCCACTGCTTCAGCACCATGACATCTGCTACAATAATAAGCCCTACAATAATATTACATGGAGAGAAAATGATTTATGATATCACAGGTCAAAGTAAGGGGTACAAAGGTTCTGGTTCATATATCTCAGTGGTAGAGCATTGTGTTAGCAGTGCAATAGGCCATGGGTTCGAATACAAAAACACACATACTGATTAAAAAATGTGTACCTTGTAATGTACCATATGTCGCTTTGCATAAAAAGTGTTTGCCAAACACATACATGTAAATACAATTTAACATTTCAGATAATTCAATCAAAATATTTACAACCTTACAAGATTTTTAGCATTGTTAAAAAGTTATGATGCTGTTTATTTTTTCAAGTGGGCAGTTTTTGGATTATAGTGATATGATCACTCACCATTACCCAATTTTTTTGGTTTAGGTAAATTTATACATGAAGAGTTTGGTTCCAAAACATGATAAATGAAATTTTATTTTTCAATGAGTTACCGCCAAAATCAGTATAATATCAGCTCAGTATTAAAAAGTAAATTCTTCATTTTATGCCACATTCAATATCCACCATGATATTCTGTCATCTTTTTTCCCAAAACCCGATAAACGCCAGTCCTCATTCTCTGCAGAATGCAATACATCCATTTAACAAATCACAGCGCACCATTCCACATAGGGGTGTAACGGTACGCAAAAATCACGGTTCGGTGCGAACCCCGGTTTTGAAGCCACGGTTCGGTTCATTTTCGGTTCAGTAAGGGGAAAATGCAAACATTAAACTGCAGGTTGTTTATTACTATAAACTTTTTTTACAATTTGTTTACACTTTTTTAAACACTTTTTATTAAAATATAACATATAAAATATATATAAAATGAAAAATAATAAATAAAATACTACTGCAAAGTTCTTTTTTACATTATTTTATAACAGAAGGTAACTCTTTTCTTAACCTTTTCTTAAACTTTTTCTACTAAAACCTTGAACTAACAAATTCAATTCCTGAATACATTTATGAACTATTAGCCTACATTTTTGACACCAAAAATGTTCTGTTTTGATTTATTTTGGATTGTTTAACTCACAGTATTGAATTGGCTATGTACCATCTCTGTATAAAAATAATATTACTGCTCTATGTGTAACTGCATAGCAAGCAACATGATGATATACTTATTATACACTCATTTTGAGATTAGTGAGTTGCATACCTAGCCATCTTTGATCTTTTGCATGTTTCTCCTAATCTTTGCTTGTGTTGTCAATGTAAGCTGTGACTTTACTAACGAACCCCTCCGCAGCTGAGTAACAACTGAGTAAGCCCGGGTTACAGCTCCTCCGTGTCCCGACCAGCTGATCGCATTGTGACAATGATATGATTGACATGAGGTGCAGATGAAAAATCTGATCACGTATTCCTTATTCTCGCTGTCACAGAAAGCGCGTCTCATGATTGCGTAGCAACGAAAGACGCGCAACCTCTCATGCACTTTTGAAAGAACAAAGATGCGCGTTGACACGCGTTTAACATGCGCTTTTAGATACGACACGTAAACGTTTACATCAATAATCAAACGGATATACAACTAAGTAAATAAAATTTTTTTCTGCGGGCCTAATTATGTTATATGTTTGACAGAAGACTTGCGCTGAACGAGGAGACTTCCGCCGCTTAATATGTTCGTGCGGAAACACACCTATTATGTTCCGCACAGGCGCACACAAAATGCATTCGGCCTTTCGGTGCACGTGTGCACCGTGCCGAAAGCCCTGAACCGAAACGGTCCGGTTCGAATACACGTACCGTTACACCCCTAATTCCACACATTGTAAACAATAATAGCGGCGCTTTTAATACACAATGAGTCCTCATTTTCCTCATCTACTTTGTACTTCATGATCAACAAACACACAAAAACAAAAACATTGCCCTGTAAAAAATACTTTGCTGCCTTAAAATTTTTCGTTGAATTAACTCGGATTTACAAGTCATTTCAACTTACTATTATTTATATTGACTAGAGATGAGTTGTTATAACTAAAGATGAGTTGTTATAACTTATAAAATTAAGTTGACTTTTCTCAACTATATTTTATAAGTTGTGACAACTCATCTCTGTTGACATGACTTGTAAATCTTTGTTGATTTAACAAAAAATTTTAAGGCAGCAAAGTTTTTTTTACAGTGTGCGTTTTGAAACCAAACTCTTCGTAAATAAATATATATTTTTTTTAATAAATGTACAACATCACAACTGAATGGATTAATAAATCACTATCCATTTGCTCATAAACTGTCGCAGTAGACAAATGTGTCAAGCATCTTCTTAAAAAATGAATCATTTATGTGTAATTGTAAGGCTACAGTCTATAATCGTGAAAACAACTGTAAAAGTTTCTATTTTAAACAGACCTGCGCGATTTATGGGCCGTTTACTCACAGGCAAGACCAACTCCATAAAACAGGCTCTCAAAGAGACATCAATAGCTGTTAATATTTAATTCTGCCCATCCGATAATGCGTTTCACTGAAACAAATCATTACTGTATTGACTTTAAGATAAATGCTGTGCAGAAAATTCTGAAGGAATTTTCCACTGTTCTGCAAAGTATGCAATTTATATGCATGTGTTGTATAAAGACATGCGATTATTTATTGCATTTTCAATGCGGGCACGAACTTCTCGTTTAAGTAAACAGACACACACGAAACAGTACAGCAGTCCTTTTAAAGTTTTATTCACTTAAATTCTTCTGTGTTAAAGCAACAAGAAACATTTAGAATGTCCTTTGGTGTGTTTTCTTTTTTTTACACTTTTATACCGCATATATGCTGTTTATATTACAGTATATATACTGTACGTAAACTCATATTCTTTGATGCCAGCACGTTGCCAATATACTTTAGGAAAACTTAAAGGGAACAAAAAATGCATTAAACCTCAGATCAACATAACCAAATTTGATTCCGTTTCGCACCTTGATTGAACACATTAAAATGTTGCCCTTAAACACATTTCAGCAATAATACAAAAAATTATATGTTCTACATTATTTGTACTCTGTCAAGAAAATAATTCTGTATTAATACAAAAATTAAATACACCGATGACTGTCTAAGCACTTCATCTGTTTGAGTGAAAACATACATCTTTGACCGTGGCCTCAGCAAACAGTCTATCACGTTTCAACATGATGGGTTTCTTAAGTAAGTTATAATCATATTTGGGAGGGTGAAGGGGTGGGGATGTGCACATGAGTGTGACTAACATCACACAGACCAACCCAAAATTAAAAATAAATATCATTCAACCAGTAAGGTTTACAGTATACATTCACATAAGCACAGGGTCGAGAGGGGCGGGGTTTTGACACAAAGGACACTCTAAAGTTTTTCAGGGGCGGGGGGGGGCGTGTCGGCGGGACAAGCTCAGTTTGAAAGCGGACCGAATGTGACAGTCTGAATCAATTTCCTTATATCCACAATGCACTGACAGCAAAGAATGCTTAGGTTTCGATTCAAGAGTCCTTCTGATTATTATTACTCCTCGCTTTATTTTTAGGATATTTTGCCAGTTCACACAATCCAAGTTTTTCATCGCTCTGTGTCAAAACAGCCGAAAGCAGTCTAGCCAATGATACCCAGAACGACTCAGGTGAGGGGCGACGGCAGACTCGTACATGCCGCTGGCTGGACGTAGCTCCCGTTGCCGTGGTGATAAAGGGATGAGTCTGTCCGCTCCCATCCCCGTAGCTCTCTTTCTGTTGGGGGAGTGAGTATCTACTATGGCTTAGTTCGTGTCTCTACTTCCTTTTATTTGCTTTATGAAGCATATGCTCAGATAAATTCTATAAATAACACTTTAACCTTTTAGATTTTTATATTTAATCCATTTTTTATAAATACTATATTTTATTGATGTATTTATTTATTGTATTTCGCCTGTCATCCTCTCAAATTTCGCTTTGATATTTGGGCACATTCCACTTGGCTTGCCGAGTGTCGGTGGGTCTGGTGCTCTGCTTAAACAGAAGAAGCTGATCTTTCAAAGGATCCAGCAGATCTCCACGAGGAGTTTGGGACCCATTGCGGACAGCAGCAAAAGCAGTATCAACGCAGGGGCCCGGAGGGAAGCCTGGCCCGAGTCTGGCCCTCCGCAGCCGCCCGGCTCGTTCTCGCAGCGGCGTTTCTCGCACAGCAGGCCGGTGTAATCCTGTGGACAGTTACAACGGACGTTGTTCACGCACGTGCCGCCGTTTTGGCAACGCAGGAGCTCGTTGTCACACACCCGGGCTGCAGCATTGAGAAAGAGAGGGTCAGCAGTAGACATACACACATACACACACATGCTACACCCTCACAAATATGAACACTTCTATGATTACATAGCGCTCTATCCTGAGATATCATATATTCATCTATCGCTGAAAATAGACAGAAATAGTCAATACAAAGTGCAGGCGAAATATTGATTGAAATAAAGCGCAAGTAGAAAACTTAATATCATTATTAATAGAAATTCATAAGTGAAAAATATTGATACAATTTTTGATACGAGTTTTGATTAAAAACAAATAATTCAGAATGATACTTTGCATCATTGTTCCAGAATAAAATCATTAACTTTATTCATGTTCATAAATAATGTACAGTTCAAGGTGCACACATTAAAGGATTTCTTAAAAAAAAAAAAAAATCCAAATAATTTACTCACAACCATGTCATTCAAAATGTTGATGTCTTTCTTTGCTCAGTCGAGAAGAAATTATGTTTTTTGAGGAAAACATTCCAGGATTTTTCTCATTTTAATGGACTTTAATGGACCCCAACACATTTCAGTTTTAATGCAGTTTAAAATTGCAGTTTCAAAGGACTCTTAAAGATCACAAACGAGGCATAAGGGTCTTATCTAGCGAAGTGATTGTCATTTTTGACAAGAAAAATAAAACATATGCATTTTTAAACAACAACTTCTCTTCTTCCTCCGGCTGTGTGACGCGCCAGCGCGACCTCACGTAATTGCATAATGACGTGGAAAGTTCACGTGTTACATATATGAAACGCACATTTGCGGACCATTTTAAACAATCAACTGACAGAAAGATATTAATTATTATCATTCAACATACAAAAACGTAGGAACGGTCCTCTTTCTCCACACTTGTAAACACTGGGGTTTCGCATACATCATCTGTGACCTCTTGAAGTGATGACGTATTGCGTGAGGTCGCGCTGGCGCATCACAGGACCGGAGTTAGATAATAAATTGTGGTTTAAAAGTGCATTTTTTTTATTTTTCTTGTCAAAAATGACAATCGTTTCGCTAGATAAGACCCTTATGCCTCGTTTGGGATCATTTATAGTCCTTTGAAACTCCGCTGAAAAAAGTGTTAAGTGTTAAGTGTTGGGGTCCATTAAAGTCCATTAAAATGAGAAAAATCCTGGAACGTAAAAAAACCCCATAATTTCTTCTTGACTGAACAAAGAAAGACTTCAACATTTTGGATGACATGGTGGTGAGTAAATTATCTGGATTTTTTTTTTTTTTTTTTTAAGAAGATTGACTAATCCTTTAAAGTGTTTAACATATAAAGATTATAAAATTGTATTTCTTAACGTCATTCATGTTTATATTCATAATCTATTTTCATGCACAAGTTCAATTGTATCTACACTGTCAGAAAAATTATACCAGTACCCTTTAAAAGCATCCTAATATGTACACATTTGGTTCCGATTTGTACATTTGAGTTATTAATATAAACTCTTTAGTTGCAAAAGTGTGCTTTTTATATAGGTACTGCCCCAGTGGTGCCCCATTTGCCATTTTTTCTGACAGTGTCACATTAAATAAATAGTTTTTTATAATGGGTGCCCAAAAATGTTCTTCTTATGAAACCCAATCACTGCCATCAATTGAAACGCTTAAAAGTTCCCCCAACAATGATGGCAAAGTCGGTTGTTGCCCCCTGCAGACATCAGTACATTTAAAAATGGACACCAAGGCCAGATCTGCTCCCTTTGGGCACAAGCTGTTGAGCAAGCTGCAGGCAAACAAATTGCAGAGCAAACTATCGAACCAACAGAGACAAATAAAAACTGATGAACAAGCCATGCCTCTCTAGTCTTTGTCTCTATAAGTTACAGAGGATCGCTTTTGAGAGGCCTTGCAACATCTGTTTAATAGCTGTAAATGAGCTATTTTTGGACGGACTGGGATGACAGGAGAAACTGGATGATAGAGCGAGAAGGTGTAACTCTCCTCGTCATAACGGGCTGATTAAGGAGTTGTCAGAACTACACTCCAGCCTCTCTCTCTCCATCTCCTGTGTGGATATGAGCTTTATGCTTGAGTCAGGGAAAAATGAGACCCTGTTTGTGTCCATAATTTCCCCTGTTCATCACTGCCGAGTCTTTTTACGATGCAGATCAATCGCTACCTGGTGAAAACCCATACGTGTACCACAAAACAAGACTCAGACATTGTATATGTCAGATGAACAAGCTATTTGGATTATCAGTGTTAAACACATGCAAGGGTTGAATGTTTTCAATTAGTGTGTGTCTCATTTGAATTGTAGGTATTTGCATGTAAATTGTGATGTGGTTCTAGCACCCAAACACTTCTTTATGATCGGGCAAGTACTGATGCTGAAATAATATTAACAAATCCACTGTGTTTAGGGTTACTGGATATTCAATAATAATAACAACATCAACATCATTCATTATATGTTTTTGGGCATGAATAAGTTACATTTATTATGATTAATTATTTTAGACTTATAGTTCTAAAATTTGATTAAATTATATGAAATAATATTATTACAATAAAATAATTTTGCAGAATGACATTTACCTACACTGCAGTGGCGGCCGGTGACTTATTTTTTGAGGGCGCATCTTCACAACATGTTTTTAGCCCATCATGTGTGTGGCTCATCATGTCAAAATATGTGTTTGGCGCATCATGTTAACCATATGCATCATGCGTCTTGTCAAAAAAGTGCCTGTTGCACACACGTCTAAAGGCTTTATGATACAAGAGACGCTCATGTTTGCCAGATACTCATTTAATCTAATAAGAGTTTAGTGTTAAGTTAGTGTCTTGCAAGTATTTTGTGAATGTGAGCATATCTTTTATCATAAACCTATACGATGCGTGGGCAGCATGTATTGACCAGATGCGTGATGCACATAGGCTCACATGATGCAATAAACGCATATTTTGAATTCGCTCCCCTCGAAAGAAAAGTCACCAACCACCACTGCTACACAAAAAAATATATTTACTGTAAAAAGTGAAAAGTTGGATCAAAAAATTACTTAAATCGGTTTAAGTTTAAAGCAACACTAAAGAGTTTTTGCTCTTTGCTCCCCCTACAGGTTGGAAGCGGAATTGTCCATTACCACTGTCGTAAATAATTTAGCAGAGTGGTTCCCAAACTTTTTCAGCGTGCGGCCCCCCTTGTGTACGGTGCATTCCTTCGCGGCCCCCCAAAGAAAATTTGTGACAAAAAACTGTTCTAAAACTCAACATTTTAATAAAAAAAAAAACATTAAATTATACAAAAAAGTTGTGCTTTTGGTAAGTAGCCTTATTTTTTTAGGTTTAATTACACAGAATTCATGATAAATTAATGTATGTCATAAAATGTCATAAAACTGGGGCCCCCCGGCACCATCTCGCGGCCCCCCTGTTTGAAAACCACTGATTTAGCCTACTGCAGCAAAGCTGGCTCTGATTGGGTTGTAGGTCTGCCGTAAAGCAAGTTTTTGTAGTTTTCACTCAAACTACAGGACTGCGACCCGATGGTTGGAAACTTCTTTAGTGCGGTTTTGGCCGATAGAGGGCTGCAAAGCGAATGTGGATATGCCGTTCACCCTGTTTCGAGTGGATGAATGACTGAAACTTTTTTGGAAACGTTATTTTAAGGTAAAAAAACTCTTTAGTGTTGCTTTAATCAACTTAAAATTTCACTTTAGTTTCAATTTAGGTGAAAAAGGGTTATAATTTGAATCACTTTAATAAACTTTTTTTGCTTTTAACAGGGTTGTTGCACTAACATTTTTAAGTTTAATTAATATGAAATTACAATTAATTTTAACTTTCTCGACTATAGTGAGGAGTTGCTATAAGTTATTAAAATAAAGCTGAAATAACTCAACTAATTCTTAGCTAAATTCTTTTTATTATTTATAGCAACTTCACACTAGTCAGAAAGTGGAAATTAATTATGAATTCAAGTTAATAAAACTTTAAAGTGCAACAAGAAAGGTTTTACAGTGTCATTTGTTTTTGAACTTGATGCCTAATAACTTTAGGATAGTTTTAATGTAAATGGATAGTTTACCCAAAAATTCATTATTTACTTACCCTCATGTTGTTTGAACCCCCAATGTCTTTCTTTGTTCTTAGAACAAAGTTCTAAGTTGGGTTCTTTAAAACCCAAATGCATTTTTTTTAAAGTGTTGAGTTTGGTAAGCAGGGTAAAGTTTTTTTTTAGATTGGAATGCTTTAATCCTTACTGTACATTCCCACCGCCATCGGCAAGATCGTCAAAGTGATCGGAAGTAGCGAGCTCTGGTGAGCAGATTTGCCTCTTGGACGGTGTGAGCATCGAGGAGAATTGAAATCAGCTTAACTTTATGGTAATGAGCTATGACGCGATTCGGCGGCAACCAATCAGAAGGCGGAAACCTCAGCCTGAGAGGATTCCTTTATCTATACTACACTTTATCTATAGCGTTGTTGGCAGGGCAGCCAGAGCTTTTTTACGCTCTCACTGGCGGCGGTGTGAACGTACAGTTAGTCTCTGATATACACGGTTTTAGGGACAACCACATAAACACATAACTTGTGGCCCAAACTTAACTTCCAGTAGACTTCGGTAAGGAATCAATATCAACAGAGGCCTTCTAGAATAGATTATTTCTGATAACATGCAAAATAAATAACCTTAGTTGAAAACGTAGCTAAAGTGCATCAACTATACTACACGGAGCTAACTTTAATATGTAACATGTATACAATATTAGCTACAAATCCATGAATTCTCGCCTGGTTGGCAAACCTCTCTTTGCACAGAGGTCATTTTCCAAACCAAATCTTTTTTATTTTCGACAAGGTATTTGTTCCAGACGTCAATTTAGCCACTAGCCAGGCGGATAAACAAACACATACCGGATGTTAACTTCCGGCCAGGCGTGTAACAGTGACAACGCTTGTGCATATAATCATAACATGCATGACATTTTCACGCTTATTTAATTATTTAATTTATTTAATTAATAATATATTAATTTATATTAATAATATTTAATTAATTTATTTAATTAAGTTAATAAAAAATACAAAAAAGAAACAAGCTTTACTGATTAAATACAATAACTTTTGTTGCATCATTTTTTTTAAACGGTTACTTGAGCTGTCTGGAATTGAAACATCAATGTTGCCTATTACCAAACTATCCATGAAAAGGACATCGTACAAAAGGAGGTAAGGAGTTATGAGTGGATTGCGTCTGTAGCAATCTATATCTGTTGAAGGGTTCCTCTTTGAGGTAAAATAGAGCGGATTGATCGATTGGCCTCTAGCAAGAGTGTTCTTACGTCTCGTCTGAAGACAAACCCAGAGACACAGTTTCATACATAATGCATCTCTCAAGAGTTTCAAGTTTTTTTGGTTCACATCAGTTTGATGTCCCCAGTGACCAGGAAATGGTGTCAGAGGAGAAGGTCCTCATCAGTGATTTATGGCTTTTATGAGTCCTAACAAACACATTTACCTTCCAACGGATAAGGGCATAGAAGTTTACTCGACTCACTCTGCAGTTGGTTGAAAACATATCTTTCAAGTGCAACAAACTGTTTAACCTCCATAGCCTATGCTTTAATCTCTAGAGACAGTGCCCGGAAAGACATTTTTTATTTGATAAATACGAGCACCTATTTTAAAAGAGCAACAGAAGGTCCTTCGAAAGGTTTTTGAGGTTCCACACAAGGTGCACTGGTTTGACGGGTAGCACGTTTATAATTTACTGGCATGTAAATAAACCCTAATAGGAGAATAAATTGAACGTTTTAATGGGTTTGCTTTTGATAAGAGGGATAATATTTATAGAGAACAGCACTAGATTGCATGGAGCGGTGGCTTATTTGAAGAAAGATTTGAGCTTTAATTGCATCCTGGAAGTGCATCTGGAAAAGCCTTAGATTTTATGATTTTGCACAAACATTTCGGCCCTCGGGACTTTGCTCAGTCATGAGATGAAAGCGAGCTTAAATCTTTTTTCTAGGCAACTTACAAAATGCTGTTGTGTTGATGACGACATCAAATGAAAATGATTATGGTGCATTGCCATCTTGCATACCATTGGCTGCAACACAGTCATATGGTAATGCATCTTCATGGAAGATGACTTGTGTGAGTCATGAATATTTTGTTTCTGGACAGTAAAGGGAGCATCTGCTCATTTGCACCTTTTTGTAACCTGCCTTACGTAAATCTGCCCCACACCATTGCATTCGAAGCATAACCGGACTCAATATACGTACCAAATTTGACATTATTACATGCGACTTTCTGTTCATTCTGTAACGACGCCTCTGCTATCTGAGGCTTTGGGAAATGTTGACCTTTGATGCTTGCGGCCCATAGAAGCTCATAGCAGAGAATACAAATCAATGCTTGACCTGCAGATCGTTTCAACCGCAACGCTCGGAGCCAAGAGAGAAGTGCGAGCCATCGCACTGCATGTGGCCATAACAGCAAACAGCCAGTGGAGAATTAGCACAGGAATCTGAGGTTCTGCTCACTCCAAATATTAGCTCAGCTGTCTGCCATCATCTGCCCACATTCTCAGAGGTCCGGAGTTTGAATCAGCGCAAACACACATGCAACGAATTCTGCTGGGATGCTATAGAAATAATTCTACAATAAGAATAATGATCGCTATGCTAATTGTCTCCAACAACAAAGTGGCGGAACAGGTGCGACTGAGCCTCGGATGGAAGTCAATCCAAATTCTTTTCCAAGTGCTCTAAGCAAACCAAGCCGATCATTCCTAGCCAAAATGCAGCAGCGAACAGACAGAGCGGGAAGAGAGGGAGTGCGGCCGGTGAGAGAGCTAGTGAGAAAGAAAGATACAGTAGCAAGGGACCAAAGCTGCAGGTTGGGTGAAGGTTCTACTTACATTTGCAGCCATCGTCCCACAAATATCCCGGCAGACATTCGTGGCACTGAGCCCCTGTTGCTCCTTCCTTACAAATACAATTTCCTGTGCCATTACAGGAATTAGCTTCTGAGCCATAGGTATTACACTTACACTCTGTAGAAACAAGACACACACATACACACAGTGGAGAGACGGGGTCTGCGGTCTTCAGCCTCATGAAATATGTTGCTTTTTTACAGCGTATTTGGCTTAAAATGGGCCTCTGTTGCCTCCTTCATGCACATTGCTAGTCTACAAAGGACAGATTTATAACCAGCATCACTGAATATTTACCTCACGTCTACCATTTCGAAGAAACAAAATGAGAAGCATCAGCTGGGGTAGGTGAGTGAGGGTGGAAATGGAGACGATGGTATTTACTTCAGGGACATTATGAATGTTAAACTCCTTGGAAAGCCCATAATGCAAAAGCAGTCGATGTTTAACTGCCTTTACCGGACGATTACACTGTGCATATTGAACAGTTTTGTTATTACAGCTTTGGTTCCTCTAATGGTGCTACCAGGGGGGCATTCAAAACCTACAATGATATCGCCTATGGAGAACATTTCTACTAATTTCTGCTAATGCTAAGCTATTAGGAGGAAATATACTGTATGTTTTTATTAAAAACAACGAGAAACTTGGTATGCTAATGAGATTATGTGTGTTATGATATTGCTGATCATGATTTTACATTAACTCTTTCACCGCCATTGACGAGATTTTCCGTCTTTCCGCATCACCGCAACTTTTTAAATCCAGAAGTATTGCCCTATGGCAAGCGGCTGCATGTCCGTGTCTGTTTTAAAGATCGCTCTGAATGGGATCTCTATGAAAAGTCCGTCACAAAAATGGAATTATCTCTGCTTTTTGCTCAAAATGTGGTGTTTTTGCAGAAACCTACCCATATTCAAAAGCTGATTACAAAAGAACTACTGAAGGTAGGATGAAACGTTTTTTTTTTTTTTTTTGAAAGCAGAGGGTCTGTTCTTTCATTTGGTATATTGTATGTTTATATATTTAAAGAAGAAAATTTTCTGGAAGGCATTAAACTTTGGTGAAAATCATGAAAAACGCTGGCACTGGCTGGCAACTTTTTTTAAAAACGCTGGCGGTGAAAGAGTTAAAGGGGCCATGACATGAAAATCTGACTTTTTCCATGTTTAAGTGCTATGATTTGGTCCCCAGTGCTTCTATCAACATAGAAAACGTGAAAAAGATTAACCCAGTAACTTAGTTTTGGTAAACCAAAATGAAAAAATAGGTTGTTGAAATTTGGGTCTCCTTATGATGTCATAAGGAGCTCTTATTATAATAATACCACCCCTTAATCTGCACTATCCAACCACAGCACTGTCATTTAGTGCAGAGAGAAAGAGAGAGAGAGAGAAAATAATTCCCAGCACAATTGAGTTTCAATCGCAACAAACCACCATCATTGCGATCAGTGTTTGCACTTCATCTGCTCATTTGCATTTTTAAGGACACACCCAAAACGGCAAATTTTTGCGCACACCTACAAAGTGGCAATTTTAACATGCTATAATAAATGATTTATATGGTATTTTGAGCTAAAACTTCACATATGTGCTCTAGGGACACCAAAGATTTATTTGACATCTTAAAACTTGTGACTTGTGACATGGCCCCTTTAAGCTGTCTTGAAACATAAATACTGATATGAAAACACAATTTATTGCTTTTCTGCAAAGCGAAACACTGAGCTTTTTGAACCGCACAGAGTAACAGCTATGAAGAAGTGTAAATGCAGCTTTTAAACTCAGTACTTTAAAGAGCATTTTATTTCTAAGTGAAATACATTAATGCTCATTCATTATTAATGCTTTGCTAAAACAAACTATAAACGTGTCCCATGGGTCAATTTTCACATATTTTGACAGGTGTGTGAGCCTCTTCTGACTGCAAATATTGTCGGGTGAAAGTGGAGGTCAGAGTCGGTGACCTGTAACACCTAAAGATGTGTGTTCATGTCTAAAGCAGCTTCCTCTCTCTCTCTCTCTCTCTCTCTCTCTCTCTTTCTCTCTCTCTCTCAGAGTGACATATGCAGCACACAGCACCTTTCACTGTGGGTGTTAGTCCTCCCAGACACCTCAGCAGAGAAGTGCTATGGCAGACATCACCTTTGCCTCACAATGACACTTGTGTCTAGCTTTATTTTTGTCTTGTTTTTATTTCTTCCAATCTTTTCCTGTTACTTTTTCGTTTGGTTTTATTTACCCTCCATTTCTTGTTTCTTCCTATCTCTTACTTTGTATTTTTCTTTTTGTTCAATGTCTATTTTCATCTCTATTCAGTGGTGCTTGCATTCACACAAGGCATCACTATTGTTATTCCCCATACTTATTATTATTTTTTTCTTTCTCTCTGTAGTTGCTCCTCCATAGTTCAGGATTCTCAGCAGAGCTGTAAATTGTGTTTAATTTAAATAAATTAAATCAAATTCTTTTGGGAGAATAAAAATAGACTTAAAAGAGATAATGCACAGTATAGCTATAATATTAATGAAAGAGCATAGCTCACGTTCTTAATATAAAGGTTTTTCACAATGCCATTTCTGGCTGAATGGTTCCATAAAGAACCTTTATTTCTGTTTCAAAAATAGTTCTTCTGCAGATTATAATGGGTCTTTTATAGGGGTGTGACGGATCACAAAACTCACGGTTCGGATCACATTGTGGTTTTTGAGACACAAATCAGATAATTTTTCGGATCAGCAAAAAAAGATAAAAATCTAATTGTAATCTCTATATTAAAATAAAGAGATTACAAAAATATATACAGTAAAAAAAGAAAGTTGCACATTAAGTAAGGTCTAAAATAAGCATTAGTTACAGAAATCAAATCAAATGAATAATAACACTGTCTTTATTTTATAAATTAAATATAATTATATTTTTTTAGAGCCGCAGAAGTGATCTTCTCTTTGTCTTGGGTTGTTTGATTAACATTAATAACACAGACCTAAGGTTAATTGTCTCTTTAAGATAATCTTGTACATGTTTTTCTATACATAAACTTAACACATAAACAAATGTTTTTATTAGAAAAATTATAACTTTGGAATTCATTTTGTTTGTATGCGCTCTGTTAAGAACAGAAAGATTTTATGTTTGATTGCTTTTTGAAACGCGTCTCTCCGTGTACACTTTTAAGTGCCCTTAAACACGCGGCACACTCATGGACAGGGGGGATTCCAAACGTCGCTGCATAAACGGTGGCTTTATTGCTCTATTCACCAAATGTATTTTAATGGACTACAGTATGAGATACAGTAGCACATCTCTTTCTAAAGTTTACACATCAAGTGTTCTGATCCTTGAAGGGATAGGGATGATCACGTCTGACTGGAGCTGGACGGGACACATTCAACCGCATGTGCATACAGAAAGCTGCTCACTTTAGTGCCTTTTTATGGTTAAATTGTTTAAAATCACTTGAATGTTAACATTCGCAAGCCTTTGAAACATGTGCAAATGATCAACTTTTCCCTATTTCCGTATTAATCCGCGAATCGCATGCGAGCCGAACCGTGGGTCGTGAGGTTCAACTGCGATTTGTCACCGCACTGGTCTTTTAAGAACCTTGGTTTTTTATGGCATTGCTCTAAATTAACCTTTTAAGCACCTTTATTTTTAAGAGTGCAGTGTAGTCTAGATCATTGTAATGCGATCATTGTAATGCATTTTAAAATCTCTATTGACTACAGACCTTGGGCTTTGATAAACTGAGAGATCTCTCCTGAAACTCTAGAAGAGACACATACTGTAAGTCTTTTTTTCTCAGAATAAAAAGCCATGTAATAATACCACATAATCTACTCTATAAAATGTATATTTATTTCTATAGTTTCTTTAATTCTTTCATCACTCTAAAAATAGTTGGGTTATTTTAAACCCATGCTGGGTAAATATTGGACAGAACACACGCTGGGTTCAAAATGACCCAATGTTGGGTTGTTGTTATGCAAGCATGGGTTATAATAATAATTTTAACCGAACTATGTGTTCTGTCCAATATTTACCAAGCATTGGTAAAAATAACCCAGCCAGAGTTTAAAGCTGCTTTGAAACAATGCATCCATGTAAAAAAGCACTATATAAATACATTTGACTTGACTAAGCATTTTATCCCAACTGAGATTTTACAGTTCTCATCTTTACTCTTGACACTTCACTTGATAAGACAAGATTTTGTGCTTGTGGATCAAAGACTTGAGGGATCAATGCGGTACTGCTGACGCACAAAGGCATGCGTGTTGGGACTCGTGTGACGGCAGTGGGATGGACAAACACAGAAAAGGGGCTGAATGAATGGAAGATGATAGAATGAAAGGCCAGATGGCAGATTTGGGATGTGCGATAAGCCATGTTTGTGGATGGGAGTTCTAGAGGACTGACCTATGCAAACATTCTCATCGTCCAGCTTTGCTGAGGCATTGCGGTAGTATCCAAGCTTGCACAGCTGACAGTGCTGCCCCCTAGTGTTGTGCTTACAGCTCACGCAAATGACGGTGTTTAGCACCTCGATGTAACTGCAGCGATTGGAGTGACTGAAGCATTCGCAGTCTTGCAAAAAGGGGAGAGAGATGGTGCTGTGTTTAGGGTAAGAGTGTGCAAATCGCGGCGGTATTGCAGAAGAGGGGCACCATGGCATGCAAGGTTTGGATGATCTGAAAGAGCAGAAGGGTGACGGGCACTGCTATGGATGCAGCCGGCAGTGTTAGATGTTAGATCACCTTGAGATGAATGGAGAAGCGGTGTTGTTATTACAGAATTCGCCTCGAGCACACCACAGTGATGGAAGAGAAAATAACAACAGAAATGTTACATGGAAACGACGGGGTACAAATAAAAACACGAGCGGATGTAATTTTCAACCTCGGCGGAATGCAGACGCAAACGCGGTTTGAAATTTACATCCGCTGCATTTATATTCTATTGCTCATGGAGAGTCGTCTCATATAAATGATGGAAAAGTGCACTGGAGGAGCTGGAACTTTGAAACGGAGGAATAAAACAATGCCTTCTATTTTCTATTCCCCCCAAAAATAACAAAAGCTCACAGGTCGGAAATGGGTACACAAACTGTATCCTCTCCACAGAACAACTGCCGTTAAAATGAAAGACAAAGCATTTTTTTCAGTATTGATTCTGTCAGCTCTAAAATGAGAAATAGCACAACCAAATCAGAAATAACTTCCCATCTATTTCCCCATAGTCTCCAAAAAACTGAAAAAACAAAACAAACTGCGTTTATCCAGGACCCACAGGAGTCTGTCCTAGTTTCAAAGTGAAGTTAAATCTCGGATGCTACTCCTAAAATAACAATTATAAGCTGATACCTAAATACCAGAAACACTTGGTCAACCAGCTGACCAGTGCGCATAACAAATTTTCAACCCGCCGGGCCTCCGCATGTGACGGACAGGCGGTTGTGCTTGTAAAACCCCAAGTCTTTTCCTTGAGTTGATGCTAGGGCTATCAGGAGAAATGAAAGATTCTTATTATCAAGATCTGGATTGAGGACAGGCCTCCTCAACATCCATTTCCTCTATCCCGTGAGTGGAGAAGTGAGACAGACATATCTCCTGTAAAGCGATCTCTAAAGCTGCCTGGATGTGTCAATCATTCTGTCAGGAAAATGTTTTAGAGGGCCTGATAAAACAAAAAACGCGACGCAGCTTCTCGTCTGCGGGCCACTGAGGAATTATATCAGATTCCGTGTTCTCATCCGAACGTGGATCTGCAAGATTGACTGTATACAAGCCATTAATCCAACAGGGAGTGAATATGATGCTTCCCCTCTGATTCATCAAGTTGAATCTTTGTCAGTGATTTCAAAAACTTTGCTGTGTCCCTACAGCAGTCAAGCATGTCAATAAATGAGATTTACGTAGGCTATAATCATAAAACAATGAAGAAAAAAAACACAAAATGGGTAAGGAATATTAGGTGTATTAGTTGAAGGAATTTAAGTACAACGTTCACTCTTGATTTATTCCGGGTTTTGTGGGTAATTTGGACGACATACACTGATATAGATTAATGAGAGGATATATGAATGACAACCCTCCTACCTCGCTTACTGTTTGCAACTTGTACAGTAGGAACGGTTGACAAAGCAACTTGAGGAGCTACTAGACAAAATAAAGACAAAAATAAACAGCAAAGAAAATAGATCAAATAAAACATAACTATGAAATCAAACAGAAATTATAAATAATTATATTACCATTACTGTTTTGAGATGAACTGTATTTTTGTGCCATGAATGTATTTTAATAATAGCCTGGAACAAAAAACATAGATACACGGTGTACGTTCTTGTCCCTGCAAGTATTGTTGCTTGGAAGTTGATTGCTGGCAGAAACTGCACAGCTGGCATTCGGTTGAGTTTTCCAGTGTTTTGTGCGAGCACTTATAAAGCTTATATCCCTATACACGCTCAGAAAAAATTGTCCCTAGCTATCACTGGGGCGGTAACCTTCCAAAAAGTACACCTTTGCATCTAAAGACTTCATATTAGTACCTCAGAGGTACACACTGGTACCAAGTAGTGCACACGTGTACCTTGGGTTCATATTAGGATTTTTTTAAAGGGCACTGCCCCAGTGATAACCTGGGACCATTTTTTGACCATTTTATCCTGTCCAACAAGGGCAATACCAAAATTATCTGTTTATCATGCAGTTACAAAATGGCAAAAAAGCACCATGTCCTTCGACCCATGACCATACAGCCAACCCTCTATCCTATTTATTCAGATTTACTTTTCTATGATGTTTCTCTGTGGACATTTATGCAACTGATTAAGGGACGGTTCACATTTTGCGTCTAAAACCGCGCGGAAAACGCAACCATTGGTTGGTTCCTGTCACATGACCTGCGGTGCGCTAGCGGCATCCTGAAAAGTTGAAATATTTTTAACTCGATGTGGTGCAGACGCGCCTGGAAAAAACAAGCGCGTTACACCGCATGCTCGTCGCGGCCGCATCGCTTCCATTATAAGCGCGCATGCCGTGCACCTACATTTGAAATAACGAACTTGAGCGTGCAAAAGACGTGAAATGTGAATCGCCCCTTACTGGATATGTTCTTGAATATGTCTACTGTAGATAAAACAGGCATGACCTGTTTTCGGTTCTAGCCAGGACAGGATTGAGAGGGCTTAAGGTGTGGGGAAACCTGGTCCTGGAGCGCCACTGTCCTGCAGAGTTTAGTTCCAACCCAAAAATCTTATAAAAGTCTTCAGGATTATTTGGAAATAAAATGCATGTGTGTTTGATTAGGGTTGGAACTAAACTCTGCAGGACAGTGACCCTTCAGGACCCAGAGTTCCCCCCTGGCCTAAATAAACCACTGCCCAAATGAATTATTCTGTACTGTTTTTAAGAAGAGCTAGTCAATAAAGAAGATTGTCAATAGGGAATGGCTGAATCTTCAGCATCCTATGAAATTTTGAGAGTCAGATAAAAAAATTGTATCCAAGTTGAAAAATGACCCTACCTTGATTTCGGTTTGCGACACCTAGGGATGATATGTTCTGCCGAACTGCATGCAAGCAGGAGAAATCAGGAGTTAATTGAATGCACTGGCTATGAGATGCACTAGGACGGGTCCGGGTCGGACTTATGTACACAGAAACAGCTACACACATCTCCAGATGGGTCATTCATAAAAGTGAGCCGAATGGCTCGATGAGAACAACAAGCAACCAACAGACCAATCACTCCAGAGATCTTCTCCAGAGATTGTATGTAATTGAGCTGTGTGTTGTGGTGGCGTACGCTGTATTGCATGGGAATGACAGCTGACAGATATGAAGAGAAATTGTGTCAGACTGTTGGAAGTAAGTGTGGTGTAACTTTTCTCTTATACACACGTGTACATATGTATAATCGTGTTTGGTTTATTAAATTGATTACTGAGACTCTTTCTAAAAAGTATGTGAAAATAGAAGTTGAAATGAACTGATGGGAAATCCTCATAATTACATACAATGCATTATTTCCTCGGAAGGCGGAAATATTACGGTTGGGAATGGAGAGGTCTCGTGTCAATCTCAGAGGCAGCACTAAAGCGAGAGGACCAAACCAAACGCTCCTTTTGTATGACGCAAACATGGTTGAGTCCCTTACGTGCTGCCTAGTGGTTGACCTCGGTGTGTGGGCACGTGAAACATAGACAGGGTGCAGGAATTCCAGTGAGGACACGTCCGTGATTTGATAAGACAATTGTTTGGTTCACCAGGGATATAGTATGGTGTTTTGCATGCACACGCAGAAGGGAAACCCATCCTGAATACCCAGTATGAAATGTCCAATCACATTGGGAGAAATGACTTTTCCATGTGATTTGCGGAATTCCATAAACGTAACTATGACTTTTCAGTTCAAGCTCCAGTAATATTTTATGACAGAAATTAAAAATGGAGAACAAATGTTTTTTTCTTGGAGGATAAATAAGATAATGTGAGCTGAGGATGTGTCAACATTATAAAGTGTAAAGTGTTTCTCTTATTTTAGATTAGTATTTCTAATAAAATAACAATGGTTTATCAGCCTTACTTTAATTTTTAACATCATCAATTTAAAAATATTATTTGTAAAACAGCAACAGCATGGACAATTTCATTGGCATTAAAGGGATAGTTCACACACACACAAACACAAAAAATGCAAATTCTGTCATAATTTTCTCATCCTCATGTTGTTTGTGTTTTTCTGATGAACACAAAATAAGATATTTTGATAAATGATGGTAAGCACACAGCTGATTGGAACCATTAACTTTCATAGTAGGAAAAACAAATACGATGGAATTCATCGGGTACCATTAAATGTGTACTTACCATAATTTATCAAAATATCTTCTTCATCATTTATCACAATACTTCCATAATATTTGTTTTCCTACCATGGAAGTTAAAGGTTACAATCAGCTGTGTGTTTACCATCATTTATCAAACTATCTTTCTTTGTATTGATCAGAAAAAAATACATACAGATTTAGAACAACATGAGGATGAGAAAATGATGACAGAATTTTCATTTATGGGTGAACTATCCCTTTAACTAGCATTAATAAATGCTGATAAACTATATTGCTACTGTAATTCATGTTAGCTTATGCATTCACTAATGTTAACAAATACTACCGTATTGTAAAGTGTTAATCGATTCAATTTCCAAAATCCAACTAATCTAACAACAGTGTTGGGGGTAACGCATTACAAGTAACGTGCATTACATAATATTATTACTTTTCTGTAATAACAAGTAAAGTAACGCATTACTTTTTTAATTAATATTTGAGTTATATTGAGGGACAGTTCGGCCAAAAATGATATTAAACCCATGATTTACTCACCCCCAAGCTGTCCGAGTTGCATATGTCCATCGTTTTTCAGACAAACACATTTTCAGATATTTTAGAAAATGTTTTAGATCTTTCAGTTTATTAAATGTGAAGTTACGGGGTCCACGTCCATCAAGTCCAAAAAATGTTCGTCCACCCTTCACAAAATTAATCCAAACGGCTCCAGGGTGATAAACAAAGGTCTTCTGAGGGTAATCTGCACGGTGTTGTTGTAGAAATATCCATATTTAAAACTTTATTAACGAAAATAACTACCTTCCGGTAGCGCCGCCATCTTAGACTCCTCTGTATTCAGGAGAGAGTATTAGCGTAGTGTACGCACTTTTCTTAGTGACGTATGAAAAATTCGTAGGTAACCTCCATAAGTTGCGTAAAACTCTGATCTTGAAAGCGGAGGCGACTAAGATGGCAGCGCTACCGGAAGGTAGTTATTTTCGTTAATAAAGTTTTAAATATGGATATTTCTACAACAACACCGCGCGGATTACCCTCAGAAGACCTTTGTTTATCTTTTGCGCACTTTTTTTGGACTTCAAGGACGTGGACCCTGTAACTTCACATTTAATCAACTGAAAGATCTAAAACATTTTCTAAAATATCTGAAAATGTGTTTGTCTGAAAAACGATGGACATATGCAACTCGGACAGCTTGGGGGTGAGTAAATCATGGGTTTAATATCATTTTTGGCCGACCTATCCCTTTAATTAATTTGTTAACTCGTCAATGGCGGGGAAAGAGTTAAACTGAATGTAGTCACATAAAAATATGCACTAAGCGTACACGCCTGTGTGGGAACAGTTTGAGTCATAAACTGAGATGCTCGACATTTTTGTGATGAAATAGGCAATTTCTGAATGCAGAACTTTTCAGTCATAAAAACACCTGCAATGCCTTAAAAAGATCAAGCCTCAGCCAAGAAAAAGTAACGCAAAAGTTACTAAAAAGTAATGCAATTAGTTACTTTTTTTGGGAGTAACTTACTATTGTAATGCATTACTTTAAAAAGTAACTTTCCCCAACACTCTCTAAAAATAGGAGAAACACTCTTTGTTTTCACAGTCCATGGTTTTACTGAAGTTGTCTTTTGTTTTTTATAGTTTTGTGAGACACAGAGAGTGGACACACAGCAACCGCTTGAGTCATTATTAGTTTGGAAGAGATCTGCCCACAGAATAACAGAGAAATCCAGCTGTCCCTTCTTGTTTCATTTTATGACACTAACACGCATGAAAGCCAGCATCAAGCTTCCTGCACCACAGCGAGAGCTTTATTACTGATGTAAAATGTGTTCTCTATTAGCAAGCGATTAGACCCAATGCTGGTTGCATCTGCTCTTCATTAATGTTTTTGTTAGTGAACATTCTGATCAAAATTACATCAATGAGAAGTGACAGATTTTAATCAATGCTACGCCATCCTGAGCAGCCAAAATCTCATCTTAAAATATTAATTTGGCAGTAATGCCTGCATTAGGCAATTCTGGCAGGCTTAATAAACTTGAAATAGAATTGGGAAAAGTTAATAAAGAATTCAATTAGCCTCAAGCAACTCTGAGGAAACTGCAGTGTTTTCCTTTTCAAGGATGGGCATAACATAAGTCTTTTTTATACGCGTGCTCTATAGCTTCGTGAAGGTGGAGAGCACCTGTAATTGTTACAGTAATAGTCAGAGGACATTTTTATGGATTCATCTCTGTTTTGGTGTTAAAATGTGACCCTGGCTGTATTGCGAGTGTCTCCTCTTTGTGTCGTTCTAAATGGAGGTGTGTAAATTCACCATGAGGGACAGTAAATGTATGTTTATGGTACAGTAGCATGTGGGAGGGTGGTTTGACATCGCTTGAGCTCATGCAAAAATGATGTGACAGAGGCCATGCATTACAGCCAAACACACAGCATCTATTGGAGGGTGAGCGGATAGAGATGGTCCACTTGGTTTGACCTTCATTTCTGATTCAATGTGCAATTTAAGTACTGTATTTCTGAACTGGCAACAGTAAACTATATTTTACAAATCTCAGACGTAATGAATTAATCATTAAAATATTGAAGATTTGACTTGTGCAGTGTATATAATATAGATTACACTGTGCTTTCAAAAAAGGAAAGGTGTATATTAGTCCTGGACCCAGGAGAAGTGAGGCATGTGAATAAATATTTAGGGCTCTACATGCATTCTGACTTGTTCAATATCTCTGTGGCTCCAGTTTCCCTATTCAGCCTTCCTGCTCCTGTAACTTTATCTCTCTGCTGGCTCACAAGGCCTCTGGCAGGGCCAGATAATACCAGACATAGCCGCATTTCTTATATTAAAATGATATTTTTCTCTTTCTACTTTTGGAGAGGTCCTGAACTTCAATAAGGCCCATGTGACATTTATTTATCAAAGAAAAACAATCGTGTCCTTTATGCATGCAAAACATCTATCTTTGAAATCTGGTTCTGCATTTGAATTAGTCCGCCCACCTTTAAAATAGCCAGAAGCAATATTGCCAGTTTTATCGACTCTATTATAATTACTTCATGAAGGAAATAACGTATGGTTACGCTGTTTATATTTGGTGGAGCCATTGAAAATCAGAAATGGAAGTTTTACCAGAAGTAGACCAGTGGAGAAGTGAGAAGCAAAGCTGTGCATCTGTTGCTTAAGAGCTATGAGTTCATTTACTTACTAACTGGACCAACGTTATTTTGCAGACCTGGAAAAGAAACGAGAGAAGAGATTTTCAGTCAACTTCTTAAAAAAATTCAATACTGAAAAATAATAACAATGACTACTCAGAGCAATAAACAGTAAAGCCATTAAACCGATACTCCAGACAAATATCAAAATTACCCCATGATTTCCTTACCCTCAAGCCATTTGAGATACATATATCCATTATCTTTCATTTCTGGAGTTATTTTAGTAAATGTCCTTGCTCTTTCAAGCTAGAAACAACAGGAGAAAACAGGGATCAGGGAACAACTTCTGACTTTGAAGCCCAACAAAGAACATCCATCCTTTACAGAAGTAATCCACACGGCTTATAAAGGTCTTCTGCGATAAAAAAAAAAGAAAAACATATTTTATATTATAATAACTAGCTTCTGGTAACGACACCATCTTGGGCTCACGCCAGTCCAAGATGGCGCCATTACCAGAAGCTAGTTATTAGAGTTTATAAAGTTTAAAATATGGATTTTTTTCTTATAAAATCTCATCGATTACCCGCAAAAGACTTTTATTAACCCACTGGAGCCGTGTGGATAACTTTTTTGGTGTTTACAGTCAGAAGTTGCTCCCTGTTTGCTGTTTTCTACCAATAAGAAAGCTCAGAAGAGCAAGGACATTTATTAAAAGAACTTAAAATGTGTTTGTCTGAAAGATGATTGAGATCCATTTAAGCAATGAAATGACCAAAGCCCCTTAGTATGCACCACACATTATCTTGCTCAACATAATTTTTTACATAAAATGTCATGCCAGTAGTGAAATGTTGGACTATTTGGTTCACAAGAAAACTGCAGCAAACCATTTTAATTTATTGTTGTAACCTTACACTTTAATTTCATAATGCACTCTTATAAATGGGTTGTTGGGTCAAAAATGGACGACCCCAGCCCCTTGGGTTGTAATGAACCATAACATCGGCATGTTTAATTTTCTTTTAAAGATCGAATGGAGACCCATAGTTACCATAGATACCTTCGCATTGGGCCCCCAATTTGCTAAATCCTCAACTGTGGGTAACATACTTATGCCACAATAGTTAGCCTGTCTGGAACCAAGCTGATTTAAACCACATCATTGTGTGACACTTGCATTACACGTGAACGGCCCCTACACTAATAGGATTTTGTTTCTCTCTCCCTGTCTTGTCCTCGACCCCTCGGATATCTTTGCATTGCACCATGGGATGTCTTTTTTCATATAATGGCCATCAACATTGCATTTTATTATTATTGTTATGTGTTGTGTGTTTTTTATATGAACATAAAAAAATGTGTTGGTCTCGAGGACTTGGTCTGAAATTACGAGTCCTTCTCCTCCCACTGTGGTCCGACACTGAGTCAAGACCGAGTCTTTGAATGAACAAGTCTGAGACGAGTCCTACCTCACTAGTCAAATCTAAAAAATTTTTTGGGTTAATTTAACCCAATGGGCAGGGCTTGTCCATCTTTGACCGAATGCTGGCTGTGTGCTGACTTCATTCTCAAAATTTTAGTATTTTAACATAGCACATAGCAAATGCTTTTTTATAAACTAAACTCAATTTTGTTCTGATATATTAGTAGAATATTCCTAGGCGATGTACCGATCTGTGCCATGACGGATCAATCAGTCAATGTACTTAAACCAATTGGAGATCTGCGAATGGAGGATTTCCTCAGAACGCTGAAGGGCTCTCGGACATAATGCTCTGGTGACAGAAAGGGATTTGAACTCACAGCCCTGCCATGTGCCATCGATCTAGTGTGCAGTATCTAATCTCTCCCCTGATCTCTGCTTCACATGGACAGTTAAGAGCCAAATTTATGACCTTTTGGAAGGAGGGCTCAGAAATGAGTGGGAGAATAAAGGCTGCAGGCATCTCCGACGAACATGTGTGAAGATTGAGATACCAAGAGAATAAAGGTATAAAATCTAACAATGTGTCCAGACTTTATAATCTAATGTGTCAACTTCAAAGTGTATCATCAATTCAACACATTCTTCATTGCATTAAATGAACCTAGAATTGAATGTCTATATTTGACACAACCATGAGTTAAAACATCCCAGCAGCTGGGTTTTTCCAGAATATACTCATCTATGGGTTGCATTTCATGGTGTATTAAAGAGCAAGTATCGTCAGATTCACGATTTTACATTTCCTTTGGTGTGTAACTGTGGGTTCACACCAGACGCGTTTAAGGCGTCAAATTCGCGTCTACCGCACGTAGTTGGACGCTTGAACATTTTGAGTGTACTCGCTTCATTCGTGCATGAAAGCCGCGCGTGAAATTTTTGTCATCGAGACATTCACATGGAAATTCACGTCAGAGGTATTCAGGCCAATCACAACGTACATATTAGCTGGCCAATCAGGGACACAGCGCTTTTCAGATCTATGAGTTTTTTTAAAAATCAATGCGTTTAAGGAAGGCAGGATATCTGGAGCTAAAAACATGTAGGGTATGTGTTTTTTAACCATAAACCATGCATACACATTGTATAATACCAAATAACTTTGTTTTTTAGCAATGAAATAGGTGCACTTTAAACCAAAGTGTTTTAAACATGCTTTAAAGTATAACTTATGTACTGGTAAAACTTCTATATGCCAAGTGACAGCATTAAAACAACAGCACTAAACTGGATATATTTTACTGAGAATGTAAGTGGTGCTTGTCTATGCAAACTTTGCTGGCACAGTGCTATTACTGTATACTGCAAGTGCTGCATATGCTTGCCAGCACATTATGTGTCCTGGTTTACTGTATTTTGTTACCCATACCCAAGTGAATGATTCTCACGAAATCCAGACTTAAAAGGTGTCCAGCATCAGATTTTTTTAAAAAGCCACTGAAGCCAATTTTTTTGCACATATAAGATTAAGGTCCGAACTTACTATGACCATTATTTTTTAGAGGATTAAAAAATATATTTCCTATAAAATTATTTACATTTTTTAGATTTTCATTATCAAAATTTATCATTACCGCAACATGATATGCATTTACAAACTCATGTTTCGGTAATGAGAACTAAAAAGTTGTCTAGGTACTATGACAAACAAAATTTCAACTTTTATCTGGAGAGAAAAAATAAGAACTGCTTACCTGGTAGCCATCTTGAGTGTCACAGTCAATTATGTCCCTTACAACAATTTTTTTTTATTTTAGTTTATTGAGGGCTTAAACAAGGATTGGAAATTGTTGCGGAGGATGAGAAAATTGGTCTTGGACACATTTATATTCTTTATTATTGTCTCTACATTTACCATTGATCACCAAATACCACATGTTTCTTTACTGTAAATGTTTATAGTATAACATTCACTGAAGCTTTTGTATTTTTTAGATTTTTAAATTATAAATATTTCCATGTCAAAGAACCAAAATCCAGTCATTGACACATTGCAGTTATAAAATGTCCCCCTTAAATGTGGAAAAAACAACAAAATTGGTTTGTATGATGTCATTTGAAATCATGTGCAAAATAGTACGTGAAGAGATAACTGTATGCTTCTTATTTTGATACTCTTACTTTGCATTTACTTTTTTATCAAAATGTTTCATGACACCTCATATGTCTAATTTTGCGAGAATCACCCACATATGTTTATTGTAGTCTTTACAGATGGCTTAGGTGCCTTGTTCAGTCTAAGAGCATGGGATGGTTTTTGGACACAAAGTTGATCACCAACTCTCTTTGACAAGCCACATGATTTTAATCCGTAATGCAAACAGTACACTGAAGTTTTATTATGAGCAAAAGCATAATAGTGATGCGTTTACTTAGGAAAATCTGATACATTTGCATGGCTAAGATTCATACAAGTACCAGTGCGCATCAAAAGGGACTACGGATGAAAATTTGCCAATACTGGCTAAATCTGGTGCATTTAACATATTTATGTATTATTAACGTGCCCTGTTCCTGATTAAATAAAAAATAGCATCCATAATGTAATACAGCACCATGTAACACACCCATTTTCTTGGCTCTAAATACAGGCAGGCTTTTAGTATATGTGTTTGTATTCATCCTCACAATTCATGTAAGTGCAATACAACCTCGGGTTTAATTTATTTATTTATTCGTCTCTTCTGGACAGTTGTCCGCCTTGAGACGGACGCGAAATATCATGTGTCATGTCATTAGATTAACTTTCAATCACAGTGGTTTCCAACCCTCTTCACCTGCTGCAACTTTCCATTACGTGAATCAAATTGCGAAGCCTGATGCTGAAACGCATTAGGCTGCTTATGTTTATTGCACACGCCATTGATTTTTACCATCTGAACTTCTGCACTCTGGGGTCACTCAGTCTCGGAGATCAACTGATAATGTGCAATGGTGTGTGTGCAAACACAGACATTGACAGAGATCTGCCGCTAAATGTATTTATATTCTTTTCCAATTACATTCTGTGCGCTTGTTGCTGTACCTGTTAACATCTGGTTTAATATGGTTCGGTTGTCACTTTTTACTCTGAGACACTGCTGTATGAATAATAAATATCCACAGACATATTCCATTCTTTCCATTATATACATTCTTGACATGTGTAAAACACTTTTCTATACATTAATAAGATCCAGTTCCCATAATTAAGCAATTATATACAGTGTTGAATGAACCTGCACAGAATGATAAAGAATAGAAAGGCTCTTGGGAAGAAAAAAATCCACCCCCACACACCTAAACACATGTTATACTGACAGTTAATTTTTCAGGCTTCCTCCCAGAGGTTGACGGGACGTAATTAACCCAACCTGGGCAAGATACCAGATCTGTCCTGCCCTACATAACACACTCACTCGCCTGCCAAGTCATCCAGCTTGAGGGATTCCCACCGGACGGCACGAAAATTGTGACGGCTTCCCTTTATTCCCATTTAAAGCCAATCTGTTTCTTAACCACCCACTTTCGAAGCCAACGAAACCTGCGATTTCATGTTATAGTGCCATTGTCTTTGAAAACGCAGCTGGTTCAAATCGCTGCTGGCCTCATTATTGTTGTTCTGGTAAAATAACATCCTGACCTTCACGGAGTCTCATCTGTTTGCTTTTTCCGTCCACCTGGACATTCCGGTAAGGGCTTATCTAACCGAATTTCTACCCTAGGCAAAGTTGGTAATTACTTTCCCCGGCATCCACTTACATCTCCTGGCTATCCATCATCCGTTTTATACCCGGACGTGAGCCGTGACAAGCGCGAGGCTCAAAACGGAAGGAAATGTGACGATCCGAACAACTGACCGAGCAAGTTGTGTGATTCAGCATCTGCTACATCAACAAGCCTGGTGTTTGAATGTCTTGCAGGGCATAGTGAATAGATTTGTATGTAAGATAGTACAAAAAGTATCTGCAGTAAGTCACAGTTAAGATTCCAGGAATGTGTCACACGGCGGAAAATCCTGTGATGGAAGAAACAAATATTTGAAAGAGAGATTACCGATGCGGCAGCACGGAAAGAGATGTGGAAAAGACAGAGTAAACAAACCAGCTCTCGAGGGAGGAAAAGGAGAACATAACACAAAACAAAGAAAGAAAGCGAGATAGAGGGAATAATATGGTTTTGGAAATGAAACTATACAAGAGTCAAGATGGGGGTTGTGGACTACATGCAGTCAGGGTGGAGATGTTAAAATGAATAATTAGATAACACAAATGGTACAAATAACTCTCCTCTTCTGGGAGAAGACAATATGGCCACCTGGCCTTTCAGATAGCACTAATTAGAACATTCATACGGCCCTGAAACAGGGATTGAGGACACTTTTAATTACACTTCAACATTGTTCGTGTTACAAAGCAAGAAAGCTAAGCATCTTCGGTGGAGCAGCCCCAAAACCGGAATTTTGGTAGGACAGCTCTCTCTTATATAAGGAGGTGTGAGTTTGCATGTCTGACAATGGCAGGTGGAGGAAGAGTGAAGTTAGGAAGCGCACAGCTGTTGTAGTTTCAGCCCAGGAACGAACCGTTTGATTCAAGGACGCCGAACGATGGCAGGGAACCACACTGACATCTGGCAGCGCTATACTTATGTACACTAATTAAAAAAAAAAGTAAATCAGCCATCAGTCGTACACTATGGCACCACTGATAATAATTTACTCTCATTGCGACTGTCGTCTCCAGATGTGTCAGGCTGTCTTACCTAGCTAGGCTGAACGGAAGTAAATGAGGTATTATGAATCCTCTCCCCCGGTGGATCTCACTCGAGCGTGATATTCATGGCTCCTGTGTTGTTTGCTGAGTGGAGTTTTGTATCGGAATAATTAAATGTTAAAAAGCTGTAAAATCAATAAGTCGCATAAAAGCGTATATCATGTTCAGCTTTTATCCTCGTGGAGTGACGTTGAGGTCAATGAGGAGCGATAAAAACCTTTACTGAAACGGTGTCGGGACACATCTCGGTTTAAGTGCTTTGATCGAGAGTAATTTACAAAGCTAGACCGGTTTGATCTGAAGATTCATTTGCACCGTTTAATCCTTCTAGGACAAGAGGAATTAGTCTGTAAAGAAGCCCAATGTCTCGGACCACAGAGTATTATACAGCGGAGAGAGTGGGTGGAAAACAATTAGCGTCGCTTGCTAATCCTTCTGTCAGACTTTTAAGCGTTAGTAATCTTCTGTTTTTATACTCACGAACCACACCGATCGGCCTACAGTCGTTGCTTTTGAAAAACAGCAGGCGCGGTGCAGATCAGACCTTGTTTTGACTCGGCATCAAGAAACCCTACATCATTCTGACAACCTATAAAACACACAATCATTAGTCAAGTTTAAGAAGGCGTTTTAGATTCAGATCAGCACAGGGCAAAACATTGTGTCTGATTTCTGTTGCTGCCCTTTCCAGAGAGGAGAAAATGGGGGTGCCCTCATCGCTTCCCCTCAACCCGATAGCAGAAATGGTCTGTCATGGCTAATTCTCCAACTGATCGCTCTCCGACTCGCCGATCTAGCAACTACACCCAGATAGCCGAGCATGCTTCGATGAGGAGTGATACCTACTTCTCTTTTTTCATTTTGTCTGACCCGCTAAGGCTAACAACACCACTCTTCACTGACATTGTACAAAAGAGGTGACACTACATCACTCAAAAATGCTCTTCCATCTTGTTACACTAAAAATAAAGGTGCCACATGATGCCATGATACTGTAAAAACACTTTGGGCCCTACTGTGTGGTTCCACAAAAAAACCTTTAACATCAATTTCTGTTTCACAAAAAATACGGAAGCTGGGAGAAGTCGTGTACTATTATTATTTTTGCTTGCTTGTTTTCTCGTGATCACAACTTTATTTCTTGAGATCTCGACTTAATTTTCTCATGATCTTAGGATAACAAAAGTTGTATTCTTGTGATGTAATTAAAGCTTAAGTGTACTTGAAAGAACGTGTTGTTTTGTTTGTAGACAGCAAAAGTATATTTAGCGGAATTAGCATGGATGAACAAATTGGATTTTACCTTGGATTACAAAATAGATCGTCAGTAACTGAATTTAGGGACCATCATATACACGTTTCTACTTTAAACAGCTCCTAAATGGAATGACTTACGGTACATTAACACGGGACGAAAACGTTAACGCTTGACGGAAGCGTGGCCAACAGCCAATCACAAGGGCCGCAACACATGCTCCGGTCTTCCATAAACGTAATTGGCTGGCTCTGCCTAGGTTATTTGCATAAGGCCATATGATTGGCTGACGTATGGATTGCTGCTTGAAAAGTTGAAAAATGTTCAACTTCCACTGCGAGCAACGGCATTGACACAATTCAGTTCGGCAATGCATTACATCACCCATTAAAAGTGAACGGGAAGAGTTGACGCTTACGCCCCATGTGAACGTACCATTACAGTCAACAAACAGTCACAAAACCAACTTCACACTGTTCATGTGGCTGTCAGCTATAATGCATAGATATTTGTTAAATATAAATAGATATTTATAATGCTATTGAAGATAGAAACGTGTACATTATAACTTTGGAGATGGTCCCTAAATTCATGAACATCGATGTCCAACTTTATTTATTTATTAAGTTCATCACTGGCAATTATTTGCTACACTTGTGGTGATGGCGAAGACCCCAACTCATATGCATCAGTAGTCCATTTCAAAATACACTAAATATTAGGGAGAGGAAATTACATCATGAGATTTGGATTATGTCAGGATAAAGAGAAAACAACTTTTGTTATTTCGAGATCAAGAGAAAATTACGTCGTGATAACGAGAAACAAGCAAGCAAAATAATAATATCATGTCCTCTCGCAGCTTCAGTAAAAAATCTGTAAAATAAATAATTCTTTTAAGAATCTTGACTAAAAATAATTCTTTTGGGAATCAAAATGGTACTTTTTTGGCATTATTGTAAAGACCCTTCGGTAGCACATTTGTTTTAAAGAGCACCTATTGTCCGATTCAAAGTTTTAGATTTTCTTTGGTGCATAAGTGTGTATTAGTACATATTAATGATATGCAAAAGATACAAACCCCAAAGTAAACAATGACGGGAGTTATCGTCTCCAACGTAAATCTCTTTTGGACTCCAACAAACTTACAGATTGTAGGCAACAATTAACTTCCTGGGACCCACATTATCATAACTCCTCCCACAGCCTGTAAGTTGCAACCGAATCTTTCAAACATGGTAAGGAGCGCCACATTTCCGGCTGACGTCAAAGGTATTCAGGCCAATCACAACGTACACATTAGCTGGCCAATCAGGGACACAGAGCTTTCAAATCCGTGAGTTTTATGAAGAGAGTGAAATCTGGAACTATAAAAATTTATTTTTTCAAAATAATGTGTTTTTAACCATAAACCACGCAAACAAATTGTATTTTAGCAATGAAAAAGGTGCTCTTTAATAATTTACCTCATTGGACAATATGCAGATTCTTATAGTAGGGTGCTTAAGGGTTTTTCATGCTGATGCAATAGACAAATCATTTATGGTTCCCAAAAGAACTTTCTTACTGTACTTTCTTTTCTTTCTTCTTTTTATAGTCTTATGAACCTTTTAAGCCTGACAAAATAACTTTTATGTTTAGGAGTCAACAGAAAATATAAAAAAACAGGAAAAAATATTTAATTGTGTCACTAGGTTTTATAACACTTGCTACTCTCCAAAATTGCTTACTGTTCTCTAATTACCAAGCCACATGGTGGCTGTTTCAAGCATAGTAAAATCAGTTTTGTCAAATCAGCTACAATTGGCTTTAAAATGACAAACTGCGTTTCTTTGCCTGAAATATTGTTATTGTTTAATCCAATTATTTTTAATCTACGGGGAATAAACTACAAGCCTGCCTTTTACAGCATTATTAAATTATGGATTTCTCGCTCTCCCCACACAGGACTATAATAATGGACTTTAAGGTGAGGTCGTCTTGGGCTCAAAGTCTAGGGTGGTTTTTTTAATAATGCCCTGTCAATCTCACTCCTTCAAAACACTCTACCGGCTCCTAGTGAGTCATGAGGTAAAACTGCTGCCAGGAGGCATATTATACGTCGCTCCATTCATGCACACTCACACACGTGCACATCTACTCCAACCTGCTCCCGACGAAAGAGAGAAGAAAGTTACACTTTTATAGTTTTGGCATACAAATGTACAAAATTGTGATATGCATGCGTTAAATCCTATTTTTCTGGGCAAACATTCCATGTTTATAATCTGTCTCCTGTCATTTAAATTAAACTTCAACAGTGGTGTAGTCCCCAGGCTGGTTTTTTAAAGGCTAACTGTCCTTCTATTCAAGTTTTAACATTTGACATACATGACCGTTGATTTTGTGACAGAAAGGTCATCCATGTTTCTGAAGGATAAAATATTACTGAAGGCCAAAAAAGTTGCCTTTCTTTAAGACAGGGTCTTGGGTTATATGTCATTATGTTAATACCTATAGGGGTGGTTTCCCGAACAGGGATTAGATTAGTCCTAGAATAAAATAAATGTAAGAGCTGTCCAAACTAAAAACAACTTGCACTGACATTATCTTAAAATACATCAGTACCCTTTGTTTACCTCAACATGTACACAAGTAATGATTTTAGTAAGGCATGTTTGTTAAAACTATTTCCTAATAAAACTAAGGTCTAGTCCTGGGTTAAGCTAACCCCTGTCCGGGAAACCACCCCATAAAGTACTTTTAAAATCTATGTTAATGTTATATGTAGGGCTACAGCAACTAATCTGTAAAATCGATAATTATCGACACACCATTAGTTGGTCTGTGACATCACATGCTCCCGCACCACCGTTGGACACGGGTCCACCTTTATACAACGCAAGCTGCACGTTTATCAGGTGCTTATCCTTATCACACGATCAGCTTGGTTAAGCAAGGCAACATCGCCAGGTACGTGGCAAGGTTCGGTGGAGATCTGAATTGCAGTACTTTTAAACTGTGTCTGCAGGTTGATGTTAGAGATGGGTTACAGATGGTATGAAATAGCAAAATGAAAAACATTATGGGGTGGTGGTTTCCCATACAGGGATTAGCTTAAACCAGGACTAGGCTTTAGTTTAATTAGGAAATATAATAGTTTTAACAAACATGGCTTACTAACAACATTACCTGTGTGCATTTTGAGGCAAAACAAAGGGCACTGATATATTTTAAGCTACGTCAGTGCAAGTTGTTTTAAATTTGGACAGCTCTTACATTTATTTTAGTCTAGGACTAGTCTAATCCCTGTCCGGAAAAACAGCCCCTATATTAGTAAAACTCTGTGGTAGTGTATGATTTTACAACTAGTACAAGTACACTTCTACACGTGAAAACCCTAATCTACTGCCTTATTTAGTCATAAAAAGTGAAAAATCTAATTGAGTAAATTAATACATTTAAATCAGATTAGCCGATTAAAGAAAAAAAATCGCCCTATTAATCAATTATGAAAATACTCACTAGTTGCAGCCCTAGTTATGCGAATATCATATGTGACCCTGTCTGTGAAATTCGGGCTAAAGTCTCAAAGTTTGATATCCACCAATAAATTTACTATAATTTCAACTTTTGACATGACCTTAATCTTTCACAAGAAATCAAGGTTATATTTTCAAAGTATGTTCTTTACATTGTCTAAATGACTTGGACTTTGACTGGATTTTTCACATGCAGGGTCACAAATCTGTTAAATGAATTGGGTCCACATGAAAATCAATTGAAAATCTTAGTATTTGATTTGAGAAATGTTTACATAAACGAATTACATTACATAGCAATTTAAACATACTAAAAAGCACTGTTAAAGCATAGTAGTGTTTTAAGAAATTGCAATTAAATGTATTATTTGTATTGGACAAAATGCAAAGGAGAAGCACTGTGCAAGAAAACATAATTACTGTACAATATTTAAAATTTTATAAAACCCAGAATGAGGTAAAAACTAATACTGTGTTCATAAAGTTTAGACGTAAATGTGAATGCTCCGTGACAGAATACCATTGAGGACCTTATTTTAAGTGGAAGTAGGGTAATGGCTTTTGAAAAGACACCATGAGCGCATTGTGAAAGGTAGGACAGCAGCAAGAAAGATGGTTTATGGTCAGAAAAAGGATCCGTGCCTTGTTATCCCCACATAAAGCCTGTATTGTTCTTTCCGGTAAGTGGAATAGGAGTGTGTGTGTGTATGTGCGTGTGTGTACTCACAGATATTTGCTGTGCCCTTGGGGATAGGAAGATAGGATCCAGCGCTCCAAGCCCTGGCCTGATAATTCCTCTTACAGCGGCCGCAGTCGGGCCCCGTGGTGTTGTGCTCGCACTCGCAAGTCAGTTTCTCTTTGTCAAAGACGCAGCTGTTGGCGTGAAGGTTGCACTTGCACCTGTCACGGTGAAAGAGAAAAAGAGGAAATAAAACATCTGCCCTTTGGATTTTCAATTGCGAAGTTCAATTACACCCGAGAGAGGGGAAAAATTGGAACCAGCACTTAGAGAGGAGAGTGACCTTGTAAATCATTTGCATCCAAGGAAATGTGCATCTGCATGTGGCGGTATTCTGCAAAGCTTTCTGAAAGTGACTTTAAAACCTTGCACAGTGTGTCAAGGATTTAGCAAAATCCACATCATTATTTTTCTCGGTTTATTCTGTTTTTATCCCCTCTCGAAAGATCGGTTATATATAATTGTCCCACTGGAGATGGAATAATTACAGACAGGTCACACTTTCAATGAGACAGAAAAGCTGAATAATCTATAGACAAAAACAACTGAGGACATATTGTGCAGTGTGTACAGTAATGTGGCTGTAAGTGAATTTAGGGATAGTTTTATGAAATCATGAAAGTACTACAAAAACACTGTATAATTCCAGTACAAGTGAGACCATTCTCTTCGATAAAATATATTTATCTAGTATATAATCAACAATAAATGCCAATGCACCTAAATGTTTTACTCATTTACGACAAGAGTGCTTTAAATGTTTCCATTTGATTTGATAATTCATTCACTATGGCTTGCAAGCATTTGTCTCACATCAACACAAGACAGACAGGCTTGCATTCACAGTTCGCTCTCTGAGCACACAAATTGATTCTGTATGCAAAAAGGAAAAAGATGGATCGGGTTGCACAGATGTAGTTGTGACGTAAAGAAATTGTAATAGTGTTATGTGAAACTGTTTTCCAGTCTGAATAAAGCAGCTTGACTTACACTTGTGTTTATGTGTGAGCATGCGTGTGGCATTGTATATGAAAACAACAGAAAACAACAGAAAACTATGGATGTGTTTTTACTGTATGTAGTAAAAATGTACACTGTAAAAAATGCAGCATTTTGTCAAATCAACATATATTTTTATGTTACTTTAACTTGAAAAATAAAGTTAAACAATTTCAACTTGTTTTTATGTTTAGTTATGTTAACTTATCACAGGTCAAAACTTAGTTGTTTTAACTTCATGTTGCATTATTTTTACAGTGTATATGTGTTGTGTGTACAGGTTTGGCTATAGGACCATAATATATCCTTAAAACTTTAAGCTGGTCAGTATAAAAAAAGGCTCATAAACAGGTCAAATCAGCATTTACTGTTATTACATTTTTGAATGAGGATAAGATTTAAAAAAATATAACACTACACTATATGAATATAACCCTGATATGGATACACTAAAACAGATGCTCGATTTATAATTAAAAAAGTAAATTAATATTACAATAAAATTACAATAACTTCAAATAAGAGTAAATGATATCAAAAATAAAAAGACAGAAAATGCATTTAAACTTAATATACAAAATAGTTTGTCAAAGAGCAAACTTCACCCAGAAGTTATGTCATGAATGTATTGCCAGAAGTTCACATATAAAAATAGATAAGTTTTGCTTTTAAACACTAGAAAGTCCAAAGTAGAAAAACATGTCGAACTATTTCTTTAAAGTCGCCCACCATCATCCTGACAGATTAAAGTGACACTGCGGGAAATCAAGAGGTGTAAATCAGTCGCTCGTCTTTGATGTACCGCATTCCAGGCTACGACTCCGCACGGATTATGGGCATAACCGGGCTCTTGATGTCTGCCGTCTCTCTTTCTCACACATGTGTATGGTCTGCTCTGCGTGAGCATGGAGAAGCATTATTAAAACCATTAAAGTGCTGTGTCCGAAGAGATATGCGTGCAGGGGCTGATAAATGTGATGCACCGAATCACGCTTCGAAGTGACAAATGACTACTCGGTCGCTGCAGGTAAACATGGGCAGAATAAATGAGAGGGCATTATTCTCCAGACACCCTGATTTGCATCTCATTATCTTTAAAGTTTTTTATATATATATTTAATTTAGCAGAAGGGCATGTCAAATCTCAAGATCCTATTAGATGTCTAGGAGGAGATCCTCTTTAAAACTGACACCTGTCAGCCAAGCATGAATCTGTTGCTTGCACACATAAAGGCTCATGCTGAATAATGACATATGATGCAAATTAGTCACTGATATTACAGCGGGTCATTAAACTGCACATAAACAGCGAGTAATAGACTTCTGAGACATATTAAAACTACGAAGGAGTATAAGCCATAAAAATGGGTTGTTTTACAATGACACGCTACATTTCCAGTGGCCAAGCTAGCTATGCATTGTCAGAATTGCTGCCAGCTTTTCTAACAAGGCCAGAACGGCGACCGAACAAAGCGCCGGCGACCTGCAAGGAGTTTCCGGCACGCTTGGCATCCTGATGAGACCCTCAAGCTCGTCTGTTCGGTTCAGCTAGAGGTCTTAAGATTCCACGCCACGGTTTTTGCAGCTTGACCTTCATATCCTCTTATCACCAGCAACATTTTAATCATGGTGTCAGGCACGTGCACAGATAGGGCTCAACCTGTGCAGAACACATGCCCTTTTTGTCCTTACACTCCGAAGTGCCCTTTTTTGGAGGTGTTTTATTGTTTTTTTTATATATAAAAATTAATGCTATTGTTAATCACTTACGTCTGTCTGTGTGTTTTACAAATATATTTATCAAATAAAATTATTAAAAAACTAAATATTTTTGGATCCGCAAAAAACTGTCTGTCAAACCTCTTAACTCCGCCCCCTGAGTGCAGCGAGCTGAAGTTCCACAGCAGTCAGAGGCAGCTGAACGTCTTGCAACGGTAAATAAGTATCTTGTTGTTTGAGTACAATGCTGTCTCATTACGAAAGAAACACTAGTATGTATATAACGGCGCATGTTTTATAAATTTGAGCAGAGCCGAATTTTCCAGACGGGATTGGTCGAGTGGGCAATCAGGGGGCACTTAGGGCTCCAAACTGCGACCAAATTGAGTTTTTGACAAAGCGCGAGCAGTTTTTAAACAAGTGTTCACCCATGTGAAGGGCACCCGTGACAACAATACGGAATGCATGGTCGGGTTTTTATCGCTTTTTTTTGCATGACTCAATCGTTAAACTAAAGTCAACACATCTCACGCGAAAAGACGCGCCCGCGCGGGTAAATGTCTAGCCTACATTAACACCAAAAACATATCAGATTAGATTAGAAAGGTCTTAGACATCAGATGCCCAGTTGGGAAAACTGGATAGAGACGAAAAACGTGTAAAGGATACAAGTATGTACATTATATTGCACTGTCACTCATTACAGTATGCAATCTGGATATAATTTATTGTATATGCATGTATCTTATGCATTGAATTAGTTGTATGATAAGGGAGTTGTATGATTGTTGTATGATTATTTGGTTCATAACTTTTTATTCTGAAATCAACTGCATAGAGTTAAGTCTATTTAGTATTTAGCATATTTTTCAGTAATGCAGTTATTTGCACCTTCAAAAGACCAAGGTTCCTGGTCCTCAGCACAGTTTTTAGGCAGAGATACATGTTGAATATGCTAATGGTATGGCTATAGTATAGTATAATCTCCTATTTTGATCTTTAATCTCCTATTTCCCCCTCTTCTCAATCACATACATAAACATGTTAACAAAATAATAAAAATTAGCTTATAAAACCAAACAGAATACCTTTTTTTTTCTTCAAACATATTTTTATGTAACTTTAAAATTTAAAAAATTAAAATTAATATATTCTACAATTAAATAAGAGCGAGTACACAAGAGCACTTCACAAACACATGACAACAAATAGGCCTAATACAGACAAACACCCAGGATGTAAATTGTTAAAGCCAACTTACAAGGGCAGATATCCTTTGCACTGTATAATGCCAAGCTATCATAAAATGTCATTTTTCATTCATTAATAGTGATTTTTTTCAATCATTAATAGCGAATAAATATAAAGCTATTAAGATGATTATTAAGTGATATTTATTTGGAGGGGGTGCCCTTTTTCAGTTTCAGCACATGCCCCTCAAAAGGTCTGTGCACGGCCCTGCATGGTGTTGATACGAGGCGGAGCGGAGCTGCTGATGTAATGAAGGGGACACAGCGAGAGCCCGCTGGGCTTATGGCCGTCGGCATGGTAGCATCGCTAAAAGAAACGAAACATTCTCGTTCCAGTCTGGTCACGGGGGGAGACGAGGCGCAATGGTTGCCTCAAGGAGAAGCACAGTAAAACATGTATTTAATTAGACCGTAATGCCAAAGCTGCTCTCCTGGGCTCTGCCATAGAAACTGTCTATCTTCAATTAAGGGAAGGCACAACATATGAACAATCACTGCTCTGTTCTGAGGGTTAAAACTGTAATTAAAATTGTAAAATTTAAATGTTGGAATGGTGTAAAAAAATCACCTCAAATAAAAATGATATTATTCGATACAGACTATATATAAAGTGCATCTTGTTTCTTGTAAATAAGCATTTTTTATAGTTTATTTTGTTTAGGTTCAATAATTAAAGTTCAATGGCAATGAAAAGGTTATTAGTAAATAATTGAAATGTCTAAGTAACCATATTTTCATTAGTATTGAATTTTTTTTACTGTGTTTGATGCAAAAAAAATCAACTTCTTTGGTCAAGCGTTGCAAATCCACTAGAAACACTGCAAATGATAAAAGGTGATTCAAAAGGTAAAAAAAATCAAGAAACTAAAATACACATTGGGGGGCACTGTAATGCATGTGACTGCCTTCTTCGGGATGTATTCAAGTCCAAGTACTCACAAGTGACTCAAGTTTAAATACGTAGGATAGATGGTTGTGTACTTTGAGGACTTTGCTGAAAAAGCGACATGGTGTTTAACAGATTCTGCCAACAAAGCGGTATTTCTAAATGCCTGAGGCAAACATTACGCAGAAGTATTTGATTAACATATTGTGCGTACCAAGAGCATTTCAGTAAATATTATTATAAAATTTTTGATGGAGGTGGTGTTTAGTGGCTTTTGCATCTGAGCTTTTCATAGGCCTCCACCATATTTGCATATATTATACGGCGGGGAAAATAAGTCGCTGATATCAATTAGTACTGATAGGGGGCAGGGTTTCCCTCTCAATACTTACAGATTTCAAGTGATCTCCTGGCTTTCTATGCCATTTTGCACTCGTCATGTGTTCAATACTTATTACCTGTGTCATTTCACTTTATTTATTATGACTCAACTTGAACACTTAAATGTTCTGATTTCTTTGTATGAATATAATATTTGGCTTGATGGCTACATCTGGTGGAAATTTTGTGTCAATAGCCCCCTTAGAAATCCTCTAACTGATAAAAATGCTGATATGTCAAATACTTATTTTCCCGCTGTATATGCATTCTTTAATAAAATGCTATGTATGATTTCTTTATGTATTTTATTAAGTCTATTATGCATGAATATTATGACTAGACAAAGAAAAACAAATGCTGTGTTTCTCAAAAATGAGAACAGTTTGCTTTGACTCTACAAAAAGGTTAAAAAGCTGAAAATCCTCCTTGAAATGCAGGAGTCAGAACACGCTGATAATAGTGATTTATTTATCTTTCTTTTATAGAAATACAAGCCTGAGGCACAGAGTCGGTGACCTCCAAAATAATGGAAGACTGATTGACAATGAAAGCACAGACACAACAGTAGTCTCCTTTCTTAAATGATCCATCTTTCAATTGACCTCATGAAAAAAATAAGCCCATATTCACCATGTCACATTTTCTCATCACGTCAGAAAACTGACAGCAAAGAGACCTTGGTTCATGTGCCGCCTTTTGCTCTACAAACATATCAGTGAATAATTATTAGCCATTATCTCTAAATGACGCTTACACATGCATGGCTAAGCATGCTGATCCAACCGAAACAAGCTAAGCTAAGACAGCATAGTGTAGCCTGTGAGTGAGTCTATAAGTAGTAATTATATTTCATTAAATGTGCAGGTGTTGTAGTAATATGGAAAACAAGGTCAAACCTCTCATTAAAATAACAGTTTGTTCACATCAGCGCACAAAATCCACGGTGTAAATAAAAAAAAAATATTAGGTGCATGCATTGGCGGCCAGTGACTTCTTTTTTCGAGGTTGTTTGATGGGAAGTTCGTCACAACATGTATGTAGCCAGTCATAATCTTATGTATAATCAGAGTTTACTGTTAAGGGAGTGTCTTGCATGTATTTTGTGAATGTGAGCGTCTCTTTTATCATAAACGGTTTTGACATGTGTGCAGCAGGCACTTATTTTGACAAAACACATGATGCACACAGGATATCTCGACGAGCAAAAACGCAAGCAACACACATGACAATGACGCTATAAAAAAGAGTATTGGACGCTTTGATGCGCCGAACCGCGCCATAGCTCATTACCATAAAGTTGACCTGATTTCAACCCTCCGTCCAAGACACGCCGCTGTTTAACGGAGCTCACCGTGTGTGAACACACAGTAAGAGATACCGGAGTGTCCCACTGTGAATGTACTGTTTTCTTTTCGTTTTTTTGTCGGGATGTCATTTTCTATCAACAAGGACCTTCAGTAGCACAGACAGACAAAAATTTATCACCAAAAGATTATCAAAAAGGTCGAGGCTGTCAAGGTGTTATGCATATTTTGATAGCATCATTGGCTTTTTAAACATTTAAATAAGAGAGCTGCTTTACACATCTATTATCTTTGCCATATCGACCCCCTGCACCAATCTAGGCAGACACAAATTTTCCCTCCTCTGTTAAGTGTTTACTTCTCCATCGACTGTAGACTTCAGTTTAATTCATTGCGATTGGTTGGAAGCCGCAGCATTTCATAGACTGACAAGTGTTGTACCTCACTCTGCATTTAAGATAAATGAAACCGAGGATCTTGTGTGCCGACTTTCATTGCCTCCTGACAAATGCAGACAACTACTCAGCAGAGCTGCACGAGAAGTGAGAAGTGTGTGCAATATCTCAAAGACACAACTCTACAGCTTGTCTTTTGCTAAACGGCATGGACCTGATAGACAGAGAAAAGTTAGATACAGGAATAACTAAATTCCCCCGGGAGACAAAGATGACCAGCAGGAGAGTCGTCTGTGAAACCAACAAGTTTTGATATTGACAGACTCCTCTGGGTCCAGCTAGATGTCACAATACTTGCAGAAAAAATCCTGAACCATGTTAACCCTCTCACTCAACCGCTAATGAGCCACAAACACGACAATTCAAGTGGCCTCTGCGGATGTTTAATGGATATTCGGTACTCTAAACAGAAGACCGTGGATGTGTCTAGGGCTGTAGGCACACACTTGTCAGCTTCACATTTGCTAATAAGAATTTTAGCTACATGCTGTCATGAGCTAAATTGGACCCTGAAGCCAAACATTGCAACTTAAATTACAAGTATGCATCTGCGATTCATGTAAAATGCTAACATTGAGTCATCCTACTTCTGTTTAGCAGCTGCTACAGGCTATCACAGATTGTAAATGTTTTCTGCAAGACATTTATATTGTTTACGGGTCAATCACCGAAGATACTGACAAACTGAAGCCAAGAGGTATTAAGTGCTAATGCTGTGCTTCAAGCTACATGGAAAGTTTCACACTACTTGAGCAATAGTATGAAATAAGCATACTGGAAAAGTGCAGTACTAACAATGTCACAATTACTTTTTGTGGGGGGGATTCATATGCCACATGCAACTTAAGTTGTGGTTTTTCGGACAGGGTTAAGATCAATCCAGGACTAGGCTTTATTTTTATTAGGACATTTAAGTAGTTTTTACAAACCTTACAAAAAACATTACTGGTGTGCATGTTGAGACAAAATAATGACACTGATATATTTTAAGATATGTGCACACTGTGAGATTTCAGCCACGATTTAGCTGTCTGGGACAAATTTTGAAATCCTAAAAGATTCCTGGAATCCTTGGCTAAAATCTGCTGTCTTTTATCGCTAGTTTGACATGTTCACCGACAGCCGATTAATGATTGTTGCAAAATCAAAATTATCCCCCGACAAAACTCTGGCAGTGTCAGAAATTTTGAGACGCAATCCTGCTGTGTGACATCTCCCTACGACAACCAGCAGATCAAGAACCAATAAAAGCATAGAACCCGATGACGCAATTTGTGCGACAACAACAAATCAACACAGACAAATGTCAAAAAGAGCCAGGTGGACTGTACAGCAGGAGGAGAAACTTGTGAAGTTAAAGAGTGAGATAAAGAGTGTTTATACAATGTGTCATCGCCACTGTACCATGACAGGTACTTGTCTCCTTCGTTTTTTCTTCTTTTTATGCTCGAGACACGTCATGATTAAAATGAACGCTAGATGTTGTTTTGGTTCGCTAGCCTTCGCTTCAGCGTGTGTTTACGTCGATCAGTGACGTAAAACTACGGACGGGTAAGTTTGCATGCGTCCGATTTTTTAAAGTCTTTTAACTCAAACAGTCTGACATTGATGGTAACTGAAATCATACAATGTGACATGGACTTAACTAAGATCTTGATCGAACAGTGTGGCAAGCAAAACTCCTAAAGGACTATTTAAAATCACACAGTGTATACCAGGCTTTAAACAAGCATTTTAATCTTGGACTAAATTTAAGCACTATGAGGAAAAAACGCCCCTAGAATGCTTATTCATCAGATTAATTTGTTATTCATTAGCATGGGCGTCGGAAGCAGAAAAAATGTGGGTGGGTCCAAAGCATTTACTGGAGTAGATGTAATTTTCTGGTGGCTTTTAATTAAACAATTGCTTTTACAGCCTAAAAACGTTGTTTACCTTATTGTGTGCATCAGGCGAAAGTAGTGAAATGTTCGGAAACACGGAATGGAGTTTAAATTGTTTGGACTTTAAATGAGGCAAGTGGAATGAATTTGAGGAAGCAGCAGAGTTAAAGTCAAGGTTGTAGCTAAAATACGGGATGGAGTTTAATTTATTAGGGAAATCCTCTAGTGGAATTTGCATGGATTTGACTGATGGCGCTCTTTGACCAGTGAACAGACATATGCGCTAAATTAGGGAAAAAGTGGGTGGGTCCAATATCACTGGTCTAAAAAAGTGGGTGGTTCCGACGCCCATGTTCATTAGATTTAGATTAAATTGTCTCTATTATGTTGCTAAAGGATGTGATTTACTCAAGCCCAAAATCAAATACAAGAGGCAAGTTTAAATCTTCGGTATCACATGCACATACACACTCCATTTGTAAAATATAACATTTAGTTTATAATAAGTATTACAAACTTATAAATTGATCAATAGGTTGTATAAATGTGATAAACTGTACTTGTGTATTGTATAGGTAAAACAGAAAAACACATTTATGGTGCTTTTCCATTGCATAGTTTCCACAGTTTGGGACGGGTTTGGTCTGCTTTTGGGGGCTTTTCCACTGGGCGCAGTACGTAGTACCCGATACTTTTTTTAGTACCACCTTGGTTGGGGTTCCAAGCGAGCCAAGCTGATACCAAAACGTGATGCAAAAACACTGTAGATCACTGATGAGTCTGAGAGAATTGTCACTACCAGCGTCATCACTATAATGTAAAAGATTAGCTTTACCTTCATGCTAGCTTGCGCTGTCTTGAGTAAACCTATTGTCATCTGTGCTTTGCTGTAAGTTCCTAAACTCCCTTTTAGCAATGAAAGACATCCACAGGTTGAAAATCAGGAACACCATACCATTTGTTTTCAGATTTGCAATTTGTGGTGGGCCATTTGCGACGTGCACGTCCGCATATATGCTTCAATGCAACTTAAATGAGGCTCAGCGGAGCCCATCGATTGACGCCAGAGGTGTGCAAATTTTAATTTTGTGGCGGACTGAGAAATAAATGAATGTATGGGAATGTATAGCATTCCAATAACGCTCTCACTTGTATGATGTCACAGCAGTAGGCAGCGCAAATATAACGACACGTCTATAATCCCTCCCACTCCGAAGTGTTACTAAACTTGATGGAAAAGCTAACCAAGTCAAAGTAAGGTGAGCTGACCCAACCTGTCCCGACCTTAACTGTGGGGTCCTGGAATAGTGCCATTACTAGGGAAAGGCTGTGTAAAATGTTAGGCACATTCAGAAGTAAGCTTCTTTTATACGTAAAATAAGATAAGGTAGAAGGGAAAAGAAGAAAAGCTAAAAAAATAAACAAAAACAATGAAATGCAATCTGTACATATCATATAAAAAGCCAAATTGAGAGTGTAAAATTGCTTTTTGGGTTTGACAAAAATGGGTGCGTCTGGAATATTTTCACAATTTGACAACTGTACCCTTGCTGCAATAAAGACATTCACGTTGCAAATGTTACAGAATACAAAGAGGAAAATCTTGAAATTCAATTCATCTGCAGAGCTCGTCTCTGGTTTACAACGCATCTCACAGCACAAGAGACAGAAAAGCCCCCATAAGCCCGACAGCCGAGCTCACCACATGCCTACCATGACCATACAGACTTCAAGCCCTCTCTGATGGAGAATCTCTGTGGGAATTCGTCTTAAACAAAACTCTGGCTATACTAGGGATGTTAACCGATGACCGTTTGACCGATGGTTGACCGTATCAACGTTAACCGGTCAAAGTTGTCGGTTAAAAAAAGGGATCTGTAAATTAGGCTACTATAGACAGTGGACTAAACCTACAGTTATATAGTCCTCTCTTTCTTTCCAAGATCATTTTGTGTGAAGTGAACAAATCCCTCACACTCAGTTTTTCATAACTGGTCTGTTTGTACTTTATAAACCAATAAAAAAAACATTTGGCACGAGGTCACTGCGTTTGGTTTCGCATGCTCACAAGGTTTGCGAAAAGTAAATGCTACAGGCTATTTTTTGATAAATTCCTTTATTCGAATAGTAAATAAAATACAGCAATAAAATAATTAAAATTCTTATTATTCTAATTAACATTTATGTCTTTTAGGCTAACAGTAAAGTGCAGAGTAAGTTTTGTTTCTGTAAATCCTCAGCCATGATTTTTACCACTTTATTAAGTTTTGCTTTGTAGAAAGCATTTCTTTAAAGTGAATTTCGTTTTGTATAAATTGTATCTTAATTTTAATAAATGTTTCATCAACCAAATGCATGTATTTAATAAATAAAAAGCAAATATAGCAGAGTATATAATTACCGGTCCGTGCATGAAGGCGCCGACACGGCACGTTCACTTGCATTGCATTGTTAATTAGAACGCACCTCATCATAAATAAATAAAACTCAGCGTAGGCCTATATGCCTCATACAAGCATTAAATATCTTTTCTGCATTTGTTCTAGAACAAACACAGTGCGAGACCTGCTTTGGCCGGTGCGTCTTTTACACATTCTGAAGGTGCCCGTTTAATCCATTGGTTTTATCGTGTTGCAGTCTATTAGGCAACATTGCGCATAAGATGGGTTTAGATTTGGAAATACATTACATCTATATTTCAGTGGTAACAGAAAAGGTGATGATGATCATCCTATGTCTTTATTATTACTACCCCAAACTAAAGCGCAGTCTCTTCTGAGCTGTCATTTTCTTAAATGAGCCGCGGCAATTTGCAAATGAGCTTCACAAACGCCTTTATTTTCAAGTTCAACGCGATCACCTAGTACCTAAACTATTTCGAAACTAAGCACGGCGCCGCGTTTGCGGGACTTATGTTTCGCGCTGTAGGGGATTTAAAAAGTGTTGTGAGGTCTGTGTGTGTGTGTGAGCCGGAGGCAGAGCGCAGAGAGATGCAAGTTGCGAAATTGCAGGCGCGGCTCGAAATGGCTGTTATTTTAAATAGCATAGCATATTTTAAACTAATAGGCCTATCGGTTAACCGGTTTCAACCGGCTAATGAGGCTCGGTGGCCGGTCAAGAAATTTTTTCGTTTTCGCCATCCCTAGGCTATACACAGTCAATCTGTTGTCTCGTTTGTTGTCCTTTACTTACAACTGCAGCTAACAGCTTGCGTTTCAGTATTATCATTCTATAAAAACAAGAGTTCGTAACCCTCTTCGATTGCTGAATGTGTAATGTGGCAGATGAGGGATGCTTTTAAATCTTAATGTGTCTGGTCTGAGCAAGCCATGGGGTTCAGAGGATATCTGTGTTGTAATGATGCATGGCTGCATGGTGATGGTGAATTGGCCTGGCTCAGATTGCCAAGTCCTCCCCAGACGCTCTGATTAAAGACTCTTAATCCATCATCAGAGTCAGCTTGAACCGCACAGATGTGTCTGGGGTCAGAGGTCGGTCTGCGATAGGAACGCTACAGTGCTTTGCGTCTTCATCTGTCTAACATTTTAGAGCCAGCAGAGTAAAAGCACCTCTTAAATTTCTAGCTTAATATTCACTATGGATGTAAAATCTACCTATGGCGTGGATGACTGAATTGTAAATGTCATTGATCTAAATCAGGGTGACATGCAATGCACACAGCTATTTGCTCATGTGGGGGTGTGTCAAATGGTTTGGGTGGGCAGAGGAGTTGGGGTTATTAGAGGCAGAGATATTGAGTGAAGGTGAAGTCAATGAGGGATTATTCATTGATATCTGTCATTGCGTGTAACACCCCTCCTTACTGATTAAATGAGTCATGCCTATGAATGCAAAATATGTGCTAGTGAACAAATAAAAAAGGAACCAAATAAATCAATACAAAATTAATAAATAAATTAGTGCTGGGCAAAGATTAATCGCATACGAAATAAAAGTGATTTTTTTGCATAATATATGTGTGTGTACTGTATTTAATTATTATGTAAGGGATAATGTAGAGGCAGCCGGTAGTTATCGGGAAATAAGCCCAGACAGTGTGATCAGGACCCAACGCGAAACGGAGGGTCTTGTATCACACTGAAGGGGCTTATTTCCCGATAACTACCGGCTGCCTCTACATTATCCCGCTTATTACACGGCTACTTGCCACATAAGAAAAAAAACTGGACATGAATATGAATTTGAAACATTTTATTGGCATATTTGTTTTAAATTAACATTTTAATCCTTCCGCGAAACTTTGCACAGATGCATAAAATGATCGTAATACCTTATTAAGATCCTCTGCTTCATACTTGTCTGTCTTCATTTTTTCTGTTTTAGCCAGTCTTTGAGAAGTTTTAATGCCCATTCTGTATTTTTTTGTGTGTTGCTTCGTAGCTGTCATGCTCTATTTTGTCAAGTTCAGTCTCAGTAAGCTCTCTGTGTCTTGTCGTTGTTCGTTCTTCTATCCACTGTTGAAATGTTTTGTTTTTTCCGTACATGTTAAAATTAATAATATTTTCCATTCTTAATTGTGGTTGTCTAGTGTTTGTCACAAGATGGCGCCAAACAGTAATCTTTATTGGCGCGGAGCGATTTTTATCTTACAAGTAGTACCGGCTATGCGTTATTACTTTGGAGCGGTTACTATTTGAAAAGAACGAACCTGCAAATGTCTCAACTGATCAATCAGAATCAAGCATTCCAGAGAGCCGTGTAATAAATATATTTAACCACACACACACATATAGGGCTGGGTATCGATTCACCGTTCCAGATGGATTCGATTTCGATTCACAAGCCGATTCCGATTCTCGGCCAGATTTTTATACTTGATTTTCGATTCAACTCAATGAATATAGATTATATAGAATATTATATTATATTATATTAGAATATTATATTATATTATATTAGAATATTATATTATATTATATTAGAATATATTAGAATAAAGACTGAATGAATGAATGACAGGCTCGCATCTCGCTCCTTGGTAACATCGCGCAAGGAATAAAAGAGGGTGACATCTAGTGGAAGACTAGTAATTAGATTAACGTTAATCTTACGTTCAATGTTTGCGGAGATAAAAAAATCGATTCGATTAAAGAATCGATTTTGAATCGACCAGGTAAAAAAAAAGATTAATCGAAAAATCGCTACACAGCCCTACACACTTATATATTATATAGAAAATATAAAAAATAAATAAATATATATACACATGTAAATGTTTCTTAAATACATTCATGAATGTGTGTGTATTTATATATATACATAATAATTACAGACAGCACACACTTATAAATTATGCAAAAAAAAAAAAAAAAAACGTTTATTTTGTATGCGATTAATTGCGATTAATAAAATAAATATAAAATTGCATGCTTAGGAATTGGAGACAGGACTGAATTAAGCTACTATTTGCAGTGCAGCTTGTAAATGCAAAACTAAATGCTAGCACAGAAAAATAAATGCTGAATTTTTTATATAGCACTAGCAACAGCATTACGATGAAGTCGAGCCCCACATAAGGGAAAGGCAAAATCAGATGATACAGCTAGATGATCAGTCATGGGTTTAATATTTGCTACGTCAAATGCGTTTTCATCTCCCATTATTCACATTTACTCTTTTTTCGAATAAATCAAAAACCAACTCAAGCGAGCGCAAAAGCTTTTTTTGCGAATTAAGGGATTTTATTCTAAACATGGCGTTTCCATCACTTGTTTCTTATGCAATACTTCAAAATGTGCATAAAGTCAGTGTGATGGAATCCAGCTTATATAAAAAAAAACCTACAACTGCATGTACTTTAAAGTGCTTTGCACTCTACCTTCTTTTACGCACTTTGCACTTTACGTACTTTTCTTTATGTGAGTTAAAGTCAAAGGAAGTCATTACCCGACGGCTGTAATGATCATTACTATACGCTTACCCATGCAAATCAAGGTAAAGTAAGAAGAACGTTTCAAACACTGATTTTAATGTACATTCTCTAAAACTGTTCATTTTTAACCAAAACTTTACGGCTTGCATCTTTAACGGAGAACTTTGCAGAGAGCGAGATCCAAACCTTTCTCTTCAGAAAGTCAAGCCTTGATTTTGACACATTTACATAATAATTATCGCTGTACAAAGCTAATCTGAAAAGAGCTAATAGCTTTATTCCAGTCAATGGCTCTGAATAGGATTTTGTTGGAACTCTAAATGGATCATCCTTTTCCAGGGTAACAGTGTGGCTTTACTCTGTAAAAATCCCCCGTTACCTCAGTTACAGCCCTGCTTATGGTGCTAAGCTGCTTGTATATATGTGTGCGTGCATGTGCGTGTATATGTAAACAAGACTGAATGCTTCTGAATCCGTGTGCGTCTGTGGCAGGGTATATTTTCATTCAGTCTCCGCCGATTCCTTTCCCAAACTGCCAATTGAATTGTAAACTGAATTACGGTGCCTGCATGTGTTTGTTTTATCTCTGCTCTACTCTAAAAGGCACATAATTAATCTATTTGTGTTGTGACTGCACACATGTTCATCCTGTAAAGGAGGAGGGACAGAATAACGGCTGTACCATTTGTGAGTGATCAGGTCAGAGAGAGATAAAGATGAAGACAGAAATGGTGCAAGTGAGTTGAATGCAAATCAGCTTAGCTCTGTAGGAGTGAGTCTTTGTGATAGTGAGAGAGAAATACGACTGTAAACAGATTCAGACATACACAAATCTGCATACTAATTCCCAAAGCATCACAACAGTTTCACAAAGTATACCTGAACCACTGATCGCAAACAGAAATTAATGCATAAGTAATTTCACACAAAACCAGTCATAAGGGTCAATTTTTTGAACTTGAGATTTATACATCATCTGAAAGCTGAATAAATAAGCTTTTAAAATAAAAAGGAAATAAATAGGACAAATATATGAAAATCTGGAATCTGAGGGTGCAAAAAAATCGAAATATTAGAAAAATTTGCATTTAAAGTTGTCCAAATTAAGTCCTTAGCTAAACATATTACTAATAATAAATCATTTTTTATACATTTGTGGTAGGGAACTTAAAAAATATCTCCATGAAACATGATCTGCGCTACCCAGTCTCACAAGGTTTCGTGATATAGTCACATACAATTTTCATAGTTTTTTCGTGAAATCACGAATATCCGGATTTTTTCATGATCGTATAACGAAATCCGGTTTTCGTGTGATTATCACGTAGTAGTTACTCAACAGCTTTTTCCTATTTTCAAACCATTGTCGCTTCGGTTTAGGGTTAGATTTGGTGCTTGCATTAGAATGTCACTTTATGTATTGGTAAAAATCTGATTTTTTTATATGTTGCCTGGCGTTAGGGTTAGAGTTGGGTTTGGGTAGGGATGTCATTTTATGTAAATCTAACCCTAAACCGAATTGGTAAGAAAATAGGACAGTTGAGTAACCAATACGTGATAATCACAAGAAAACAGGAATTCGTTATACGATCACGAAAAAACATGGAACTTCGTGATAATCTCACAAAAAAAGAATACAAAATTGACATGACCATATCACAAAATTTCGTGAGACAGGATCTGTAACATCCTAACGATATTTGGCATAAAAGAAAAATCGATCATTTGACCCATACTGTATCTCAAAAAATATACCCATGTGACTTATGACTGGTTTTGTGGATCAGGGTCATATTTGCCCTTGTGCTTATTGGTGAGCATCAAAACTATTTTTTCATGTGCACTCTTTCATCAATTATATATTTTATTAATACATATATTTTTTTTAAAAAACATTGGAGACTGGTTGTCCCCACACAAGCAAGTGATTTTTCTGATTTAAAGGAGTAACAATGCAACTTTCACACAAATGGGATTATTTAGAAAAGAGCCTGCATGTACTTCTGTGGCCGGTTGCATAAAACTTTAAGACTAGTCTTAAAAGTTAGTCATGATTTTTTTTTCAAGATTGATCATAATTGTTTTAAGTATGTTACATAGAAAGGTAGATTGGTCTAATTTAAATCCAAATAATAAGATCGATTAGCCCTAACTAATTGCTAGTTGGTCAGAATCATTCTTAAGATGCAGTCTTAATGTCAAGGCTATGTTTATGCAACCGGCCACTGGATTTACTATAGTAAGTCATTCATCAGGATGGGTAAAGTTGTTAATTACTGAATAGTCATAAAAAAGTGGGCGTTATGTAAATAATAGCCTTTATTGTAAGAGAAATACTGTGGCAACTTGCAAAAGGCCCTAAAAGCCCCAAACTAAATAACGGGGCGTCGCCGAAGCCCGCATCTGCTTTCATGTGCCGTGGTGCTGAGTGTTTGACAAATATTTGCGTACGTTACAGACCGTGGCATGCGAGAAGACGGGACCTAACAAGAAAGGTCACAGCAATGATAAAATGCACACAATGAATGGCGACTGTTGGCAAAAGCCGAATCCTGGACATTTGGGCGATTTAGAAACGGTCAATATAATGGCTAACCATTATTGCTCCAGTGCTCTCAGAAATGAAGGTACAAAAGTTGTCACTGGAACAGTACCTTAAAAAAGGTACTATGTACCATTTTCGTACAAATATGTACCTTTGAGGTACCAACAGGCACCAAGTATACTTTTTAAAAGGTACCGCCCCAGTGAATAACCTTTTTCAAGCTTATTTTCTGAGAGTGTGTGGTCCTGTATAGCTCAATGATAAAGCATTGTGCGCTTAAGGTCATGGGTTCGAACACAGTGAACACACATACTTAAAAAATTATACTTTGTAATGCGCTGTAAGTGGTTTATAATAAAAGCATCTGGCAAATGCGTAAATGTAAATTGCAAAAGAGCAAGAAAATCTTGTTTGGATTTGGCCCCTTTAAAAAACCTGCTGTCTTCAGTCTAAACAGAGCGTATTGTTTTATACGTGTCAAAGAGCATACAGCAATACAGGCAGACTCGCTTGCCAACACCCTCCAGGCTATGGTCTGTCTCTTCTGTAACTGAATGTGCTGGATCAGGCAGACTGCTGGTAATCAGTAAGGGTGTCTAGAGGCATCCAAACGTTCAGCATGTTATCATTAACACAGTGCTAAGTCAGTCAGCCAACTCCCAAAAGACCCAACATTCTTTTCACGGAGAAAAGATGCATTTCTCGGCCTCGGGTAGACTGTTACATTATTGATAAGTCTGAGCAGTCAGCCATTCTGCAAACTTAATGTCAAACAGGTAAAATTATTTTCAGCATGTTTACTTGGCTTGCTGGTTGCTTGGGTTGGTCTAAAGTTTATTATTGTGTATTATACCATGGTCTGTTTAAATACTCGATTCTGATTGGCTGGAAGGTGTGCATTAAAACCGTTTGATTACAGTTAGAAATTAGTCCGCTACTATAAACATTGGTAACCATATAACACAGTTACACTTGCAGAGAGAGCGAGAGAGAGAGAGAGAGAGATAGAGAGAGAGCGAACGAGAGAGAGAGGGAGCAAGAGAGAGAGGGAGCAAGAGAGAGAGAGAGAGAGAGAGCGAGCGAGCGAGAGAGACGTGAGTGCATCTCTCTTTTTAAGTGCGTCTCTCTCTCTCCGTCTCTCTCTCTCTCTCTCTCTCTCTCTCTCTGGTGCTTCTCTTTCAGTTCTCTGCACTGTAAAAAATACTTTGCTGCCTTAAATTTTTATGTTAAATCAACTTAGATTTACAAGTCATGTCCACAGAGATGAGTTGTCACAACTTATAAAATATAGTTGAGAAAAGTCAACTTAATTTTTTAAGTTATAACAACTCACCTGTAGTTATAACAACTCATCTCTAGTCAAGATAATTAATAGTAAGTTGAAATGACTTGTAAATCCTAGTTGATTCAACAAAAAATTTTAAGACAGCAAAGTATTTTTTACAGTGTGTCTATCTCTTTTAAAATATCGCTTCGAAATTTCAAAGAGTTAGATTTTTGTTTTCATTCAATGTGATGCATTTCAATGTGTCCTTATATAGTAATCGTGGTTAAGGTCGCCGGTTTTATTTCACACTTTACATAATTCATTTAAATAAATGACATGATTAGTTCAAATAAAGATTGCCTTGTCACTGTCAGTGTTGCCTGACATTCATAAATTATTTTAATAAATCAATTAAAGAATCATTAAGTAAGCTATATGCTTAAGCAACGAGGAGATAGACTTTAAAGAAGAGACGCACACAGCCACAGGTAACTCGCACACGCATATCTCTCTCTCTCTCTCTCTCTCTCTCTCTCGGGTCCTCTTTCAGTTCTCTGACTCTCTCTTTTAATAATGAATTTAAATAAATGTGAAAATTCATTAAAATAAAAGCAATACAATGGCACTACTACGGACGGAGTGTGAGCCTTAACTTAAGAACTGTTAAAAAATTACACTGTAAACATTAATTACAGCTTTAACTTGGCAAATAACCAAGGTATAAGCGGGATAATCCACGGCTAGCCATGCATTAAAGGGTTTCCAGCTGCGCGCCGGTTGGTTCTTCGCCTCTATGTCGTGCATTAAAACCCTTTAATGCATGGCTAGCCGTGGATTATCCCTTACTTATTTTGTTACAGGAATGCAACGATGAAAAGCTAAAAGATGAAAAAATTGTCAAGTTTAATAAGAATGTTACGTTTTTTGTTTCTTTTATCTTGTTTTTCTTGTTTCTTTTTACAAACCTTTAATTCAATATTTAAATGCAGTAGTGTGTGTGAGCATTCACTAACACATCAACTGAAACTTCATCTGTTGTGATACACCATTTTTATTTTTAACTCTTTCCCCGCCATTGACGAGATATCTCGTCAATTAAGAGAAAACGCTTCCCCGCCAATGACGAGATTTTCCGTCTTTCCGCAATACCGCTATTATCCACCAGGTGGCGCCCTTCCGCAACTATTGCCCTATGGCAAGCTGCTGCATGTCCGTGTCTGTTTTAAAGATCGCTCTGAATGGGATCTCTATGAAAAGTCCGTCACAAAAATTGAATTATCTCTGCTTTTTGCTCAAAATATGGTGTTTTTGCAAAAACCTAACCATATTCAAAAGCTGATTGCAAAAGAACCACTAAAGGTAGGATGAAACGTTTTTTTTTTTTGAAAGCAGAGGGTCTGTTCTTTCATTTGGTATATTGTATGTTTATATATTTAAAGAAGAACATTTTCTGGAAGGCATTAAACTTTGGTGAAATCATGAAAAACGCTGGCGCTGGCTGGCAACTTTTTTTAAAAACGCTGGCGGTGAAAGAGTTAAGCTCAGTTTACAGACTTGTCACATCCATACAGGAGAAATGTCACGTTAGTAGCGCTGTTTCTTTCTCATAAATGTGCACAAAAAATGATGTTCTTCGAAGAGCCATTTCTTTCCCATTTGTTGCATCTGATTTGCACAATTTGATTCACAGAATTACTACAAAGTATGAGGTATCTTGCTAGGGTTTCAAATAAAGCTTGTTTCATCCCCTAACACCGACACCAAATAATTATATGTAAATAAGAGCAGATGACAGACGGCAGCTCACTGAAGTCCTCAATTCTTGGCCACTAAACAGCGTGATGTGTTCCTCAAGGGTGGAGTCTCTGTTCAGTTTGTCATCATAAATTGCTCCTTCATAATTTATAAAATCAATTGGCTTGACAAACAAACAGCATATGAGCTAATTAAACATGCACTTGAAATAACCCTGACCAAGCATGTCAGTCACGGATATCAGCACAACACACACACGCGCGCGTGCTCACATCTGGTACCTGGCAGCTGGGCTGGCCAGATACAGTGCACTCTGGTACTATTTTGCCATATATTTCATGCTCTCTCTCCCTCTCTTTATTTCTCCCCCCCACCCCATCTCATTTTTTACTACCTCCACGGTCTGCAGGTGCACTGCTTGAGAAACTCTCAAAGCAGTGGGTGTCTTATTATAGAAGGCGATGGTTGAGAGAGACAGAGCGGTGAGCCTCATTAGCTTCGACAGGAATTGCTAGGCAATATGTGAAGCAGCCTCGTATGAAAGCCAGAGAAAACCACAGGCAGCGAAACACCAACAAGCATATCTGTTATCCGTAAATAAGTTAAAGAGAGTGTGGAGATCGGGAAAAACGTGATAAGAAAGACAAATAGATGGAATGAGAGATTTTCCGGACCGAGGGAGTGTCCGTGTTTCTGTTGGCGAGTTGTTGAGATGCTTTAAATGGGCTTTTGCAGGTCTAATGGCAACAGGCTGACAGGACAGGTGTCACCTTACATCTCTTTGAGTGATGCTACATCACGGCTGTTCATTCATTTTGGGGTTTTACTCGATTCGGTTACAAAACAGTAACACGACTGACTAAAAAACAGAGACAAGAACAAAAAAATGCTAAATTAACAATAAAATTGCAAACAGAAGTCATAATCAAATACATAATGAATTATATTTTTGCTAGTAAAACAGTAGTGGTGATCAAATCATTTTTAACTGTCCTTTTTAAACCGGGGGGATATAAAGTTTTATAAAGTTAACTTTAAGTCGAAAAAAATAGACCTTAGGGATTAATGCATTGTATTCTATTCTTACCTTGTTAAACTTCTTTTTAAAAACTTCTTTAATGTAATTTTGTTTTATTGACTTTAATCTGTTTCTAAAGACGGTTTTAGCAATAACAAACATAAACAAGCGGCTTTCATGGTCAACACGTAACTTCCTGTAAACTCCGCTAAGAATAAATAACAACAAAGTCCTTTTAAAGTAGTTTATAACACGTAGATTTCCTAGAAAACCAAAACATTCGTTATTTTCCACGAGATGTTTGTTCAAGATTTCAGTCTAAAAAGTAGTCAGACCATTAAAAAAACAGAAACAGGAAGTAAAGTTCCTACCAGACGCATAATCGTGTCACTGCACGTGTGTCCGATGAAACGTCTATATTCTGACCAATGACTGCCCAAAATTCAATAAATAAAATAAAATAGTCAATTATAACCTAAAGAGAAACGATAACATTGAAACATAGCTTCAATTAGTAAGAAATTTAAACAAACTAAAAATTACTGTACATTTTTCTTAACCCTTTCAGACCCTGCTTCCACTGGAATGGACATCATGTTTTGTAGTTGAAAGCAATAAAAATGCTGATCAAAAAGAAATAAGGCATACTGATCAGGGCTGGGTTTCCCGATAACGATTAAACTTAGCACTTAAGAGCGCTTTCTACGAGCTACTTAACAAACATTCGTTGTTAATTTACGTGTGTTTCCCAAAGATGCACGTGAAACGATCGCTCGCAGCTGGGTTTTAAGTGCTACTTACGAGTCGCTATCCGTTTGTCAAGTGCTGAAATGTCACCAATAGAATGACTCGAATTTGTAGCAGAAGCTTGTTTAGGCTAATGATCTTTAGCCGATGTGCACTAATATTTTTTATAATATTTTTATTATTGTTCAATGACCTTTTAAATGTTTTAAAATTGTTCATTATGAAATATTATTTTCCGTATTTAGTTAGGACTCGTCCCATTGCAAAATGCCTTCTACATTTTATCTTATAGTTTAGATTATTATTATTATTAGTTTTTTATTATCTATGTTTATTTATTATTAGGGATTATTGCATTGTACCATAAATATTTATTTCTTTAATCAGATGCCAGATGCCATACCCTTGAAAACATTTTTTTTACTGTAGCCAGATGAATTATAGCAGCAATTTGTAGGAACCATTTATCAATTTGCTAGTACCAACTTTTACCAAAATTGTACCAAATACGTTTTCCTTCTTTATTAATATGTTTAGTCATTTAAATTTTATTTCTCGTTTGAATTTTAAATATGGCCTATTATATTAAAGTCATTTAAACAAATAAACAAAGAAAACCCCAATAAATAAATATAGCCTACATTTAAAACATTACATTATCGTTATTGCAGGAGTGAAATTTGCTGGTTGTCCTGCAGGTGACCTTGTAACACTGCTGTCTTACGATGCACTTATGAATGAACGATTACTCCAGAGCACTCGTAGATCTACGATGATTTTCAAGTGCTACTTAAGCTACGAAGCTTTTGGGAAACGGCCCGTAATTCTAAGATGATTCGTACGATCGTTTTTACGATCTACTTAGCCTTACGATGCTTTTGGGAAACCCGGCCCAGGTCAGAAACCGCCTTTCCACTGCACACGACATACGGAAACGACAGTTGGAGTTCGCCCCCTATTGGTAGTCGTAATGAAGTTTCAGTTTAATCGTATGGGAGAGAAGCTCATTCCAGCGCAAGAGGCTTCATTGTAATATGTTTACCATGGTGGAATAAATAAATGAATGCAAATGAACGAAACAATAAAGAGCTATGCATATATGACAAAGAGTGCCAATATTTTTTGGAGTGAACATATGAAGACAAGATTAAAATAATAACATACACAAATTTAATTAATAATGTATTACTTATCAGTAATCAAAAGTGTTACCAACAAAGTTAAACAAAAAAGATTAATCCTTTTTACCTCACACACAGTTTATGATTGGAATATAATGAAATACATCACTTCCAGTCGGCATATCGCATGCGGTTTAGTCGCACAAGTTAAAAATCTTTAACGGATCCAACGCTCAAAACGGATCCGATATTTACGCATCCGCAGATGGTCGGTTTAGGGTAAAGTTTGGGGTAGGGTTAAGGTGGTAAACTATTACTAAAATGGTTTAATGGAAATTATACAGCAATCTTTATGGAATGAAAGACAGATAAATGTTTTATGTTTTTTAGCTGTAAAAACATAATAATGCTACGTTTAAATGTTGTAAATACGTCTGCATTGTACGTTTTAGCATCTATTTAAACATACAAAAAATTTGTTTTGTTTTTTTGTTTTTTAAAGTTACATGTAAATACATGTAAAGGGGTTCATTTATATTTGGAAAATAATTTATATTTAAAAAATATTGCTTGCGTGTATAATCAACAAGCAATTTTCCATTTTAAAGAAGTCTAATAGCCGTCCAAACTCAGCCCAGACGTCTAGAAAAAAGGCAAAGTTTGGGCTGTCTTGGAAGAGAAAATTAGTAAACGTACCCATTTTTTTTTTTTTTAAATGAAACCAAAGACCTTTTCTTACATAATGTTATATCATTATCCTCGTATTACACATCAATAACATGTAACCAAATTCAAGTTTATTTCGCCTTGAAGTGTGATACTCATAGCCAGATAATATCGTGTCTATTGTTAACCTACACAGTAAAATCACCAATGTTAAATCTACACTGCTGGTGTTTATATGGGTACCACCAGACCTGGTGGTACCCATATATATACAACAGGAGTGTACATGTAACACTGGTGAATTTGCTGTGTAGTAAAATGTTGGCTATTGCTTGTGGTCTTGCCAGAATTAGGGTCAGCACTTTGGCAGATGTGGAAAGAATTAAGCAGATGCAGAAAAAAATGACTAAATGAGCTCATTAATCATGGAGAGAGGAGTTAAAGAAATAAATTCTCTATTTGCACACAGCAATTCACAAATCTTTCATAGGATACATATCAGCTAACATGCTTAAGAACAGCAGCAAGTGACTCTTAATACAACTCCTGACTTAGCAATGTATTCTGGAGAAAATGATTCACAATAGGTTTCGGAGATCGTAGAGTGATGACAGTTATGTATTTGCTGGGTCAACTGTATGTTTTTACACATTAGCTGGGATGACACTTGGAAACAGCAATTGTGAATAACATGATGACTGGATGATGAATGAGGTGCCAAAATCAATTGAGTGTGTAATTACACTTCATCATTTAGATCTCTGTCCTCCGATTCTGTTTCTCACAGTAGAAACACACACACACACACACATACATGGCATCTCACATTAACCGCCTGGGCAGCAGCTTCCTGATCAATGGTATGAGGAGGTCAAATGAAACATATACAATATAGCTACTTTACAGTATATACAAACTGGTGTTCATATCAGCTCTTAAAAGCGTGCGCTAGAATGATCCCTCTTTGTTACCAAATCAAACACTTTCACTCAATTCGCAACAACGGAAATCGGGCCGCAACAATTTGAGGCCGGGAGGCTATAACATGATTAGATTAAGTTTTGTGAAGGAAGAGCATGTGGAACAGAAGACTGCTGAAATATCAGATGACCAGACCATTGAAATGTGCTGATGTGGAAGAGCTGAAGTGCAGAGCGCAGCACACGAGATGGCAAGAGGAAGATACAGAGCAGAATGACTTATTCAGGAAGGGGAGGCGGGTGTGGGATGAATCTTGAAATTAGCACAAATAGATTATCTGTCCTCCGGTTCCTGGCCTCAGCACTGGCCAGAAAAAAGGAAAAGAGAAAAACACATTGACTGCTTGGCGAGTGACTGCCCGCCCGAGCGGCCGAGGAGGACCGCAATTAAACGATCAATCACTGTGTCATCGATCCTCTACGGAGACAACTGTATCCTGGCCTAACTAAAAATGCAACGGTTTGGCACCGATAACAGAACGCATTTGAAACAAACATTTATCAGGAACTAGTTTGTTTTTGTAAAAACATTTGAAATATAATGTAATGAAAATTAAATAAAAGATACGCTGTGTTGAAAGCTAAAGGTTTAGTCCATTTACTTAAAAATAATCCAGAAAATTTACTCACCACCATGTCATCCAAAATGTTGATGTCTTTCTTTGTTTCAATCGAGAAGAAATTATGATTTTTGAGGAAAATATTCCAGGATTTTTCTCATTTTATTGGACCCCAACAGTTTTAATGCAGTTTCAAATTGCAGTTTCAAAGGACTCTAAATGAACCCAAATGAGGCATAAGGGTCTTATCTAGCGAAACGATTGTCATTTTTGGCAAGAAAAATAAAAAATATGCACTTTTAAACCACAATGCGAGCCCGACCTCACACAATACATCATCACATCAAGAGGTCACTGATGACGTATGTGAAACTATGCCACAGTGTTTACAAGTGTGGAGAAAGAGGACCGTTTCGACTTTGTTGTATGTCGAATGATAATAATTAATGTCTTTGTATCAATTTAATGTTTAAAATGGTCCGCAAATGTGCGTTTCTACGTCATTACGCAATTACGTGAGGTCGCGCTGGCGCGTCACAGGACCGGAGGAAGACGAGTAGTTGTGGTTTAAAAGTGCATATTTTTTATTTTTCTTGCCAAAAATGGCAATTGTTTCGCTAGATAAGACCCTTATACCTCAATTGGGATCGTCTCGAGTGCTTTGAAACTGCTATTTTAAACTGCATTAAAACTGTTAAGTGTTGGGTCCATTAAATTCCATTAAAATGAGAAAAATCCTGGAATGTTTTCCTAAAAAAAAAAACACTTTATTTCTTCTCGACTGAACAAAGAAAGACATCAACTTTTTGGATGGCATGGTGGTAAGTAAATTATCTGGATTTTTTTTTTTTAGAAAATTGACTAATCTTTTAACTAGTTTACACTCTAAAAAATTATAGGTTATTTTCAACGCACTGTTGGCCAAAGAGGGACAAACCCAGCCGTTGGGTTAAAAATTTACCCCAAAAATGTTATATTTGAACCAGTATTTTGGGTTGAAACAACCCAGCATAGGTTAAATTACAACCCAACAGTTGGGTTTGTCCCTTTTTTGACCCAAATCTGGGTTGAAAGTTACCCACCATGTATGTTTTGACCTGTCTGCTTTTTACAACTGTATCAATAAAATGGCAAAGCCCAATCAGTTGAAACATAACTAATCAATGGAACTGGTCAATGGGATAATCAGTTGTGTTTGGTCCATGTGCAGCAACACCCATTTGGTCAATAAAGAGAGGCGAAACAGACCAATTTGCCAATTATGGAGCCATTGGCCGAGTTAATAAACCCAGTGGTGGTCCCCCGCTGTGAAAGGTGTTTAAGACACTGACTCAGTCCTCTTAGAAAGACCTTCAGGAATCAATGCCCCAACATTATTAATGAAATATTGTCTACCAGAAATGCTAACCAGGAGTCTTCAGTACTCTTGCAGAGTCTATGGTGGAGGGATTGAGGGAGCTGATGTATAATGCATACATTATACATCAGAATGAGTGAGGGCCAGCAGTGTGTCAGAGGAGACCGAGTCTGATTCGATGGTGTTCCTTGAGGAGCCCGCATCATCCCTCCTTTAATTACACTCTATTGATCAAACACAGATGGAGGGGGAATGAGGAATAGAGTGAAAGAAAGAGAATAAGACATGTGAAGAGAGTAAGAATAAAGAGAGAAATGTTATACGCTTTAAACTAAATCTATAGTGGACTTCTATACATATTGACAATACACAGATGTGCACAGACAGTTCGTCATAACATATATGTAGCCCGTCATGTGTGTGGTTAGTCATTTCAAAATATGTGTTCCGTGCGTCAAGCGATCCTGTGTGCATCACGTGTCTTGTCAAAATAAGTGCCTGTTGCAGACGCCTCTAAAGGGTTTATGATAAAAAAGACGCTCACGTTTGCCAGAAAAAACACAAGCAACACACATGACACTCCGAACACATATTTTGAATTTGCGCCACTCGGATTAGCAGTCACGAGCCGCCATTGAATGTACATTAAAACCTACTGTACAAAAGAAAGAAACAACAAGCCTAAACTTACTTTTCAATAAGACAAAACTGCACTTGTCAAGCCAGTTCATGTGGACCGGAGGCGAGACAGAGCGACATGATCTAATATGATGACTCACATCGGCACCATCAGGGCTTTCAGACAATATCCATTTACTCTAGATTTAAGAACAAACAAACGATTCTCTTTCAACTGTTTCTTACACTAACCATATGCCATCATCTCCATTTTAATATTAGTATTGATCGATCCTTTCAATTCTTTTATCTTATTTGCCACATCTTATTACCCTAATGCTCCACGCATTATTTATAATAACGCTCCACAGAACAAACGTTAAGTATGCGACACACTTTGAAGTGTTCATTCTCTACTAGTTTCTTTCATTTCACTGACCTACTTTGCTCTCCTTTGTTTCCTACCAAAATAGACCAAATCTCTTCTAAGATCAAGAGGTCCAGCGCTTGGGGTCGTTCGCCTTCTGTGGCTCACGCACCGTCAGGCAGAGACACATTTTAGGTGCTTAAGATGCTGAGCATGTGGAAGGGGTTTCTGAAAGTAAAACCCACAACATTGAGTCATTCGCTGAACTCTAGATAACCTTTTCAGAAACAAAACGGCAATTTACTATTTTGATAAATATGTGGCAGATCTGACACTCACCAATCATTGGCGTGTCGCGGTAATAAGATTGCAGCCTTGAGGGAGTTTTCAAAATCAACAGCCTTTTGTGATAAGTCGTCATTATCACCAAGTTACAAGTGTAGCAATATCCACACACACAGTGATCCTCCCATCCTAAAATACTACTTATAACTTAGTCTTGCTTTGCATGTTTGTGGGTAACAGCCAGGGTGTTTTAAAGGATTAGCCCATTTTCTTAAAAAATAAATCAGATAATTTACTCACCCCCATGTTATTCAAAATGTTGATGTATTTCTTTGTTCAGTCAAGAAGAAATTATGTTTTTTGAGGAAAACATTCCAGGATTTTTTTCATTTTGATGGACTTTAATGGACACCAACATGTTACAGTTTTAATGCAGTTTAAAATTGCTGTTTCAACAGAGTTTTAAAGGACTCTAAACAATCCCAAATGAGGCATAAGGGTCTTATCTAGCGAAACGATTGTCATTTTTACAAGAAAAATAAAAAATATGCACTTTTAAACCACAACTTCTTGTCTATCTATGCGTAATGACGTAGAAAGGTCACGTGTTACATATATGAAACGCACAAATTTTGCGGACCATTTTTTAAAATAAACTGACACAAAGACATTAATTTGTATCATTCCACATACAACAACGTCAGAACGGTCCTCTTTCTCCACACTTGTAGACACTGGGGCGTAGTTTCGCATACGTCATCCGTGACCTCTTGACGTGATGACGTATTGCATGAGGTCGCGCGTTGTGGTTTAAAAGTGCATATATTTTATTATTCTTGTCAAAAATGGCAATCGTTTCGCTAGATAAGATACTTATGCCTCGTTGATCATTTAGAGTCCTTTGAAACTGTCAATTTAAACTGCATTAAAACTGTTACGTGTTGGGGTCCATTAAAGTCCATCAAAATAAAAAATCCTGGAATTTTTTCCTCAAAAAACATAATTTCTTCTTGACTGAACAAAGAAAGGCATCAACATTTTGGATGACATGGTGGTGAGCAAATTATCTGGATTTTTTTTTTTTTTTAAGAAAATTGACTAATCATTTAAGAACTTAAATGCTGACCTCCATAAATTGTAAAGCATTCCACAAATTAAAAAACATTGTGACTGCACCCCCGTAGCAGCAATATTGAGAAAACAGCAAACCCTCTCAAACATAATATATTATAAAAAAAAAAAACATTTTTAGTGCCAAAACCCCAAACTTTATTGAACTCAGAGTCAGATGGACAGACAGCGACAGATGCTAAACTTTATCTTATGCTACCAAAAGAGATACAAAGGTGAGAGGTGAGATGCAAGCAATAAATTATAGAATGAACTCCTTCTGAACAGGTGTGAGTACAGTGGTTTTCACAGTTTTGAGGTTGGTGTCAAATTTGGATGCCTATTTCGTAACGGTGCAATAAAAAAAAAATGCAATAGCTTTGCAAAACTTTCAGGGTTCAAAAAGTTATTCTAGAAAAATACTTTTTGCATGCGGACAAGTTAAAGACCTATGAATGAACTTTGGCTCTTTCCCCCTTAAACTTAGTATTTACTTTTTGTAGAACAGAAAAGTGTTATACACTACAATTCCCTCAATAATAAACAAATCAAACATGCATAATATGCACAAAATATTCCCCTTAAAACATAAAGTGCATCTACCCACGTCCCAGTGTGCAGGGTTACAAAACAAAACATGGTTTGTTCGGAAAATAGCTAAGGGCAACATACTCCTGCCAGAATGTGACTGCAGCAGCAACGGAGACACATGAAGGAGCAAAACGTCTTACCTGCCATTTACTTTAATGTCAGAGATGGCGTAGAAGTATCTCGAAAGGTTGTTTTCGTCCACCATGGTGGCGCCTGTGGCAGGTCTGAGGAGACGTATGCGCAGGTCAGTAATGGTGAAAAAGTCTCTCAGGTTCTTCGTTGTGTCCAGTTGCCCATACAGCGATGCCATATTGTGCAGCTTGGGCCCTGCAAACAATGCGAAGCGATCTTTGATTTCAAAACGTACGGCCTTGTCGTTTTTCCACACGTAGCCTCTGGAATATTCTTCGGTGCAGATAATGTCTAGCAGTGTGTGTTGGGTTATGTCCCTCATTGTCTTGGGCTCCATGGTAAAAGCATCAAGGCAGTCGGTAGCATAAAACTGGTAGGGCTGCCAGGTACGTCCATAGTCCAGAGACTTCTCCAAAACCATCTGCTCCGGCCGACCGGACTCAAACGTGATCACAATGTCATCGGTCAGCTCAATGGTCTTGTTCCAGGACAGTGTTATGTTGACTGCCAAAGCTTTGGGGTATTTTCTCCAAGAGGTGGACTGCCAGAAGGTAGTCGGGTTGCGACCTTCGAAGTCAAACATGAGCTCAGGGGGGTGAGCTAGTTCTTCTGTAGCTGCGTCACATTCGTTGTTGCACATGTAGGGGTTTTCCTAAAAGACATAAAGAAAGGAAAAATTTAAGAAGACTTATATGTGTGGAGCACTTTTACCCCGTTTTTGGTACATCAGCATTATTATGGATAAAACTGAAACACTGCCTGGATCTCCAGCTGTTGCCTAAATGCAAATTAGGACTGACCATTAAAATTCTAAAGAATAGAGCTATTAAATATAAAGTTTTCTCATGCCAACAACCAGTGAAACCGTCTTATTTAGTATATAATTCCTGACAAGATGATCCCAGAAAGGGGTGATGACATCTGGCTCTGTTAAGATCTACTGTCAACTCCCCAACCTCACCCTACAGCATTCCCTCACACTAATCACAGCACCAGTATGCTCTGCCATGTTGCACGCCGTTGTGCAGGGGCTCACAGGTTTGCGATGCTGACGGGCAACGGTGACGTCCTCCAGAAAAGACCTCTCAAGAGAAACAAGCTTCCAATTTATCTGAACAAGAAACACAGCAGCTGATTAAGTGGAAGATGTCTGTCTCTCTGTGGGAATCTAAAGGCTTGGCTGCCGGGGAAGAGGCACAGTGATGAAGGAGAGGTGGGTACTGCAGAGTACAAAACGAAAATGGAAAGGTAGAATACAGAACATACAAATTTCCTCTGCCCTTATTAGGAAAAAATGTGACAATAAAGTTCTGACATATAAAGCCAGATTTAAACTAAACAGGCAAATTAGCATGAGAGTTCAATGTCAAAGAAGTGCCAATGGTAGTAGAAATTGTCATCTGCGGGTGATATTAACTCGTTTCATACAGCACGTTGATCCCACAAAATTGCCTAAGTGCCTTCTGTGTGAACCAAAATACATTCCATAATTGGTTCTGGGATCGCTCCCGTAAAGGGGACCTAGTAAAATTGCCGTTACGTTTCTGGAAAGTGGACCTTTGTCCTGTGTGAACAAAAGGCAGAAACAATGGTGTAAGGGGTGTGGTGTAGTGAGGATGCGTGTGCCATCGCAACATCAACTATCGTTCAGCTCTTTAACACAGGGGATTTAAATGCAGATCATTTACAATGGAAAAGGGAACTTATCAGGAAGTTGGGATCTTTACTTCCACTTTACATGTTTCAGAGTGAAATGGACTATGAGACAAGGAAAAAAGTGGGTGTGGCTTGTGTTTTCCGGTGTGAATTGATTGGATGCGGAAAAGAAACTTGCAGCAGACTGACAGTTGCCGGGGTTGGGGTTAACCCAAGGATTCGCCCAAGTTGTCTAGCTGACATCTTCTAAGAAGATACATTTTTAGATTTTGATTTAAGTTTTGTTTATAATTGTTTATAATAAACACTGCAATATTCCATCGGGACTTTAAACTCATAATTTTAGCATGACAAAGTAGCATAGCAATGCTTTTCTGCTACTCCTCGACTGATGCAAGAATGTCCAGGCCTACCAATTGAAAGGTCCACATGTCTCTCACCAAACCACCCAGTCATGTGGGCAGATGTATTAATTCATGCTGCTCTGTCTGAGTTGTGTGCTGCAGGCACTATGAAGTGATTGGTGTCTATAGCACTCTATATTTAGTCAGTGGTGAAGCATCATTTTTATTATTGCTTATACTTCAGGGATCTTAACAATCTTTGACGAAACATATGGAAAAGTAAGACCTCGAGGCTGGTTGGGAGAAAACTCAAACTCATAACAAAGAGATCTGATATATAACATATATAATACCTGGTTAGGAAATAATAGAGGATTTAATGTAAAATTAAAAAAAGTAATTTCTGAGAGACTGACTTAGCATATGACGAATGTAACTTTAAAGTATTGTTCCATTTTTATGCATATGGCAGGGCCCGTGAACAATGTGCCTGATGCTAATTTCATCATTAGAATAGTATGCATGCCGCCAGATTTTTGTAACCATGCATACTTTTTACATGTAGGTCCTGCATGCTTGTTCAGGAGAATGTAGTATGTAGCCCAGGAAATGCCTTGCATTTTGTCCCAATGTTCATGTCTGTGTTCACGTACGAGTGAAATAAACTATTGCAAGGCTGAGCATTCGATCGTGCACGTACGTTTCTGTACACGTAAAAACAAACTATACCATGGGCTTAAGTGTAAAAAAGCCTTAGGTTTACAACAAAAGGCACTATGTATAAGGTACATTAGTGGGTTCTTTTCTATTGCATATTACCCCATGGTTTAGGTCGGGTCAGGTCGGATCAGCTCACCTCACCTCACTTTGGCTTGGTTAGCTTTTCCATCAGGTTTAGTAACACTTCGGATTGGGAGGGATTATATGCATGTTGTTATATTTGCGTTGCCTACTGCTGTGACATCATACAAGTGAGAGCGTTGTTGGAATGCTATATATCCATACATTCATTCATACAAAATTAAAATTGACCACCACAAATAGATGTTTGCACATCGCGTTTATCACTACCTCTGTTTCACATAACAGTTTCTATACAAACACCCATGGCGTCAGTCGACGCGCTCCGCTGACCATCATTTTAAGTTGCATTTTAGTTTATATGCGGATGTGAGTGTTGCAAATTTGCCCCCACAAACTGCAAGTCCTGCAGGTGTTCCTGGTTCTGTGGATGTTTTCATCGCTAAAAGGGAGTTTGGGTACTTTCAGCAAAGCACAGATGAAAACATGTTTGCTTGAGACAGCGCAAGCTGGCATGAAGGTAAAGCTAATTTTTTACATTATAGCGATGACGCTGGTACTGAAGATTCTCTCAGACCAATCAGTGATCTACAGTGTTTTCGCATCACATTTTGGTATCAGCACGGGTAGCCTGAAACCCCAACCGAGGTGGTACTAAAAAGTATTGGGTACCTCCTACTGCACCCAGTAGAAAAGCCCCCAAAAGCAAGCTGACCAGACCCAAACCAAACCGTGGGGTACAGGGGCGTAGCAAGCTTTTCAAAGGTGTGGGGGATGGATAACATTTTAAATTTGATATAAACACACCAGAAATGCGCGTATGTGCACCTGGGATGGAATTAAGCACCACCCATGCCACAAACACATCCTCTCTTCCTTCATAGACCTCTTTCTCAAACTGTAACATTCATTTTTCATTGCTCACCTCACCTGTGAAACTTTCTGTGCCTCTCTCTCTCTCTCTCTTTTAACTGATGCCTCCAGCAACCTCATCTCCTAAACAAGGGTGCAGTGATAAAGGAATAAGGCTGTGGTTCTAGCAAACCTTAGTGAAACTTGTAATATATTAAATTAATGCAAAAATATATAATGGTAATAGGCTACTGTTGTTTAATGTCGACATTTATCAACGTCCAGCTTTCAACTTCACTTACAGGATTTCTCTTGAAAAAGGTGTCAATCTTCTCCCGCCTCTTTCTTTTCTGTATCTTATTTATACTGCGTGATAAAAAGATAATGGTAAGCTTGATAGTGACATGGGTCTGACAGGACTGTGACTGCTAAGATTGTTACTTGTGCCCTGAAAAGCTTTTTCTCTGGTGGGCTAAATAATGTAGCAATTTACAGTTTTTACATTAAAATAATATAGGCTACACTTTTCTTTCATTGTTTGCATACCTGTTGAAGAACTATGTCATCATTTCTCATGTTTTTCTCCTCAACAAGTACAAAATCATACACAACAGGTAGTATTAACTATTTAAAATTAAGTATTCAGCTAATCAACAAACAATGCTCAAAATATCAAATCGATTGCACTAGAAAATAAACCCATAAATACACTTCTTAACAATTGCAATTTGTCCCTCATCCTTGTCAATTTAGCCAGCTGCTGAACAATAACTCAATTAGCATTAGTCCCAAACACATATCAAGCTTATTCACAAACCTCAAAAGCATAGAGTTGATTAAAGGGAGATACCTGAAAAAGGGAGATGTAAATAAACATAAGTTCCCGCCTCCTCAGCGCGAGCTGACCGATCAATCTAACCCACCAAGAGAGGCGGGACTTAAGGCAGAACAGCCAATCATCAGCCGGTAACACTCAAAGCCAGCAAGTACAGCGTCATGTTTGAGAGGGGAGGGGGAGAGGAGGCAACGCAGCGCAGCAGACACAGAGCGGCCAGAAAAACGGAGGAGCGACTTTAATAAGGCGTTCTTCCAAAACTGCATAAAAAGTGTGGGTGTTGAACCCTCTCACCGGTAAAAGTGTATCCCCCACGGGTGCGACGCCCCTGGTGGGGTACAATGGAATGGAAAAGCGCCAATAGATACAGGAGGTGTTTCTCAATGTCAAGGATACTTCCTTGGCAGGACTGGTCCTTCCAAGTTACTTCCTTCAGAGGCTAGGCAAGGCTCCTCCTTAGCATTCGGAGAACACGTTAATGGAACAGGCTAGCAAGTGTCGTTCATTTTGGCGTTGCGCGCATAGTGTTGTGGGCGATTTCAGAGCGTGAAGGCTACACATATACATCCTTTCCTGTATATGGGATATTTTTCGAACAAAGGACTCAGTCCTTGGTTGAACATACGAGGATCCTCAACACGACGGATGTCGATGACAAAGCATCCTCAAAATTCTGGCTTCCGAGGATCCTTCCTTGACATTGAGAAACACCTAGGGTCAGAAACTGTGTCCTCACAATGTGGACATATTATATTTTTAATGCAAAGAAACTGAAATTTAATGAAGAAATAGGCTCCATCACATAAATCATTAAAAAGATTTATTACTCTAGGAGCTTTTTTCTAGTCACTGCAAACTCATTTATCAAAGCAGAAAGATCAGCTTTAAACACACCAACCACAAAAATTTCCAGTTATTTTATTCCAGTTTAATAGTTTGACTCCCATTACCAAAACTGACATAGCTGCCACATGGACAAGATCAGTAATTACTAAAAATGTTTCTATTAATCCTAATCTGATCAGGACACTCAGGGCACTTGGAACACGGCTGTGGATTTTAATGGCTGAGTGCAGCTGGAAAAGCGGACATTACTGTGAATTGGTGCTAATGACGGTGCGAGTCTCCAAACGGTGTTAGTTTAATACCATCCACAGAGAGCTTGATGAACACTGATGAACACGAATGGGGTGGGCCGATAAATAGAAAGATAAACAGATAGTGGATACGCTGAACGTGTATTTCAGTGCCAGATTCGAATCTGCACTGCCTGTCACCATTAAATGTGTTCACACACACACAGTTCTCATGAATTACTTCTCACCTAAATATGGTCTCATCAACCATCTGTCCTACAAACGGCATTTGTCTGCTCAGCGCCTGCCTAAGTGTTTTTCTCATGGCTGATCACACATTGCTTTGGAACGATGGGTCTATATTATAAACACAGTAATTTATCTCAAAAAGAAAAGTGCAGATTATGAGGTATATCCCTGCATCAGAATAGAAGGTATATGCATTTATTCATTTATACTATTAATCATCAATTATTTTCCAGCACTTAATCACAAACACTGAATGCATTGAACTCTATGGAGCAACACCATCAAGTTAAAGTCAAAACAGAATAAATTCACAATAAAGAGAGATACTAAATGAATTTTAGAACAAGCAAGTCGAGACAAAAATTATGTCTCAGATGGAAATTTCTATTCGAGGGCAAAAGTAAATGAGATACGACTGCCCCAGTGGCAGGCAAGACTTCAGATTACCAGATCACCAATGTGACAGAGTGTAAATTTACTGCCAGCAGCAGACAGCAGACTGAGATATATGGAACCAACCAATCAAACAAATCCCTTTGCGTGACAGATGTTGTAACCCAGATCACAGATTGCGTGCTCTCTGTCCCCCTCTTTGCCTGTCACAAATGTTTTAATAAATATGTGCATACATGCACATACGCACAAGTACCTTCTTAACTCAGAAGGTTTATTGTCTATTTCATTGTTCGCTTTGCGATGCTGTTCACGTATTTGATTGTGGTGCTTTTAAGCACTTCAGAAATGACAAATAGATCAATATCTATTCAATGGAAATGAAATTACTATGCAGCGGCCACACCGAGATCAGTGTTCACGTCGTGAAATCTACTGTGTAATTGTCTCTGCTAAAGGAGAAGAGTGTGAAGAGCGATTTCGCCACTATCGTTTCAAATGTTAATGCCTAATCTGTCAGAGGCTGCTTTGCCAGACCATACGTCACTGCAGGTCAGGCTATTTGCATCTCTTTTTCACGCCAACGTGAAATGATTCGCATCAAACATGTTCGTATAAACCGACGTTAGCCATTGAATTACAAAGAAGCAAATTTGATTTCGCTTGCAGGTGTTACAAACAAACATGAGGGGCATGTAATTTTCCTCTCTCTCTCATACTCTTATTCCTCGCTTTCCCCAGACTGCGGTTAAATCCATCACTTGTGCATAAATGAGACCTTGGTGGAGGTATAGATTTCTCCAAGGCCCTCGGCTTGATTGAAGCTCCGACTCCTTTTCAATCTGCCTCTGCGCGAGCACCTTTCAGCTCGTCCTGCAGAACAGCCACAAACACACTTAGGCTTCACCTCCCTGCTGCTGAATAGAGGAAGTCCAGATTACTGTGTGTAATGGACCCGAGGATAAATCCCAGCAAAAATTACAGCTGTGTTTACAAACTACAGGTCAATAGGATGGGATACTAGGCAAGATGAGAAACCAGCTGCCAAACACAGATTCCTTAGTCACCTTTGTTGCTTTTCCAATGATGCACGGACAACAAACCTGATACTTTGGTGATTGTAGTAAATGAGATAAAAAAAATGTAAGTGGTGTATCCCACAGCCCAGACATCTTGGCTTAACAACATGATCTCACAAAGTTACGTGTTATAGTCACGAAATATTTTGCTCATTTCTCCGTGTCATTGTCACGGATCTCCGAATTTTTTCCGTGCGTGGCCATACCATGGACTTTCTGTTCCGTGTCATTGTCATAGATTGGTTACTAAACTGCTTTTTCCTATTTTCAACCATTGTCGCTTCGGGATAGGGGTTAGATTTGGTGTTTGCGTTAGGATGTCACTTTAAGTATTGGTTAATACTATTTTTTCTGATTAATTTTTTTATATTTTCAGATTTTTAAACCGTTGTCGCGTGGCGTTAGGGTTAGAGTTGGGTTTGGGTAGTGATGTCATTGTATGTAAATCTAACCCTAAACCGAAGCAACAATGGTAAGAAAATATGACAAAACAGTTGAGTAACCAATCCGTGACAAAGACACGTAAAAGAAAGTCTGAGGTATGGCCACGGAAAAATGGGGAGATCCGCATGAGTCTCACGGTGAGCCGTGTTATAGTAACAAAAATTTTGATTAATTTATTTGTGTTTGCGGACACGAATTTCCACTGTTTTTCGTGTCTCTGGAGATGAATGTGTTTTTCGTCCTTCCCAGCACAAATTTCTACCAATGGCTGTTCATGTCTGTGGCACGACTTTCTTTATTGTGTCATTTTATATTTTTTTCTCATCGTTCTTTCCTTTAAAACATTTTCGCTTGGGGTTAGGGTTAAATTCGGGGTTTGCGTTAGGATGTAATTTTATGCATTGGTTTCTACATGTTTTTCATCCGTTTTTAAAACTATTCTCACCTGGAGTTGATGTTAGAGTTGGGGTTTGGGTTAGGAAGTCGCAAAGAGTGACAATGGTCAAATAATAGAAAACAACGATGAGAAAACAAAATATAAAATGACACAATTAAAGCAACACTAAAGACTTATTGCTCTTTGCTCCCCCTACAGGTTAGAAGCGTAATTGTTCATTAGCACTGTCGTAAATACTGCAGCATAGCTGGCTCTGATTGGATTGTAGGTCTGCCGTAAAGCAAGTTTTTGTAGTTTTCACTCGAACTACAGGACCACTACCCGACGGTTGGAAACTTCTTTAGTGCGGTTTTGGCCGATAGAGGGTTGCAAAGCGAATGTGAAAGTGCCATTCACACTGTTTTGAGTGGATGAACCACTGAAACTTTTTTGGAAACGTTATTTTAAGGTAAAAAAAACTCTTTGGTGTTGCTTTAAGAAAGTCGTGCCACAGACACGAAAAGCCATTAATAGAAATTCGTGCTGGGAAGGAAAAAAAGACATTAGTCTCCAGAGACACGAAAAACAGCGGAAATTCATGTCAGCAAACATGAATAAATTAGACAAAATGTTTGTTACTATAACACGATTTGTGGTGAAACTGGGTTGAGATCAGTGACAATGACATGGATAAATGAGCAAAATATTCGTAACTATACCACAGATATTCGTGAGATCAGGTTGAGGCTAAAACAAGGTGAAATATGGGCTGTCAGTAAAAATGTAAATTTGAGGGAATAAGTGCAGACACTTTCCTCTAGAGAAAGAAAAATTAAGTTTTCTTGGGAATTTAAAAAATCTGTTAAACCTTTGCGCAGTAGGTAGCAGGGAGACAAATTGTAATTTATGCTGCTGTTACATTCATAACAAAAACATTTTTGAGTGTTAAAAATATTTGTTGCAGACTATCTCACTGTGTGTTAGAGAAAAAGCCAGATGTCCTAAATGACTTGCCAAAGGACACATGGTGAGATGGGAAAAAGCTTACGATTCAAAGACACTGCATCCACAGATGCAGATAGCACCTATTGACTTTCAATGTCAAGGTGATAAAACGTACGGACTGTTTACATCTTTACAAAATGGACCTAGTGATGAACCTCTTTAGCAGAATGAAGCTTTGAAGATGTTTATCAAACCCTATGCATTGCTGTAGTTATCAATGGCGTTCTGTTGCTATTCAGCATGTAGAGAGATTACAAGTCGGATCTAAAGCTGATGAGTTGTGACAGCAGAACTGCAGATGGGTTTGTTTGTTGTGCTAGGTCAGCATTACCAGGGCCAGAGTTCAGACTCGCTTGATTGCTTGAAAATAAGAAAAGGACAAAGTTAGATGCTGCAATATTGATGTTCTGAATAGCAATACAGAGAACTTGAAACGGTGGTAATTATTTCTTTTTTTTTTCAATTGCATTAAGAGTGTCTCTTTTTTTTCTTTATAACAAAGCAGAAGCCATTACATGTATGGAAGTCAGATAAAAACAGATCTCATTAGACTTTCACAAAGATATCTGATGACCTGCATTGTCTCAATTATTCTTTTGATCTGTCTGAACTCATCAGCAATATTACCCACAGACTCATCACACACACTTGCACACTGCACAGAAATGTAACAACTCGCAAATACCCACCACCAAACTAAACTTTGACATGCCAAACTTACAAAATCCTTTCAAAGGGACCTTATCATGGAAAACATTTCTCTGCATTTCTCTATTAAGGCCTGGGTGCAGTGTGAAAAGTGAAAAAAATAACTTCAATTGGTAACACCTAAAATATTTTAAGTTGCCGTAGAATGGAAAACTGTATTTAACCTAGGCATAGATGAATAATAAGAGCTTTGTACATGCTTATGACATATCGTGAACCTCAAACACGATTGAATCCTTCTTCAAATGCAAACCTCCAAAATATAGCTGGAACACCAACTGTGATGTTCTAGTCGAGATGTCACCCCAACATTAAATTACCATAGACTGTAAAAAAATATGGACGTAGTGTCCGTGACGTCATCCATTGGTTTGTGAAGATAATTTTTAAGGTTAAAATTAGGCGTTGCCTGCCATCGCCATCTTGGCCGTGCGTCACCGCGAATCAATCACGGAAAACCGAAAATGGGTAAAGAGGCGGGACATGGGTGAAGCTGAGGTGGCTGGTTTGCTAAAACCACTAGCTCGATTCTGGTGACAGCATCACTCAAGCAGCCACGCCCTTAATTATGCAGAAGTTTAAGGCTTAATATAATTTAAACTAGTGAGTTACAAAAACATTCATCCACCTCATAGTTGTCATGAAGGGCAAAATTAGCTATACAGACCAAAAACACTTTTTGTACCAGGCTGTAAATATATTATTTTCTACTGTAAAGTTAGACATTTTAACATGGAGGTCTATGGGAATTGACTCCCTTTTGGAGCCAGCCTCAAGCTGAATGCTTTGGTTGCTAGGATATTTCTGCTTTGTTATCAGTCATTGAACAATGCACCATTTGGTTATTATGATATTGGTCCCCCCTCTCCTCCAGTGTGATTGGACGATCTACTTTTTTCAACTCATCAGCTGCTGGCATTTTTTAAAAAGCGATGTGCTTCCATTGGAAACCATTGAAAACATACGCCACGCTAAAGGTGTGCATGCTAAAGGATCATTTAAGACCAGGGTCACTGTGCAGGTTACTATAGCAGCAGAAGTTACAGTGATGCTGTCTTAGCCATGGTGATCCCGGCTTTGTCTCAAGCAGACTGACAGATCACATTTTCTTCCGTTAGTGATCCTTCCATCTTTTGTCCATATTTTGTGCATTTGCTATATAGCTGAACGTACAAGCATCTCGTCGCTGACCATAAGATCCTCTAAAAGACCATGGACAAAACCCCAATTAATCTCTTGACGCATTTAGATTTGCAATGTTTTGACAAGACTAATACACTTTATGATAATAGTGATACATTACATATTTGTCAGAAGACAAGAGTTGGTTATAGAGATTTGCAAATCACAGTAATACAATTCATAATGTCTCTTACATTTCTGAGATACGGATTCATTTTGTCCCTGCTGGCTACAATTTGTGCTTTCCAAGCAATTTCTGAAGCGGGTTGATCTCTATAAACAGCAGCCTCGGGGTTTCATTTGGAATAATTTTGAAAGGACAATCTGGGATTAGTATCATTTCGACAGGGAAGTTGTCCCCTGGTGTGAGAACGTCCTTTGAAATCACATGTCCCTAGAGCAAAGTCTTACTCCGTTGAAACGTTCGGTGTCTTTTTCTTTCCATGTAATTAGGATTCACTTTGCTGACAGGGAATCTTATATTAATTACTGTTTTTTTGTTTTGTGTATGTTTTCCCTTTGTGTTCAAACTGGATTACATTTAACAAGTCTGACAAACCCCCCCTTACCGTTCTCAGATGTAAGTGCCAGTATTTTTCATTTTTCAGAGAACTGCGATGATTAAACTCAATACGACTTTGAATGTCGTTCGGTGTGTGGCAGACTGCTTCAGTGCTCTTTAAATTCTGTTCCTGCCACCACTGCAGATCAATGAAGCCTCTTTGGCCTGTCCGTCGGGGATTCTTTTACCTTTTTACTGTTGAACGTGAAATATGATTGACAGATGACTCAGGGGAGCAAAGCACAATCCTCTGTACTCTGCAAGACTTATTCATGTGTGCACACAAGACACACGCAAGCATTGGTTGTGTTTACAGAGAAAGAAAGACAGGTGAGAGACCCACAGAGAGAAAGAGAAACTGGGAAAGAGCACCACTTTCGATTGTGTTGCAAATGCTGAGGACACTTTTAAAGACAAATTTATACAAATGTGCACACATCCAGAGAAAGTTTTCGGCAAGTTCTCGATCAAACACATGCACAGTCCGATTATGCTTAACTTAAAACCCGCCAGCCATTTTTTGAAAATTTGCCCGCCAGCATTTTTTTTTGTGATTTTCACAAGTTTCACAAAATGCCTTCCAGGAAAATTTTCTTCTAAAAATGTTATAAATATAAAAAAATATAAAAAACAAACTTAAAACTGCTTTTAAACTCATAAATATGGGTATTTTTCTTTAAAAATATTTTTTTTTTTAGCAAAAAGCTGAAATAATTGCATTTTTGTGAAGGAGTTTTGTTAGAGACCAGATTCAGAACGATTCAAATAAAGTTTTTTATGGAAATGTTTTCTCTTAATTGACAAGATAACTCGTCAGTGGCGGGGAAAGAGTTAATGCACTGATACGTGTAAGTTCATGTAAACATGTAAAACAGTTTTCTTTAATCGGAAAAGGTTCATAAACTTAAATAACTACTGCTAAAGTAAAATATGAACAGAACAGGTAGATTTCTGTCCATTACCCAGATTTCGCATTAAACGTTAATGCCAGATTTTTGATAGATATCCGCTTATTTTGTGCATGTTAACACACTCAATATTGCGTTTATAAGCACAATTTGTTGACTCGTCGATATCTGGGTTTAAAACAAGAAGGTACCTATAAGGGGTGGTGCATAATAACTTTTTATTACTGAGGAAAGCATATTTCTCCAAAGGTCTTAACTACACCCTTAGAAAGGATTTACACATCTTTGTGCGTTAAGGTTTTAACACATTATGTGTCATTTTGTGTTGATTTTGTGTTAAAATATAACACAAGTTGTGTTAAAATGTGTTGTTTCAATAATAACACAGAGATGGGTGGATTCTGGGACAACGCATTACGTGTGTTGTCCCAGAATCAACACTAATGTGTTGTTTTTAACACATTCGTTCTAAGAGTGTAATTGTTACTTTTGTGTATAATTTCGTGACTTTTTTTCCTTGTTTTGCTGCTATTGGATGATTAGTTAATTAATTTGGTCAGGTGTTATGGGTCATGATGTCATAACTGTTTTCCTATCTGTAAACTTGTTGTTTGCCTGATGAAGATCTTTTGGTCAAACATTGAGTTTTGTAATATCTTTGGGAACAGTATAGTGGCAGTGTGCTGATATTTGTTTCTTCCTGCAAACATTTAAAGGTGAAATGCACATTCCAGACTGATTTTTTTTCTTAATCTCTCCATGTGAGTGATCACATTAACAGGTCTTTCAGTGCAAACTGGCTCCTTTGCCTCCTGACAAATTGCTATTATAAACTTTAAAAGGTCCAACCTGGCTGATTAACTCTGCTCTATACAGAAATAAACGATGAATTAAACTCTTTTAAAGTGACTAATAAGGCCCTGAGCCTTATTTAATAAGACAACCAAGAAAATAGCACGAAAGACCTGAAATCTCATTCTGCACTTGTCAGGGCTAAGTGTGGAGTAATAAGTGTGCGAATGACTGAAATCAAAAGTGAAGAGTTCATTGTGTCAACCAATCAACAGATGGAATAGAAAAAGCACAAAACATGTCAAATAAAGACTACTCAGATTTGTTTTATAACTTGTAGTATTCAGAACCAGGACGAATAGGATTCTTTTCATATATCCACCTTAAAGGAGACATTTCACAAGACTTTTTTAAGTGTCAAATAAACCTTTGGTGTCCCCAGGGTACGTATGTGAAGTTTTAGTTCAAAATAACCCACAGATCATTTATTACAACGTGTCAAAGTTGTCACTTTGTAGGTGTGAGCAAAAATTTGCCATTTTTTGGTGTGTCCTTTAACAGGCAAATGAGCTGATCTCTGCACTAAATGGAAGTGCTATGATTTGTTAGTGCAGATTAAGGAGCAGTGTTATCCCCTTCTGACATCACAAGGGGAGCCAGTTTTCAATTACCTATTTTTCACATGCTTGCATAGAATGGTTTACCAAAAAGTTACTAGGTTGATCTTTTTCACATTTTCTAATTTGATAGAAGCACGGGGGACCCAATTATAGCACTTAAACATGGAAAAAGTCAAATGTCCCCTATAAGAGTTTTCTCTCAGAAAAATGCATAAATGTTTTATGTTAGAAAAAAAGCCTAGAAATACTGAGACAGAACAAAAACAATTATTCTTTCTCACAGGAACTTTGAGAGAAAAAATAAGATATTAGTTGTACATTCTAATCTATATACAATGCTACAGCTGCACAACCCTGACAAATGAATAGTTTAAATACGTTTACTGTCATTGTTTCTCTGACTCAACACTTTCATACAATGGCGTACAAAACGAAACAGAATATTGTTGGTATGAGTGAATATCCAAAGTCAACCAAATAACCTTTCTCTACTGTCGCAGACCTCTGAATAACGGTTGTAACCATAGTAACAGTGACTAAAGTAAATTTTAAAAATGGCGACTTCCAGAACATCAGAAAGTTTTATTGCAGTTGATACAAAGTTAAATCGAGCAACAAGTTCAGCCATTGAGTCTTGATTAATAGACAATGGCTTTGATTGCTCCATATTTCTAACTGTTTGTATAGTACAGCATATGGACTGTGCACAGATCACAAAGCTGTAAGCAACAGCTCCAGTAAATAAGAGTACAGACGTTAGATGCTGAGAGAGGTGCGCATTTCACCGGAAAAGCAAGACCTGGCACTCGTGGTTCGGGGAACAGATGACACAGAATGTGCACACATTCTTAATTCTGCTGGGTTATTTTTAACCCAATGCTTGGTAAATATTGGACAGAACACATGTTGGGTTATAAATAAACCTATTCTGGGTTGTTTCAACTAATGGTAGACTTGACAACAACCCAGCATTAGGTTTATTTTATAACCCAACATGTGTTTTGTTCAATATTTACCAAGCATTGGGTTAAAAATAACCCAGCAGTGCAGATGTGAAGCTAAGTTTCTACCAAAATGTGGCTAGATTTGTCAGAAGTCGCTTCACTTTTGTATAAAACATCACTAAAGGGGTCTAAAAGTCACAAAATCTATTAATAAAATTGGCAACACTCTTTAACTTTTCATTTGATTTTTGTCACTATGATTGGTGGGTGATAAACGGGTAGATACGATAAACCGGTAGAAATTTGTCAATTTGTCAACGTCACCTTGCTGTGCATGTGGTCACTAAAACGTAATGATTGTACACATATTTAAGCACCACAGTTTAAACAAGTGATTTTAAGCTATTGAAACACAAACAACAGTGCTATGCGCGCACTGTTTTTGTGTGAGAGGAGCGCGCAAGTCGCGCATCAACTGCTTATTACGTTAGTATGCATTTTATTATATATGCATTAAAATTCACATTATTGCAAGTATACTCATAAATACGACAATTTAGGGCTTAAGAGAACGTAAACAGTTGAAATAGAAAAAGCATGTGTAACAGTATATTGTATCCAGACATTGGTCTTAAAGGACAAGTTAACTATTTTGCTCATGTCTTTCACTCATGTTTTTGTCAAAAATCTCTCTGCTCTTGACTACATCACTTTTCTACCATTAAAAAGATATATAATGTACATCATTCTTTTCATCGACTGTTTATATTTCTTTTTTATGCATGTACGGTTTTTGTGAGAATTATGAAAATTCTATGGCATTACATATTTGAATAACATAAAAAACTTATTAAAATATAAAAATCCCTCTACAGTGATACATATCGTTATCATGATATAAAATTAATCCTATCGTGAAAATAACATTTTGGTCATATCGGCCACCCCTACATGCAGCATTAATACAAAACTTTATAATTTGCAAAAATTAATTTGCAGTTTCTTTTACACGTTTGGGTTTTAATATCAATATTGGCTTGCCTCGAGATTGTAATGAAAATGAAATCATCACTTTGACAGGGAATATGGATTATCAAAATAAAATTTAATAATTTTATTTAAGTTTTAATTGTGGCACATATTTTGCACACAGTTTTCTATAATGAAATGGTAAAGCTTGTTTTAATAAAGAAATTTATCATTAAATATTTTCTTTAAAATTGGCAGATTTTTATTTTCCCTTATTTGTCATAATTATGAAAAAATAAAATGCACAAACTTGTAATAAACCCTGTAAGTGCTTCAGCCCACGTTTCTTTCTTGCTCTCTTTTTTAAACCCGTTACAGACTGAACAATCCACCCAATTCTCCTCCTCCCATCTCGACCCTTCCTTCCATTCTTTGATGTTTATTGTCAAACTTTTTTCATTATTGATGTTTATTGTCAAACCATTCCTATCTCGGTTTCTGCTATTCCATCTGTTTCTCCAGCAGGCCCCTTAGCTCCGACTCTCAGCCACTTCTCTCTGCTCTGTCTGACACGTCTCTCCTTGAGATCGATGCAGCTGACAGCGCCGTCTGAAGTTCTGCGTGGGGGCTTGTGATTTTTAGATGCGAAACAGCACAAAAACACCTTCCTACCCTTCACAAAAAGAACTTTTTTTCCTTCCTCTCTCAGTCCTGTCGTTATTGCACTTTCTCAAAGAGAGGTAGGAGTGAAAATTATGTATTTTTCCTTTGGATTGTATCAGAATTATTTCATTAGCTATGACTCACAGCTGGGGGCCAGATATGGAAAAGAGCCACATGTGTTTTGTATAATGCAAGCCTGGCAATGAAGTAGCGAGACCAGGATGTGATCAGTCCTTCCCACACTTATATACAAAAGTAGCACCTGTCTGTGCTACCAGCCACTGTATATTTCATTTCTCAAAGCTGCCCCAGATTTTGCTGCAGACCTTTTGCAAAGTAAATCCTAGGAAAATAAAACTAAAAATATATATTTTATTTTTTTGTCTGCATGTCTGGATGCAAAGATTGGTTTGGAATGCAAATAATGTAATTTCCATCATGTTACAAGTTTGATGAAAAAAATATTGATAATAGATTTAAACTAAATAGGTTTTATAAAATATAGCGACACATCATAATGTATGAAGATACTTTTATGCATGTCATATCTCTATACTGTCTTTATATATTGGCTTAATGGTGTCAGAAGAACAAACCAGTCACTGTTGACAACTACATATTCAGGTGTGAGAGCAGTAAACCTATCTACGCTTAAAAATGAACACTTCTCTCCAGTGGAGCATGTGTGAGACTCTCACCAGGGGCAGAGGGAGGTTGGCTGTTGGCAGAGAGGTGTGATATCCTTGCCAATCCCCCTCTTTCCCCCCACCCTCTGATGGGAATATGGAGCTCGCTACAAGTAATTAAATCAGATGCCATTCAGCTGCATAACTGCCTACATTACAAGAATGACAGTGAAATGGCAACTTCAAAAGAATCAAATTGTCGATGTGTAATTGGTTTAGATTTAATTTGGCTTTCATGTTAAGTATTACTGACGCGTCTGCAGAGAACATCTCCATACATTATCTCTAACACAATCACCAATTCTACAACTCAAAATATTGTTTCTTGTAATATTATGTAAGATATCTCAAGGCAAAGAAATAATCCTCGAAATGGGAAATGTTAACAGAAGAGATGAACTCTGATGAACTCACCAGGTTTATCATGCACAAGCGTTCTCTTTACTCAAACAGTGTTTAGTTGAGACACACTGTGAAAGCGATCCTTCACTTAATGCTGGCAGACAGAGGTAGGAAGTGAGAATGCTTGGGCTGAATGTAGACTGGAGGTTGGTTTTAACTGTCTGTTGTCAGATAACACTACAGAGCACATTTATCAAGAAGGAAAAACAGGTCTGGGAAAGAATGGATGCACATACAGTATAGTACCATAAACGGTAGACCCTTTTCAGCTTAACCGGGGATCTGTGGACCTCTCTAAGAGCCGCCTGCCATGAACTGACTGATTCCACTACAACAAAGTTGGTGATGGTGGCCTTTTGGCTTTTGCACAGTACTGTACATTATCTGAAAGTTGAATATGAAAGGACAATATTTGCTGATATACAACTATGTAAAAAATCTGGAATCTGAAGGTGCAAAAAAAATCTAAATATTGATAAAATTGCATTAAAAGTTATCCAAATGAGGTACTTAGCAACTGCATACACTCACAAAAAGATTTTTGTATATATTTACAAAATATATTTATTGAACATGATCTTTACATAATATCCTAATGATTTTTTGCATACAAAATGTATTTGTGCTATTGCAACAAATATACTTGCGCTACTTAAGACTTGGTTTTGTGGTCCATATAGGCACATATTTTACCCAACAAAGTAATTTAAGTCAACTGCTTTATGCCATCACATACTGGCTTTGATGTAATAGTTAGAGGTTATTTAGATAAAGGGCCCTATTTTAACGATCTGAAACGCAAAGCGAAGCGCAAAGCGCAAGTGACTTTGTGGGCGGATCTTGGGCGCTGTTGCTATTTTCCCGGCGGGAGAAATAACTCTTGCGCCAGGCGCAAATCAATAAGGGGTTGGTCTGAAGTAGGTTCATTATTCATAGGTGTGGTTTGGGCGTAACGTCAAATAAACCAATCAGAACGCTATCCAACATTCCCCTTTAAAAGCAAGGGCGCAAGTTCCATGGCGGGTTGCTATTATTATGACGATTTACCAGGCGCATGCCAGGAGCGTTTCACAGCCGAAGAGACCGACGTTCTTGTAAGAGCAGTCAAAGACAGAGAAGTTGTTTTGTATGGAGATAGAAGAAACCCGCCAAAATCAGCGTAGGTTAAACAGGCATGAGAGGAAATAGCCACAATTGTCTCATCAGCTGGCATCCCCAGGACGTAGAGCCGCAAGCGCTACAATGATTTCAGGAGACGGGGGAATCCCAAGCTTGCCAGCATAAATCGGGCACGCCGTGTAACGGGAGGTGGATCTGCCTCTACACAGGACCTATCGCCAGCAGAGGACATCGCTGCGTCCACCCTCACCGCTGAAAGGGTTTGGGGGCTTTGAAATCGGACCCAAGAAACGCAAGCAAGGTCCAACCCCAAAGTACACTTATCAAGTTCATATACTATAAGGTTTCTTATGAAAACATTTTAATTATTTTTACATAAAATAAACGTAATCCAGCCACACAACAAACTTATGAAAATATTTTAATCGTTATTTGCATGAGAATTTTTTAAAGCAGCCACACAATAAATAAAAACTATCACCACAATGCTCACCACAATGATTTCCCTTATCTCATGTGTTAATATTTTTTATTGTAACAATTTATGATTTGCAAAAATAACTGTTGCATCTGTGTAGATTAGAAAAGCAAAGTGTGTGCGCGCAACGCGCCACTGACTTAAGACTAGTTTTTGTTGGTCAGTGGCGCAATTGTTTTTTGAAATTGCGAAATAGCATTAGGGATGGTTTGCGCCGCAACACGCCTCCTTTATTGCGCTGAACCGCGCAGGGAGCGCAAGTTCATTCCCTAGTTTGCCGACGTGCGTCTGTGGAGGGAAAAACCCGCTGGGCGCCCAACACATCCTCATCCCATGGCGTCAATATTTGACGCCACTTGACCATGCGTCAATATGTTACGCGGAGGGTATACCCTTCGCGTCATTTTTTGACGAACTGGGGACTTCAATACTATTAGGTACGCAAAATTAAACAGTTGTCGCCTGACATTGGGGTTAGGGATAGGTTTGGGTAGGGATGTCATTATGTAAATCTAACCCTAAACCGACGCGAAAATGGTAAGAAAATGGTACGAAAATAGGAAAGAGAATGCAACGGACTCAATAGTATTGAAGTCCCCAGTTCGTCAAAAAATGACGCGAAGGGTATACCCTCTGCGTAACATATTGACGCATGGTCAAGTGGCGTCAAATATTGACGCCATGGGGTGAGGATGGGCTGGTGCGCCGGTGCAAAATACGAATGATACATGGGTTACTGACAAAGTCAATTGCGCTGGGTGCAAGATAGGGCCCATTATGTTGAATAAATTCAGCACCCTTTAACTATGCACAACAACACTTTGTATTTCTTTGAATAAAAAAAGTAATAGACAATGTAACTAAATCTACAAAAATATAGCCTGACCAACTGCACTCTAAAAATGCTAGGATCTTTATAAAACAGCATAAAAAATGGACGAACCCAACCTGTTCGGTTGAAATTTCCCCTATGCTGGGTTATCTCAACCTAAAGTTGGGTCAAATATAAACATTTTCTGGGTTAATTTAACCCAACGACTGGGTTTGTCCCTTTCTGTCCAATCGTTCGGTTAAAAATAACGCAGCTTTAAAAAAAAATTTAATGTGTTCTTTGCATTGAGTGATAATCAAGATACAAATAAATTATATAATCTACAATAAAAGTAAAATACTTCCTTAGGAAAATTAAAGCACTGCTGCTTTCAGCCAAATAAAACATAATAAATTAAACAGAAATGGCTCCTGTGATAGTCTAATAAAATAATGTTTGTTTGCTTAAATATTTATTGTGTTGAACTAAATGCACTCAGCAAGTCTCCTGAGTGCTAGTAAATCTAAAATAAATCTTCGAAATCAGGCAGCTATTATCTAACAAGTACTTCACTTTGCATGGGTAATTCTACTAATGGGTAACTTTGTTGATAACAGCTACAGCACCCAAAACATCTAACTGTAAACATAAAGATATTAAAACAAATTTTTGTAACACTCACAAGTGATTGAGCTCACAAAATTATTCTGCACATCTACGGCACAAAGCACATGCTGTGGTTTTAAATATCTACATTTACATAAAGAAATCAATAATGCTAATTGCGAACGTGAAAAACATCAAACGAAATAGAATGAGATGTGTGAATCAGACCCTTTTTCTTCTATTAACGTAAAACACTTCGAGCTCAGAGTGGACAGATGGACGGATAGATTCATAGGCCATCATTATATCTCATAATTGAGCAAATTCTGCAAAATCAGCTCGGGTGCCACACAAACAGCATTTCCAACAGGAGACATAACAAGCAATCCATAATTGTCAGTCATGTGGCACAAAAGAGTGGGACAAAATGGCGGTTTATGTTGGAATCTCCATAAGAGTGCTGCACATGCCGGTCAATTTTCCTAATATTTCAAGCCGTGAGTATTTAGATCACATGTCAGCAGAAGAAAAACAAAAAATATCAACATAAGGTGTAAGACTTGGGTACATATGATTATACACAGCACCCGATTCTATATTTTATAGTTACTAAAAACCGTCAGATTAATGCCAGACCACCACTTTGACTATGTTTACATGTATTTCACGGAAAATTCCTCACCTAATACACTGTACAAAACTCTTTGCTGCCCTTAACTTTTTTGTTGAATCAACTCATTGATGATTTACAAGTCATTATAACTTACTATAATTTATCTTGACTAGAGATGAGTTGTTATAACTACAGTTGAGTTGTTATAACTTATAAAATATAGTTGAAAAGCTGTAGCAGCTCAATCTCCTGTCAAGATAAATAATATTAAGTACTGAGTTGATTCAACAAAAAAAATGTTTTTTCAGCTGAAACCAAGCTTAAGGCTCGTACAGACTACATGACTTTAAAACGTTGGTCCGAACTGTGCGGTTCACACTACATGACTTGCTCTCTGTGAAATCAGGAGTGTTCACGTTGTTGATCAGTTCACACCACACGACATAACGTGACTGCCCCACAACAGGAGGTAACGCACTACACGAGTTGAGAACAACTCTATCACCCGGCGATTCTATCTTGTCCACAAACCACGTTTTGTCACGAAAAATCACGCGATAAAACAAACCGGAAATGACGCGAAACAACACGCGCACCAGTAAACCCACAGAAGAAGAATGAAGACGACGCGCAAAACTTTTGTTTGTATATATAGACTTCAGACAGAAATTCGTGCTGCAAACCGTTTGCGCGATGCAAAGCTGCAAAAGAAAAAAAATGAAGAGATGTGTATGTGGAGAGGTGGATCAACACCACACGAGGACAGCAGGGATTTAAGAGTTGGAGGTGAGTACAGCTTGTTTATATAGGAAATATAGCTGCATGCTTATGTTTGGCTATGATCACATTTAAAATATCAACGTGTTGTCTACTGTGTTTAAAAGCTGTGTTTCTTGATTTAATTATCGTTCAAATAGAATAGGACAGGCTTCGCAAAGCATGACTTGGAGAGCGTTTGTCTTTGACCCTGCGATTCTATGCAACAGGTTTGTGTGATTTCATTTCAAACGAATATGAACTGAATGTTGTCATTACGTTTTTTTTCTGTCTGGGTATGTTTTTGAACTTTTTGGTGTCATGCAGGTGACACGTTCAAGTCCCTCAGGTTCAAGTCCAGGATGGGGGACCAGCACCATCCCACAAATAGTTTTGGATAGCTGTTCTGTACCAGGTTATAAAGGACGATTTCTTGAAGGTAGGGTTATTACAAAATATAAAGCAATCTATCTATCTATCTATCTATCTATCTATCTATCTATCTATCTATCTATCTATCTATCTATCTATCTATCTATCTATCTATCTATCTATCTATCTATCTCTCTCTACTACTTCATTTAAAAAAAGAACAGCCATAACATTGTGGACATCGGCAGTTGACTGTCTTTGATAAAAGTATTTTAGTAAAAACTATTATTAGAAACAGGGATATAGTTCCGAAAAGCACAAGTAATATTTATTTTTATGTCTATACATGCCTGTATACATTAATTTCATAATTTTATCTGAGCTTACACTATGTGTATATTAAAGTATTTTGTGTATAAACATGAATTATGTTAACACAGCAATAAATATAAAATTACTTCCAAACCTTATATTGTAATATTTGTTATTCTACATGTTGTTTAGTCCCTAGTTTATCTTTATACTTATTATACTTATATGGATTAAGTAAGAAGGGGTCTCATTTATAAAGCATGCGTATGCACAAAACAGTTCTGGAAACATGCGTACGCCAGTTACCACACAAATGTTGTGATCTTTTAAAAAAAAAAACTTAATGGGAGAATAGGCTTGCATGGTGGGATCAGAAGATAATTAATGTACGCACACTTGCAGAAAGGGAACATTGCTTTGTCTGTATTTTTTGGCGTATGCCATTTTTGGCTTTTGTGCGTACATAAACTTTTAGTAAGGATCCTACACACAGTTTTATAAATGAGACCCAAGGTGTTTGTTCTACATATAACTATGCAAATAAATCCATTGGAAACTGTAGTCTTGAATATATAATAATTTAATCAGTGACATTTGGTGTGTCCTATTGTTTTAGACACCATCAACGGAAGGAGAGTGGCATAGCCGTGGACTTCGAAAGGAAGTGGCAGTTTCCACATTGCTTTGGGGTACTTGCTACCACTCCAGCTGTAGCAGACTGCTGACCAAAACATGGTTGATGGGCAATGGAAGAATAGTGGGACGGGTGCTTTTCAACCGATGAACACCACCTCACATCGCAATTGTATGGCAACAGCAAAAGTGCAACGCAATCTGATGCGGGACTACTTTGTCTCACCAGCGTGTAGTGTTTATTGGCAAGTTCAACACATTTTAAAAGGAACTGATGTAGAGTTATCCCTGCAAACAGCAGATTAAAGCCAGTTGTTGTCAGTTTAGGACTTCGTTTTCTTGTGTGTTCTAAAGTCCTGTATTTGTAAAGAACACAATGTGGTTCACTTTTTCATTGTTTTAAGTATTCTGTTTATTGTTGTGTTATTATTCAATTAATTTTAATTGCATACAAATCAAAAGGTGCAGGAATTTAACAAATAAAGGCAATCTGCATGTTGCAATTAAGTGCCTTATACTAACTTTATTTCTTGATCCACACTCATTATTCACAGAACATTAACAATGTTTCTATACTACGGCGCTAAACTTCAACATATCTGATCATGCTAAAAATTTATGGGGATTGTGATGATAAGCTCTGGACATTTTTACTCAATGTGGATTAATCTAACAGCCAATCACACACAATTATATTACGATATTTATATATCACCCAGCCCTTAAAAGGGCTCTACATAGGGATTTTTGTAATGTTTAATTGTGTTAATTTGGTGCACTGCACGTGTTCTAACAATGTATATTTTGTCTGTCCACATAATATACATTCAAATGTACTACATTGTTTTCAAGTTGCACAAACAACAATGCAAGGCTATAAAGCACTATTCATATTGGCGTTTTTTGTAAAATATGACAATGTGTTTTATACTTTTATACTTTGTTGCATTAAATGTATTACTTTCGATAGACCATTTATTTCATGAAACAGCACTGGGAAATTCAATCTAAACCCTTCAACAAGTTTAATCACCTTATTGATAAATGTAATACATAGTAAAGGCAATCGTTTGTAAACAAAAACACATCGGGACCGGACCGCACATGTCATGCATGATATGCATAGGGTAGGTTGGTCAGGTGACAACATTGAACCGCTTCTGTCAGTCTCCTGGGCGTTGTATAGCATCACCATTATGCTTCTTTTGAGATGTGATAAGAGAACTGGGTCTTGAATATTCCTCAATTCCAAAGCCATGGTTCCCAAATGAAGTTAATGTATCCCTAGTTGTTTGTGAGTCCACTTGTGCAACAGTAAAGTCTAAAATCAAAAAATAAATGCAATGTTTCCAGTTAATATTTACCTCCACACTTTATTTTATTTGTCTATTCAAACTAAATATGAGAATTTATTCCTTTGTTTACAAGCTCTTTCGACTGGTACAAAAGGCAGATTGTAATGTAACTGAATATCCTCTAATACACAATATATAACAATAAACAGAATTACAGTAAAAAGAATTATACACTTTATAATGTTTTACAGACATATCCCAAAAATAGGATTACGCTAGCTTCTATAATATGCATGTATATGGAAATATGACCAATTAATTTACATTTTACCCTATAACATTTAGATAATGTAATAATAACATTTGCTTACCTGGCTGTTTTACAGCGTTTGCTATTTCTCTCCACCGTTTCTTTTTCTCAGCGCAGTTGTGGTAAATATATGTGAAACGTCATACAGACATTTATGCCTGAGTTCAATGTTTTCTTGGTGACATGCAACCCCTCGTCGGATTGGCTGTAGCTCGTGACATCATAGGAGGTCGAGTCGCGCGACAGCTCCAGATATCTAACAAGCTAGATATTTTTCTGGTGTCGGCGACGCGTCTGCGAGCCGTCTGCGAGCGTCTTTGATGCGTTGTTGGCTCTTTCATACCAACAGATTGGCGAACGTCGATCGCCCGCTAATCCCCCGCGATTTGCACCCGATCACACCCCGACCTGTCGGCGAGCGGACGATTTGCAAATCGGGCTTAAATCTGGCTTAAAATCATGTAGTGTGAACTAAGCATTAGCTGACTCAGCCAAGCGCTTAGCTGTGATACTTGTCCCGCCCCTCCTCCACTGTGATTGGACAGTGAGAACTGACATTGACGAGCGGAACTTTTCATCCAAAGTTGAATCTCTTTTAACTCTCGACGCTCAGCGCCAAGCGCAGAAAAAAAAAACGCTAGCTGCTGGCTTATTTAAAAAACGCAGAGCTTGCATTGGAAACAATTGAAAACATGCGCCGGACGCAGGCGTAAAAGCTTTGGTGTGCAGGCCCCCTTAGTGTAACTAATAACTGTAGTTGGTACGCAACAACAATCCAGACAAGAAAATTATGCAATTATATATTCATGGCTAAAAATACGAATACATCCAGTGTTTACGTGAGTTTACCTTTAAATTTGAATATGATGAAGTGGTCACTGTAAATACGAGTGTATATTGATGGCTGCCTGCCATTGTTTCCCCATAAGGGCAGAGGCACATCCGTTTATCACAAAATTCACAAATCCCTCTTTTCTGGGTTTTCATCTCTGATGGCTTTCTGTAGAAGCAGCATAGCCCAAGACGATCTCCGCTTCGGTTAGTGCATTTTATTGCACAACAACTATTCAGTATTTAGGCTAAAGTAAAGAAATCACTCACTTTTTAACCTGTGGTCAATGGCAGATAGCGCTCTCTTGCCCACCATGGGGGGGGGGGGTTCCCCTAAATTAAATCTATAAATAGAATGGATTGGATAGATTATAATTAATAGGTTTCATTAGAGCTATCAACAGATATTAATATGTTGCTATACTGAATGCTTTTGCATTGAATTGTCCTTTTAAAATGCTGTCTGCGTCATCAAGGAAAAGAGAGAAAATAAAAGCAGCATTATATTGAAAGCTTATTCAATCACTTCCTTGCTTCATCTCATCATTCAGACTGGCTTCCCTTCAGACAAATTTTAAGGTGCTTTCACTGGTATATCTAAATGACCCCCATACCTTTGCCTTCACTCTCTTGCTCTCTCCTGTCTCCCAAAGCTGATTACTTCCCAGGTTAGATGTCATTTATCCCTTTAGCTGTCGAGTGTGGGCCAAACTACTTTCAGCTCTTTGTCAGCTCTGAGGGCCAATGTTCTGAGGTTGTGACCGTGGTTAACTGTCTGTCCTTTCATCCCACCCAGGGACGCCACGAGTTGACCCCATGAGTCTGGCACTGTCCGACCCCATGCACCCCCTGGGATCCACTGGCCTGGATGAGAATACTAAGACTCATTTTGTTTTTAGATTGCATCAGATTGCAATGTTGCTGTCAAGTACATGAAGACAGACCACATTAGCCTATAAACTGCGATCGGTGTCCTGTAAAGGACATTTAGGTGATGATACTGCTTAGATGGTGTTTAGTATTCACTGCAGCACTGATTAATATTTAACCATAACAATCGTATCGATAATGCAGTGTTTTTATACCGTTGACGAAGGAACTGCATTTAAGCATGCAGGGTACAGCTCAAAGCAATGCATCCATGGGGGGCAAATGATGGACAGTTTAAAATCTAATGGACCCAAACCCATCTGCTCAAGATACTGAAAACAAGATTTTTTGATGAGTCTTGCGATCCCAAAAGACACATAGAAAACAAACACACACAAAAACATTCAGATGCACTAATTGAAGGTAAAAACAGATCCGAAATAAATAAATTAAAAGTGTCTGAGTTTGTGACAGGTGTCAACGGTATTATTGAGTGAGTTTGTAATTGTCATGCAGCTGGCGATTCGCATCCGAAAGGGAGCGATTGAACATGTTTTGGCGCTGCCAGTCAGAGACATATCTGCCATCCAAAATGATCCACTGAATATTCAGTAGTTGTAGCTCACTGGAAAAACAGTATGATTAGGGTTGCTTAATAATAAAAGCTTCAAAAACATTAGATGTAAGTTAATGAGCACTGGTGGTCTTTTCTGACCTCATTTGATAGTGATAGCACGTCTATGCATTTTTATTGGAGCTCAGTAATTTGAATGTCATGTAGATGCAGATATGCTTTATGAACGGTGTATTGTTACTCTGACAAAATCTGATGAGTAATACATCAGACATGAGTAATGATAATTAGAATTTATATGGGCCGGGAAAGGTACTGCAATTTGTCGCAAAGCGCATACATCTAGCGCCTGTGTATGCTTACAGTACAAGTCAAATGAAGAACCTTGCAATTTAGAAGATTTAGAGATTTAGAAGGTGTCCAGCATCAGAATTTTTTTAATGCCCTTGAAGCCAATTGTTTTTGTACATACAAGATAAAGGTCTGAACTTACTATTGATTTTTAGAGGATTTAAAACATATTTCCTATAGAATTATTTACATTTTTTAGATTATCATTATCAAAAATTATCATTACCGCAACATGAAATTACATTAAATATATGCATTTACAAACTCATGTTTCGGTAATGAGAACTAAAAAGTTGTCTAGGTACTATGACAAACAAAATTTCAACTTTTATCTGGAGAGAAAAAATAAGAACTACATACCTGGTAGCCATCTTGAGTGTCACAGTCAATTATGTCCCTTCCAACAATTTTTTTTTTAATTGTAAGTTCTTTGAGGGCTTAAACAATGATTGAAAATTGTTGCGGGGATAAGAAAATTAGTCTCGGACACATTTATATTCCTTATTATTGTCTATTCATTTATCAATGATCACCAAATACCACATGTTTCTTAACTGTAAATGTTTCTAGTATAACATGCACTGCAGCTTTTAATTTTTTCGATTTTTTAATTATAAATTATCCATGTCAAATAACCCAAATCCAGTCATGGACACGTTTGCACATGGACAAAATTTTCCCATTAAATGTGTAAAAAACAAAAAAATTGGTTGTATGATGTCATTAGAAATTCTGTCCAAATTAGTACATGAAGAGATGTTTGTAACTGTATGCTTCTTATTTTATTACTCTTACTCTGCATTCATGCACTAAATAAAAGAGCTTATATTTTTATTGAATAGTGCATGCATTATCAATTCTTCAACACTTTTTAAATGAAATTAAGTTAAAATTAAAGGGGGGGGGGTCAATGCTATTTCATGCCTTCTGACTTATTAACACAGTTTAAGAATTGGTTTTCTCATGTTAAACAAATGCAAAGTGTCAAAAAGCAGAAATATATATAATAATACAGAGTATTTCTGTGCGGAAGGCACTTTGCCAAGGTTCGTACAAGTTTCTGAAAGTTTTTTTTGAGCACGGGTCCAGCTGACGTTTCACGGGTAAGCCATATGTATCACTTCTTTATATGAGCACTTCCACCGGAAAAACACGCCCCAAAGTCAATCAGAAGGAGAAAAAGAACCGAGGATGCTAAGTTACAGGCATCACTTCACGCGACAGCTGTGTTTTATATCAAGACTCAACAATGGCACCAAAAAAGAAGTGTGTTTTTGGATGTAAGGAGAAGTAAGCCAGAATTATGGAAACAATGGATATAGTTTGTTATCCGGGGTAACAGAGAAGTTTTGCGTGTGTGTTTATTTAATGCTGGACTTCATTGAAAAGTCCCAACCGGGTCATGAGTTGCATGCGGCAAATTAAGACTTCAGTGTTATGTTGTAAATAGCCGCGTAAGTGCATATTATATAAATGACACGAACATGTAGTGAATCAGTCAGTGTTGTATAAAGTCTTGCATGACTCGTGAATCGCTCCTACCGTAGTTCGTAACTCCTTCCGAATTTTTTGTATGTTATCGGAAAGAATCAGTAAAGCTGATCTGTCTTTTATAAATCTAATAAAACTAAAGGCTCTTCCGAGATATAAAGGATGTAATACTACTCTATAGGTACTCCAGATTAACATTAGATACGCAGAAGCAGCTTGTGCTATGGGAGGTTTAAATAAATTAAATTAATTAACTTATTCATAAATGTAGAGCAAATTTGGTTATGTTGAACATTATTAGCCAACATTTTATTGAAAAGAGTGCACACAAAATGACTATGGCAGAAGACATGAATAGCATTCCAAATTGCCAGTTTAAATATAAAAAGCAGAACAACTTTGGACGAAGATAATTCTCTGAAAAAGCCTGTCGACCGAGGAGAAGAGAGGCTTATGCTGGGTTCTTATCTATGAGCTGAAAAACCTTAACGCCATGACACATGGCACGCTGGCACACACCTCTGCTTTCATCCATTCTCTGAAAGCAGAACAGGGCTCAAAAGCATTACCAGAATTCGCTGGCAGTATAAAGACCTACAGATCTTTAGCACTCAAATAGTATGGCATTTTAAACACGTTTGCTCTCAGCAGTGGAGAAAAACACGCTCTGATAACATTGACACCCAAGATTTGGTTCTATTAATTGGTTGAAGGCCACAAAGTCTCTGGGCTAAGAAATTTACAAAGAGTCATCTTAGCTTTTTACCATTACCCTGTTTGCCCATTGCAAGAGAGTTTATAATTGAGCCGATGATAGTTTAAGTGTAAACTACACCGACAGCTTTCGGCAACCATAATGGTTTCTGCACTCAAGGCTCACTCTAGAGGAAATGTTTGAGGGAAAATACATTAGGAGGACTAATTAGGATTATTAGCTGGGTGTAATTTGCTTAAGAGGGAATAAAACAAATTGCAGAGGCGTTACTAAGCTAAATTGAAAATGAATACAAAATTAATGGCATGATGAATAGAGGGATTTTACAACAGATGACTTGAAAAGGGCCTGGTGTCACCACCAAACCGCCTAATGAGCGGAGAATGCCCGCGGGGTCCAGACGTATTCTGTCAGTTACTGTAAACGCTGACCTGTGATTCTGTTCATATTCTCTAAGGTGCACTGCCCCAAATGAGTTATCAAATTGAATTGTGGCTCAATGTTATACTTAAATGTTTTAAACAAGCTTCACAACAAACACTGGAAAAAAAACACTTCTTTGTAATGTTTACCATATGATAGATGGTGATTCTGATGGGAGGTATTTTATTAAGCAATACAAACTTACATTCTCAATTGTTCTTATTCGTGCATGCAAGGGTTTGTTCTCTCTAAAGGGGCTGCTTTGCCATGAAAGTGTGCCGCGTGAAACCAAAGGCGCTCCGAGAAAAGACCCTAATGAGATTTCCACAAATTCCAGCATATATCAGAGAAAATAGCCCGGTAGTATGGCGGCTGTCGTTTTGAGCTATGAAGTTTGGTGGGGAGGAAGAGAATGAACACATTAAACACCATTAAAGAGCCCCTTAACATGCCCCGAGATGAGCCGTTACTCCCAGAGCAACATTTGAGGCTCAATGTGTGTCACTAAATCACTTCATTTCTATTCTCTAATGTGCCGTGAGAGGATACGTAATACATTTTAAGCCGGGTCGTTTGAAACAACTATCCCCAGAAGTTACAAGAGTTTCTCCTTACGATGTCCTTTCGCTTCAGACAATGACGCACCTCCCCGTATACGTACGTTGATGGCCACTGGAAACGCTGAATAATCCCTTTCTTTTCCTATGTGAAATAATTAAAAGACAGAAAGGTTGCAACAAAAGGTGATGCTGTTTTAGAAATGTCATGTAAATTAGGTCGAGAGATGAGATGGAGAGGAGGGAAAGGAGAATAAGGGTATTGTCGGCTCATAAGAAAAACAGGTCATTCAGAAGTCATCACGGTTATGGCGGATAAACCATGAGCACGTTAACAGAACAGCCATCACATTTACGGATCACATTGCATATTCAGTAATAAACATCTAGTCTTGATAAACAACGTGAACTATGGTAGTGCACACAGGTAACTAATCATAACAGAGGTCATATAAGTAATAAAGATAAGCACAGTTGTAAAAACAGCCTGTTTAGTTTTAAAAATGATAGCTTTTTGGTGCAAGAAACGTAAAAAATTTTTTGGAGATTTGGGCACCTAAAAACAGTAAAGAAAAGGAAATAAGGAGGAAAAATAAGGCGTTTTGAAGGGTGCGGCATCTGGAAATAAAAGTCTTTATTAAATTAATTTACTTTACAGAACTCACATATTGCATGAAATTAGGGCTGGGCAAAAAAAAAGATTTTTCGATTAATCGTTTTTTTTTTACTTGGTCGATTCAGAATTGATTCTCAAATAGCAGAATCGATTTTTTTCATAATTTTTTTCCTGCAAACATTGAACGTAAGATTAACGTTAATCAAATTACTAGTCTTCTTCACTAGATGTCACCCTCTTTTTTGCCTTGCGCGATGTTACCAAGGAGCCTGTCATTCTTTCATTCAGTGCTTAAAATGGCGGTTTTAGGTGCTTCATCAACGTTGATGCCACTTTCACATAAAAAGTCAGAGGTATGGAAGCATTTTAGATTTCGCAAGCAAGACGACAATGATAGTGTTGTGGCTTGCAAACTTATGTTCACTGTTGTTTTTTTATTAATATATTATTTGTATTAAATCTATATTCATTGAGTTGAATCGAACCGGAATCAAAAATTGAATCGAGAATCGAAATCGAATCGATTTGATAGATTGTGAATCGAAATTGAATCGATCTGGAACATCTGAATCGATACCCAGCCCTACATGAAATAGTTCATTTTTCAGTGTCATTGTCACGTATATCTGCCATTTTACGTGTCCGAACCATGACATTCTTTTTCGTGTCAGTTTCACGTATTGGTTAATCAACTGTTTTTCCTATTTTCTTACCCTTGTCGCTTCGGTTTAGGGTTAGAGCGACTTTCGGTTACATAAAATGACATCCTTACCCAAACCTAACTCTAACCCTAACATAAGGCGACAATGGTTTATACGAAAAAATAGTATAAATCAATACTTAAAGTGACATCCTAATGCAAACACCAAATCTAACCTCAAATGGAAGCGACAATAGTTTAAAAATAGGAAAAACAGTAACATATATGTGAAAATGACACGAAAAAGAAAGTTGTGGCACGGACATGTTAAATGGCAGAAATACGTGAAAATGACATGGAAAAATTTGCAACGTGTTTTGTGACTATTTCACGCAAATTTGTGTGATCAGGTTGGTTTTTTCAAACCAATTGCTGTGCCTCACAAGATTGTGGGATATGACAAAGCACACATCTCAGCTACTCGTAGTAGACATGATGTGATAAACATTGAGAGGTTCCTTGAAACTTTTCTACATCTGTATACTGCCTGCAAAGACAGCATTTTTCAGCTTTAGTAGATTGCCGAGAAGACTGAAAAGGGGGCCTAGAGAAAGAAAGGTTTAAATGCCAGGCATTTGCTGGCTGCCTGCGGGACACAGACTTGCAGACACTGCAGTCCATCCACCAACAGACTCAATTTACAGATTGGAGAGCGGCAATAAAGAGCTAACAATCTCACTACAGACAGCACTTCTGTAACTTCTCTCTAGCACAACCATTTCTCTTCCTCTCTTTCCCAAGAAACTGTAATTCGGCCTTGTTTTTTAATCAGGGTCTCACTAATTAAGTGAAAACTCATGGGCCTTTCCTAAATTGGTCCTGGGACACTCTCATTTGAGTAGTAAATACTGATTTACATCAAAATTTGAATATGAGAGTTGCACGTATCGTCTCTTAATAAATGCATTCATTTACTTTGCATTGTTACTCTAACTCCATTTTGAGTGTCTTATTACTTCAACATAAATCTAGAGATGCGCTGATCGACTGACCAGACACCGAAAATGGGCGATTATATATACATGACAGGCCCGGACCAGTAAAGACCGGTCAGTTTCACAACATTCCGAGATAACGTCACGTCACAGCCAACGTCCATTTGACATAAAGGGTACATGATTAGAAACCTTTAGACTGTGAACACAAATAAGACTTTTAAAAACACTTGCCTTTCAGCGTGTGTGGAAACTATTCGAAATGGCCATGGGTTTTAGACACACCGTCCTCCCATGCCAGAAATCTGATAAACTTCCTCAGCCCAACTCGGACGTCGCGTTTCCTCGAGTTGTTTAATTTCGTGTCTTATTACACTGCATGTTACAAGCCAATCCTGAAGCAGCAATCGGTTTCACACCCGATATGTGGACATAATGTCAGTGAGCCTGAATGAGTCTGAGAGCACTTTATTTTGAGATCTGTTCAAATGAAAAAAGATCCTGAATGCAGTTAGGATATAAGTGCAATGTATCATCATTTATTTTAGGATGAAAATAAGTCTTTATGAAAGAAAAGTGGATTTTTTTGTAGCCATTATGCGGTCAATTAGAAAGAAAAACGAAATCGGGATACTTGAGAAAAAAATTGGAAATCGGAATCGGACAAGAATATTGCAATCGGTGCATCTCTACATGAATCCGTGGTGACAGGAATATAAGACACAAATGTTCAATAAAAACTTACAATTTATTATAATAAAATTTTTATATTGTATAATTTAACTATTTTACAGTAATAAAAATTGTTAATTAATTTTTTTTATTATAAAGTAACTGTGGACTTTAGGCTACTAGTAGCAATAATCTCAAAAGTGCATTAACAATTAATAAAAAGCAGCAAATGTCATTGAATGGGAATATCTGGGAAATATTTAGCATTTGATATTTAGCAGTTCTGATTGCATTATTATTTAATTTCTTTAGTACAGGGAAAATGTACAGAGACATGTTAACAGATCATTGTATTTTTCAGTTGTCAGCCATTGAGATGAGGATGCCTGTCTAGGAGCCAGTAAGACAGATAGATGCTCTCTGGTTTATTCGGTCTTCACATGGCTCTCCCAGCCCACGAGACCCGCAAGAGCCTCCTCAGCCCTTTTCTCATTGCCCGCTATCACTTGAAAACACAGCTTTTCCCTTTCTTTCCTCTTCTTGAAAATGAATAGTCTAATTAATCCATCCTTCACTGACCCTTCTGAAAAAAATAAAATAAAATGGAAGCGATGGCTTAAACTGTGTGTTAGTAGAGTTTTTTTAGTCAATCCGTTTTTCCTCGCTCAGGAAAGGTAGCCATTTGTGGTCCATTGCCCATTTAAGGCAATCAATTTTGTTTTTTTTCTCGATAAAGTCCTTCCTTTACTCAGCTGTTTCTGTCCGTCTCCAATTAGTAAATGGCTTGGCTTTGATATCAAGAAACTGCACACGCTCGTTAATCTCTCCATTCCTTTACACACACAGCGAGTAGTTAACTTGCCCGGGCTTAGTGTCCCATGCACTGGAGGGTTAGAGAAGCGAATCTAGTATTGTAAACCCCCGTGCGCCAGTGCAATAACATGAATGGCCTTTATGAATCTTATCCGCTTGTTAAGCTCAGACGTAGGGAATACTGTTTCTGGGTTTCAAGCCTCCACTCATTTTAATAAGAGGATATTATTTAAACAGACGTTTATGAGCACTATTTATTCATATCACACATTAAAGCAAACATTTTGTAAACTTACAGTGTACAATGTAGTCTCCAGGCTCATAGAATCACTGACGGCAAAATATTAATAATTTGTAAAGTACATGTCTGGTATTCTCAGATTTTGTTATGAAGATACACTGTAAAAAATACTAAAAATTTTTGTTAAACTCAGATTTACAAGTCATGTCAACACAGATGAGTTGTCACAACTTATAAAATATAGTTGAGAAAAGTCAACTTAATTTTATAAGTTATAACAACTTACCTGTAGTTATAACAACTCATCTCTAGTCAAGATAAATAATAGAAGTTGAAATGACTTGTAAATCTGAGTTGATTCAACAAACATTTTTTAAGGCAGCAAAGTATTTTTTTACAGTGTACAAATTTGGATTGGGTGATTTTATGTTTTGCATTATGATACGTACGCAGTACGTACGCAGTGCATGACGTCTTAACAAGCAGATTTAGTAATGCCAAATCTGTGACATTGTATTGTTCACAGAATTCAAATCATTGGGTAAAACTGTTGGTATCTTCTTCCACATTTGGAGAAGATTACAGTATTTTTCCTTAAAGATGGTGTGTACATTTGTGTGACAGACATACTTTGTGAACTTTACTATATTTTAGGGATGCACCAATAGGATTTTTTTGGGCCGATACCGATACAGATTTAAACAGACAACTTCTGGCCGATACCGATATTAAACACTTGTATACACTTTTATACAGCTGGTCTATAAGCTAGTTTATTTCTGCATCAAATTATTTTTACTGAACATGGATTGGATCTAATTAACATTCAACTGACCAACATATTAAGAGAGGCACAAATTAAGCTAAAACAAATATAAAAAGACAGCATGACAACCTTAAAAGGTGGTTTTTGCTATTTTGCATTTATTTTATTAACAACATTAACTCATTTTTTACTTATAATGGATTTCTTTATGCAGTTAATTAATAAACAATCGGTATCGGCCTTTCTCGTGCTATTGCCGATATGCCGATGGTTTCAAATTCATCAAAAATCGGCCGATAAATATCGGTGGCCGATACATCGGTGCATCACTACGATATTTATAATTTTTTTATTATAAACCTGGATTATAATTTAGGAGCAAATTATTTAATGTTTACTAGAAATTAAATCCCATTCAAATAAATGTCTATCTTATATTAATCATTAGTTTTAAGCTTTCCCTCCCCGTATGCAAAGTAGGGGGTAAGCGCTTACACGTGTGCTTTGGACTACAGCAAAACATGTGTCTCTGGCAGAAGGTTGAACTATGCGCTCATAAGCCGGAGTCTGTGAGTGTTTATGGTTGGGGCGTAATCAATGTGACATCACATTGATAGGGGATCCTCAACAGCCTGTTTTGTGTGACTGTTGCGGTTTAAGGAGATAGGACAAAGAAGAATGGATGGTTTCTTGATGTGCAAGCTGATGAATTTATTATGGACCTTCATTATTACTCTTATAAATAATAATATTACTTCTTGTACTGCTTGCTGGCATCCAAATTGACGTAAAAAGATAATCAATAAAGAGAGCTGATTCAGAAAACTACTCAGAATTGCTACCTAAACATATTAATTAATGAAATTTAATGAAGTTTTGTGATGCACAAATCCACACTTATCTTAATTTCATCTCAATCATATGAAATTAAAGAGAGTTACTCTAATGTAATTTAGAAAATGCAATCAGGTAGCAATTTTTCTGCACCGTGTGTGATCCATGTGTCTGCTGGCTCTTATTCAATTATTTCCAATTGTAGCATTTTCTGTTTTCTGATGCCAAACAGATTGTGAAAGTCTCCAAGTCTATACAGCCAACAAGAGCGTAATGGTGCTACAGTAGTAACACAGAGAGTGAGACAGACAACAAATACAAAAGGACCGAATATGTGTGAAAGGGAGAAAGAAAGAGATGGGTAAAGATCTGTAGCCCAAAGGCAGAGACAGCAATTAAAAGTAAATGGATCCCAGGGCCCTGTTTCAGAAAGGCTACTACAGAATTCCGCCTATTCTTAGAAGCCGTCCTCTGAGAAGGTTTGAGCTGAGAATTTTCCATGCGTGATGAACTGTGGAAACCAACAAAAGCCCCATTACTAGGAGAGGGATTTAGCCTCGTATTGCATTAGCGAGGAAGAGAGAAAAGAAGCCCTTAGTCAAATGGAATACATTAAAGAAAATTCCCGGTGTCATAGAAATAAAAACTGGAAGCAAAATGACGGTGCTCTCATTATCTGAAGGCCAAAAGCTCCAGCGGGACATATTCACAAAGCAAATTACAGACAATTTGATTTTCTAATATTCTAATTCAGAGTTGACAGTGAATCAAAAACGTTGGTTATAATTTAAGTTGAGCAGCTTTACTTTAATTGTAAACGTCAGCATAAGTGTTTATGTGTTAACATAAGTGTTAACTAAGTCGTTTTAGATGGCAGCATACAGGAAAAAGATAAGATTGCCACAATATCTGTATGTTTTCTTGACATATAGCTTCTTTATTGTGTAACGTAATAGGACATTTCCACTGGCTGGTTCTCTTCATTGTACTCATTTTTTGGCAGGTACAAAAAAACTGACAAAAATCAGAGTGCATTATGGGATAGCAGCATCTTGAAAATATTTTCTTATCTCTTTCGTCACAGCCTCCATGCCCTGATAAGAGATGCATCTACTATGAAAAATGCTACTTTCTGTTACTGCAAATAAAGCACTGAATGCAGAATGCACAGCTGTACCAACATCACCAAATATCCAGTCTACACTGTAGAATGATTCTTAAAAAGCAGCACCAGATAAAACTTAATGGCTCAATTCATTTTTCTTTTTCAAAAAATTGTTTAAAATCTTAAAATCGCAATTTTCACCATTGCCCCCCCCCCCCCCCCCCGCTTTCATTGAAAGTTTTGCGATCATCCATTTTCTAACCTAACTCCAGAATTCTGATCTGCACCTTATCTTTTTTTAACAGGTGCAAAGGTACGCCACATCATTGCAACACAATATCATGGCAATTTGTACATTTAAAGAATTGGCTAATTCGTATGATTAAATTGGTAAATTTTGTACTATTGTAGGGCTCTATGAAATCCGTTTGATATTTTCCCATATTCCGTTTTATTTATTCTTATATACCATGTTTTCCCTTAATTATTCTCAAATTCCTTGTTTTCCATTAAAAATTTTCTAGATTCTTGTTTTAATGATTAAGTTAAATTTGAGTGAGTGATTTAAATTTTTGGTATGTAATGAACATTTCTAACACAGAAAGCAGCAGGCTACTGTCACTTTAAGGCCCAAAACAGCTGTAACCTCCTAAGACCTGGTGTGTCCACATACATGGACATCACATTTTTTGTTGTTTGCACCATGCTATTTAAAGGTCACATATGGTCAAAAGTGAAATTTTGTGGCTTTTTTCATGATAACTGAGGTCTACGGGCTATGTAAGTACCATATAAGTTTCAAAACAGTCATTTAAGAGTCAAATTCACACAGCCTGCTTAAAGTAGCTGTGAGTTAAAACGGTTCGTTTGTACTTCCGTGAATTTGCTACGTCACCGAGAGACAGTCGCCGCCTTCAGTCTCCACCCCGAGCACTGTCCACCATGCACTGCCCCACCCCCCTGTTGCTAAACAAACTCCATCACACCACGTGAGAAAATGCTGTTCAATGGATGTCAGGAAACTAAATCATTGCAAAGGCTTCTGAAAACATTAATATACGAGAAAAATGGCTAATATTCATTTAATTAGAAATTCCTCAACAATTAGTTAAACTTTAGCCGTCTGATCTAAACATTTCACAAGTGACTGTTTCGGTGTGGCAGTTCAGTGCTGGTTTGTCCAGGAATCTACTCATCAAAGATGTTGCAGTCCTTTGTTGGATCCGACCTTAAATCCACAACCCGTAAGTAAACACATATTAAGCAGGGCTGCACGATAACTTGCACGCGATTGTCACGCGAATCTCGTCGTTAGTAGTAAAGCGGCATCACCTGCTCTCAGAACCGGCTGCCGGTTGCCGCTTCTGAAAGCAGCTGATGGTGATTTACTACTAATCAATGAACCGGCTTTACTGAAGGGATGCACGAGACAATCGCATGCGAATTATCAGCAGTCCTAACTTTTTAATTACATTACGGAGCCAGAGAAAACTGAAATGATATATTGTAAACAATTATGCAACGCTAACGTGTTTGCTAACTAGATGCTAAAGTGTTGTTTTGTAACGTTAAAGTCTTTGGTAGCCACCGGTTTTGATAGAATATCTGTTGGAAATCAGACGTTGTTTGTATTCTTAAGTTACAGACACGAGCCCTTTTGGTGTCTGTTTGTTTATTGAGTTAAACATGGTAAGGTTTAAATCTCTTAGTCTCTGTGTCTATTGGTTTACTAACCTAACATTTAGTGTCCAGAAACTAACACTTAGTGTAATTCCATGGGTAACTTTATTTGAACTGCGTATTTCACTCATAAAATAACAGGCCTATCAGAAGAGAGGCTCATGAATATTACTATTACATGCCAAAACGACCTGTTTTTAGCAGAGCTCCTGAAAGAGGAGCTGTAAAAAATATATAGAGATTGTTTTTGGTACTTAAACAGCAAATATATATTCTTAAGGACATCATAACCTAAAATAAAACTCTAGAAAGCCTAAAAATATGTGACCTTTAATTCTGTGTACATAAACGTGGACAATTACACTGCTTCATGTTCAAAGAAAAATATTCAGGTCTTATGCTGGATTCACATCAAACACGGCAGAGGCTGCAAAAATGTTCTATTCGAGCGTAGTCGGACGTGCGTGAAAGCCTCGTGTGAAATTCGAGTAATTCGAGACATTCACACGGAAATTCACGTCATGGGAGGGGCTTCTGCGACTACGCTCACTTCATGTAATCACGTCACTTTTAGAGCAAGCTCCTGATTGGTTAACGCAGTGTGATCTGTCGCCAAATTTCAGATTTTCCAGCTTGCGCGTTTCCCATAGCAATAATCAATTCACGTCATTTGCGCGAACTAGACGCACGAATCAGGAAGATTCGCATTTACCGCGTCACGCTAAATGCCTAATTCGCGCCGCGAAACCTCCAGATGCACGTAAACGCGTCTTTACAATGACTTAACATTGAAATAATTCGCGCCAGACGCTCTTTTCTCATTGGGTGTGAATGCAGCAGGAGGTTAAGACTGCACTGATCCAGCTGTTTATGTTCACTTAAACAAGAAAGAAAACTTTGTGTTGACTGCTGGTGGGGATGCTATTGTATGCACGCTTGTTCTGAGCCCTCATGTTTGAGGAACATATATAAACTATACACGCTGGTAAATATATGTGAAGAGTGTTACGTTGTGCGCACGTGTGCTAAAACTAGTATTTGTAAACGAGTTATAATGGGTTTTAAAAATGACTGAATGCAAAATTTGGCAAATTTTGTGACATTTCACGTTGTAGAGTAAATTCCATTTTTATGTTTGGATTCTGTGATTCCGTCCACATTCCTATCACGGAAATCATAGGGCCATACTATTGTTTTTAGCCACTGTAACGTTGTGTTTAAGGGCAGGGTTAGTAAATGGGGAACCTTAATTGTTTGATCTAATTCCTTTAGTACGAATTCATACGAATTAGCCAACTCTTAAAATACATACAAATTCCTGTATGAACAGGTTGGTCATTCTGCACACTGAGGTTTTAAGTGACCTGCTCATGGCCACAGCTGCATAGAAAGAGCTATCAGGACTATTTGAACCCAGATGTTGCCATTCATGATGCAAAGCTGTATCACGCAAAAAATAACATAAATCTTGGACTTAATCCAACTGGTCACACGTATGAATGCCAGTGGCCTGTCCAAATAGCTATCAGCATCGTAACAAGTCTAATAGTTTCTAAGAGCTAAATTGTTAAAGCATTCTCTCGGATACTTTAAATGTTGTACAGCTACGTGGTAAAGTGTTGAAATTTTATTCTATTGACTGAACAAAGACGATCGCAGTACTGCCGGGCGAGATTTGATAATTCCATCTGATTTGCTCAGTTTAAAACTGCTGGGCTGTGATATGAAGCAAGCGCTTTTGTGAGTCCTTACAGCAGCCTTTGATTCCTATCAGCTCTTCGGCTCGACTAAACCGAACACAAATAAATATATCAATCATGTGCAGGAATCCCTCAGATGTTTAACAGCTCTATTGAAAAAGTCATTAGTTTTTCAATAGTGTTAAAATGCAAATATTTGCTTTGTGCCATTCATGAAAAGTCAGCACTTTTAAAAAGAGCTGCTTTGTGGCTGATTTTGTGCAATCTCTCAGCATGAATAAACTATTTGATTAAAGTCGAATGTCACCATTTGTCTGTGACTACACGTTATTGGCAGGAGCCTTTTCCCCTTGGCTTTCATAGACACACATTTAAATATGAGAGGAGGCATATTGTAGCTGACAACACACTCAAATCTCACCGAAATGTCAACGCTAAGCCACTTGAGGAATGGCAGCGAGTGAGAGGAGGCAGATGAGCCAAAATGTCTTCCATCACTCCCTGAGCTCCGCAATATCACACAGAAATCATACAGGAAAAGGTCAGAATTTTATATCAAAACACAAATAAAGCTGTGTCATTTAGAGAATAATGAAAGTCTAAGCAATGCCGCAATGGGACAATGTTCAGTTTAAAGCTTAAAAAACTTATTTACCACATTTTCATTTAGCAAATGTGTAGTTTTGTCATTGCAATATAACTATAAAACAGCACTGCCATTTGCCACTTTTTAAAAATCAAATTACTCTGAAAAGTAGAAAGTACAACCTTCATAAGATAAAGATGTGAAAACATGTTCAATACAGGCTGGGATGAACAATGATGATGATGGACTGAAGATCGAAAGACTTGAAGAAAGACTGAAGGCCACATTATAGGCCTGATACTGTCTTACATTTATTCTAGCAAATTACTTTTAGTTGATGAAGAGATCTGAGCAAAGACATAACATGCAAAAACTTCCAGAGGTTATATACAAGGGCAACTTTTTGGGAAGCTCAAGTGGACCGATAGCAAATCCATGTGAATAACCCGGAGCTTATGGTGATAAGAAATTATTTTATGAAATGTCAGAGAGATTGCCATGCAGGCAGGAGAATGATATACAGGTGAATGGTAGAAAAAGCCCATTATAAGATGATGTCACTAGGTGACCTCATTCCCAAAGCAACCTGGTGGTAAATGTGCTTTTTCTAAATCTTTTTTTAAATGAAAATGCTCTTGTGCTAAAGTAAGGATGTCAGGGAGTCAAAAGAAATATGCATGTATGGATTGTCCAACATCAATAATAAAACCAAAAGCACAATACATTAAAAGACAAAGTATTTTGTTTGGTGCATACCCTAGCTGAAAGAAACGGTAAAGGGGGGCAGTATTATGTCTTGTAGGCCACTGAGGGTCAAGCGAGTCAAGTTTCTGCTTTAAAGAGGGTCATCACCCGTGGCAGAATGAAAGCTTTTCACAAATGGATCTGTCCAGCGCTTCAGATAGCAGTGTAAAGGGTTGTGGGTAGGATCGGCCCCTACAGTACTCGGCTCTGTCCAGCCTGAAGCGGCTCTGCTGTCTGCTTTCGACGGCTGTTATAGGTCTAATCAGAGGAAACAGCCCAGCAGAGTCGGAGAGAGGAGCCCTTGGCCAGCCTGAGTAGAAATCAATTACAGTGGATTGAGCTCTTGTATAAAGTACTCTAATGGCAATAGCCAGAAATAAAAGAATGATTACAGACATCATAAAAACAGTTATTGGCATAATCAGTATATCTCTGTAATGTCTGCTGCCAATTCATGGCTAACAGCTCAGGAATTGATCGGTCTCGAGGCACTGAAAGAAAACCCAGCCGGTTTCAAGGCTGGTCAAAGGCAATTTATGTTGCTTAACAATATGAGGGCTTGATAGCGTGATGATAAGGAAAACATTTTAAAATAAATGTTAAATGGAAACATGGCCTATGACTTGTGCTAAATCGGGTTAGTTTCCAGCAACACATTCTCACTTCCAAAGGCGTCAAAATCTGAAGCATGTTCAAACGCCTTCAGCGTCAGTATAAAGACGCGAAGGGTGCCCCTATGCGTCATTATGGGGCTGTTTACACTTGGTATTAAGATGTGTTTTCATCGATCGGATCACAAGTGGACGAGAGAGACACATCACGTTTACACCTGGTATTTAAATCCGTCTCTTTTGTCCACCGCTTCTGTCCTGAAAACTGTGAGGGGACGGTCCGTGAGACGGTGGGCGAGTCTCTCTGCTGTCATTCAAACGCGAGCGCGAGTAATTATGAGTTTATATGGACGAAAACTAATATTATGTCGGAGTCCACTGCTTGTTTAGCAAGTATACATGCTGCACAGAGTTTTGTACGTGTGTATGTTAGAGCTTTCTCTGAATTTTCAGCGCAATTGATGAAATAGGATAGCGCAACTTTCACACGCTTTCAAAACGAAACTACGGAGAACACCCGCAGTAGTTTTATCAATGAAAGGCTAAAGATAGCCCTGTTCACCGTATGTTCATGCCAGAAGTCAAAAACTTGTGTTTAATACCTCAGATTAGATAAATGGGCGGAGAGAAGGCGGTCGCGTGTGGCTGTTCGAACACATTCAACCACATTGCGTTCCGCAACTCCAAAGTGATCCGATCGAAAGTGGTTTCGACTACCTCTGGATGTGGTTGAAAGTGGTCGAAAGTGGACGCGTTCAAAAAGTTTTGAACACCGTTTACACCTGGCATTAACGTCGTCCACTTGTGATCCGATTGATGAAAACGCATGTTAATGCCAAGTGTAAACAGCCTCTATATCGACGAAATGGGAACTCAGTTGCTTTCATGCTAATCCCTCAGCGTTGGATATAGACAAAAGGGCATCCTGAAAGGTGATGCCGTCACTTTATGCAACGTCAACGTATGCGACGATCGGCAGGATCATGCCGCTTCTGGACGTTAACTACTCAAATTTTTTCCAATTTTTAAACAATTGTCACTTGGAGTTGAGGTTAGAATTCGAGTTTGGATGTTAGTTTAAGTATTGTTTATAGTTTTTGTGTTCTGATTTTTAAACCATTGTTGCTTGGGGTTAGGGTTAGAGTTCGGGTTTGTGTTTGGATGTCTGTATTGGTTTATACATTTTGTTTTCTGATTTTTAAACCATTGTCGCTTGGGGTTGGGGTTAGAGTTGGGTTTGGGTTAGGATGTAATTTTATGTAACAAAAAGTCGTTCTAACCCCAACCCCAAGCAACAATGGCTAAAAATTTGGAACAAAAATTGAGGAGTTAATGTCCAGAAGCGGCATGATCCTGCTGATCGTCGCATACGTTGACGTTGCATAACGTGACGACATCACCTTCTGGAATGTCTTTTCGTCTATGTCCGACGTTGAGGGATTAGCATGAAAGCAACGGAGTTTCCATTTCATCAATATAGTGATGCATAGGAGCACCCTTCCCATCTTCATACTGACGCTGAAGGCATTGGAACATGCTTCAGATTTTGACGCCTGGGGACTGAGAATGGGTTGATTTCAAAGCCAATAATATAGACAGGTGAGTATCGCAATAAATGCACCATTGCTGTTTGTTAGTCACCTGTTATTGCAATAATAACACACTGGTTGGCTCTACTATAAAAATTTTGCGAAACATTTCCTCTAGACCCTTGGAAAACCAGAAAGCCGAACTGTATTGTGACAGTGACCCTCCAAAATGGATAACAGCCCTTGCTCCAACCTTGGGAATCTATCAGAGGGAGTCAGCATTTTCAAAAGTGCCTCCAAGATATGGCTCTGAATTATGTATCCTATGAATAAAACACATTAGCGACAAAACATACTGAATAATTCACTTTTCACTGCCTGCACGCCAGATATTAGGTCTTCTGTCACTCAGCCGACTCATTGGCCTGTCCCCCCATTTGTTATTTTTTTACTCCTTAAATACTGTAAACAACCTCTCCCTGAAGTACAATAGACTGAAAAAGCTCAATGATTAGGAGGTAGGCTTTGATTAGCACAGCGACTAAGTGACATTGATATCCATAAAAGTAATTTCACAAACCACAGCCCAGCTGTGCGTTTCAAAAGAGCAGTGCGTGATAGTAAAATGACCTTTTTGTAATTAAACACTTAGGTTTGCTCATAAAAGGTTCCTTTCATCAGTCCCTCTCTCCTTCTCCTAACTCGTACGCCTTATTCATTTCTATTTTCAATGCGAATGACAGACTGCGCTTCACAAACATGAAGGCTTCCTTCCAAGCTGAAGATAATTAAGAAGCTCACAAAATCAAACAGTTTTACACACTGACACATATTTGACTGAGACTTCAGCTTTAATATTCCTTATTAGCAGTTAATACAGCACTACTAGAAGTGTGGAAATTAAAATGAATGATATGAATTTTATCAAATGCTTGTGAACGCTCGGTCCCCTCGGCTGCAAAATAATCAAGATCCCACATGCAAACTATTAAAACTGTGCATTATGGATGAATTTGCATCATGTAAATAATTTCACTAATAGTTAATGTGGGTGTATAGACCACATGCTTTATAAAATGTGGTTTAATTGCATTTTGGACGGATCAGAAAGAAAAATAAATGAGGTGAAGCCACAACAATAGTAATAAAATTACTAATATAACTCATTGACTTACCAGGGCACAGTAGGTCTCTGGTGGATCTCCGCAGGTGATGTTGGGAGGATCAAGGGTTACTTTTAGGTACTTGGTCATGTCCGCTGCTTCGGGCTGACAGGCCATGTAATACCAGGTCGGGCCATCGTCTGTGTACCCATGTGATTTGCACATGTCGTAGTGTCCCCAGGCTGTGGGATAGTGTTGTGTGGCCTGACACACGGCCAGCCATGATGCCTGCAGTGTCAACAGCAGTGGGAAATACATCGCTGCTCACTTTACTCTGGTCGCCCGCTAATAGACTATTTACTTTGATGTAAAGTATCCGTCCACTCCCTTCTTCTCAAAGACACCAGCGATAGCGAAAAAATATTTGTTTTGCGAAATAATCCAATTTTTGTTTCTTATGCCTGAGTGGGGGTGTCAGCATACCAGGTTCCTGTTGGTGACTGTAAGGTTGGCAGGGCTAAGAGCAAGCCGAAATGCTCCTATTCCCAACTCTGGTCTTGATTGTGTCCGTTGGATAGGAGCAGGAATGCAGCAATGAGAAGCAGAGACAGCGAATTGGTTAAACTGGAGATGTTGACCGACAGCTGTCTCAGCTTTGCCTTCTGTCAATCATCCTCCGCTGCAGTCTGGCATCCACACTCTGCATAGAAAAAAATCAAAGAGGTGATGGTGAATATCAGCTAGGGGATAGAGTTTGACAGCAAGGGGGAAATAGCACTCCAATTCCTCTGTGGTGGTGCCAGTCAGGTGTCTGGTGTGCTTCACAGAGAAATATCAGATATCTAAAAGTCCATCAAAGAAAATCTAATCTTTAGACCTTTCATGCATTCACTACTGACATTACCCATAATCCCCTGCGGATCTATTCTCTTGCGCCACACCTTACACCATAATATTTTTTCATTTTAAATATACTCACATATAACCCTAAATGAAGTTACAGCATGTAAAGAGGTTTTCAGACCATAAAGGCAAAACTGATGATTTCTCGGTTGCCTTTTGTGAGAAAATTGATGAAATTGTGAATAGGGGGCAAACTCACGAGGTTACCCTCACAAAAGTTACTATAGAAACATGTTATCTGCTGCTCGGCAGCATGCTAAAGTCACTCTGGAGCCCCTGAGAGAGGCAGGTAAACTGTTTGTGTAGGAGATTAAGCATAATGTGCAACACCTCTCTTGCGCGACATGAAATGCTTTCCCGTGTCATTATGAAAAGCTCACCATTCAAACATTTCACAGCGAGCACCTTACATAGAAACCACAAACACCACAGGAATTTGATGCTTTATGGCCTGACTTTATGGTTTAAATCCATTCTTGAAAAAACATGGATGCAAAAAACATCCTTATATAGAAAATCAATGCCCTCAGAAGAATTTTATACATCAGCAGGTGAGTGATACATTTCAATGACTTTCGATAGTGCAGTCTTTAGCTTTTAGTAAAGATGGTTTGAAAGTTACATTATAAATGGATTTCTGCACTGACAAGTGCACTTAAGGCCCTTCATCATTATTTTATATTTATTCTCTTGATCTTATTGTCCTACATACACATTTCATCGGTGTGCTCTTTTAATCAGAATGGGGCTGTGATTTATTCTCTCAGGGATTTGTGCAAAGTAAATCTGAAAACACAAAGCAATAAGTAAAGCAATTTGTAGAAAACTGCTTTTATGTGTTACATCAGAATAATACAAAACACTAAAATAAAATAGGAAACGAAGTAAATTAAACAAACTGTATCCGCTACACTGTAAAAAAAAATCTGTAGAAATTTCAATGTTATTGCAGCTGGGTTGCCGGTAATTTACCGTAGATTTACATGTTATTTACTGGCAAGAGTTTGTTTAAAGTTAAATAAATTTTAAATATTAACAAGTCTTTATCTTCACAGAATAAAACTATACAATAACAGCCTCATGCAAAGCATTCTGGGAATCAGAAATCATCATCAACCTTTTTCTGTTTTTTGCTTCAGATTTTGTTTCCCAGAATGTTTTGCTTGATGCTGTTTTTTTTAGTTTTACTCTGTAAAGACAAAGACTTGTAAATGTTTAATGTTCATTTAACTTTGAACAAACTCTTGCCAGTAAATAACATAAATGTAAATCTACGGTAAATTACCGGCAACCCAGCTGCGATTTCTACGGAATTTTTTTACAGTGTATCTATGCGATAGATCTGTGATTTAAAGGTACACTCCACTTTTTTGAAAATATACTCATTTTCCAGCTCCCCTAAAGTTTTGAAATCCATTTAGCTGATCTCTGGGTCTGGCGCTTCCACTTTTAGCATAATCCATTGAATCTGATTAGACCATTAGCATCGCGCGCAAAAAAAACAGAGTTTCAATTTTTTTTTCTATTTAAAACTTGATTCTTCTGTAGTTACATCGTGTACTAAGACTGATGGAAAATTAAAGTTGGGATTTTCTAGGCAGATATGGCTAGGAACTATACTCTCATTCTGGCTTAATAATCAAGGACTTTGCTGCTGTAACAGCGGCAGCAGGCGTAGTGATATTACGCACTGCCCGAAAATAGTCCTCTGCTATTGAAAGTTACTAAGGGGACTATTTTCGGCTGCTGCGTAATATTATTGCCCCTCCAGCAGCAAAGTCCTTGATTATTACGCCAGAATGAGGGTATAGTTCCTAGCCATATCGCTTATAAAACATTTTTTTATTTTTTGTCGGCCTTAGTACATGATGTAACTACAGAAGAGTCCAGTTTTAAAACGGAAAAATATCAAAACTCTTTGGTTACAGTTTAGCACGATGCTAATGGTCTAATCAGATTCAATGGATTGTGCTAAGCTATACTAAAAGTGGTATCGCCAGACCTGAAGAAAAGTGAAGTGTCCCTTTAAGATCTGTATGTCAGACATTAGAAAAACAAGTATTACTCATATTATTAATCTTATTGGGTCAGTCTTTTTTGTTAGTTTATTGAACTGATACTAATAGATTATATTTATATGTTTCTACATGCAAAATGTTATGATTTGACATCATTACATATGATATTCTTCTTTTTTGTTTTACATGTAATACTTTCATTGTCGCAACATCTAAAGATTTATTTTTTGCATACTACTGTATGTCCTTTATGATGTTATTTCATTTAGCTCTTCCCCCTTATCTGAAACATATTTGAAACCATGCGTGTCACCCTCAATGAATATGTGATCCTTTGGCTGTCTCCTAAGAGCAATCAATACAAAACAGTTAGAGTCGTCTATCCGCGTTTGGCAAAATCACGGTTTCTGCACGCACAGCTACAAAATGAAGAGAGAGCAAAGGTTGCCAGTTCCCCCTGATGGAGGCTAGCAGGGGGATAATTGACGACGACTTACCAAACGTTCTGAAAGCGGGGGCCAGGAGCATTTTAGTGCTTGTTAATCAGTCTGTCCAGTCAATACAGCCGCTGACCCCACACTTGCTCCGTCACCAGCCCCACAGTGTTCAATTAACCTCGTGTGGCCCAACAGAGGCGGGGCGGCTAGTGAGATCAGAGCACAGCTTTAGAGCAGACCAGCCTCAGATGAGAGCTCCGTGCATGAGCCGAGAATAATCTAGTGGGTTAAGGATAATTTGCACAATTGCTGTCATTGTGAAATCACCGAACGGGGAGTAGAGCGAGGTCGCGTGTAATAGAGCATAATTTCCAATTAGAAAAAATGCAAAGCATGAAATCACAGTCTGATTGTGATATGTTTATCAAAACTGCCTGTTTAAAGAGTAAATAATAGGGTGTTGAAATTGGTTCGGAGCGAATACAGACATTTCATAGCTAAACTTGTCCAAATATTGTGGGGTAACAAAGCTGTTTAAACTTTAAAAACCTGTGAAATCCATAATCTAACTATGAAATAAGAAGCATGTTTGATTTGGCTTATAGATTTTATTTTCATTTCAATCTTTGACATGACCTTACTCAGTCAATGTTAATGATTTATTACGTATGATGTAAATCATAAAACATGCAATGCAGATTAAAAACCATGGCTTCAAATATGCATTAAGGGGGAAATGTTGAATGAAATAACAAATCATAATTCTTCATTCATCTTAATTTTCCACCATTTGGCTTTTAACATTTAACCTATGGATTAATACAAATGAATACTGGCAGAAGTATAGAAAAAGGTCAGTTTTTAATGAATCTTAAAGTATGACTACATCCTATTAAAACTCCTCACATCCATCAAAATGACCATTATCTAGGGCTATGGATGGAGAGCCTGATTACATCCTCCAGATCTAATAAGGACAGAGAAAAGACATGGGAGAGAGAAAGATGGGGGGTTTAAGGCACCAAGGAGTAAATGGTAGTAAGATGGGCAAATCTCTTAATGGTTGTTATGTGGACGGTGAGTAAAACTAGTGGCAATAAAATGAAACCAACCGGGTAACTTCTGACATCTGTGGAGTAAAGCACACAATATTGAACTATAAGGCTTTAACAGGCAGGTCCAGTAAAAGAGTGACAAAAGAATAAAGGACACACAGAGTAAGAAAGAGGAAATAAAAAGGATGGTGTAATGCGCCATTAGAGATACAGGGAGGATATGTGTCCAGGGCACATTAAAAATCACACATGCCCGCTTGTTATCACTTTCTATGATCCACATAAAAGTCCATTTAATCATTGGTGATTCAGGAGTAACTGGAATAGATAGTGGGATGTATTATAATAAAAAAAGTATTAAAGGTCACATTCTATCAGCTATCATATTTAACATGAGACCCTAATGAGAAGATTCACAAACAATCCCACTGCAACAGGGCAGTTGTCAATGGAAGCCATAAATACAGTCATAATGTCTTGTGTAATAGGGGTGTAATTTAGTAAGACGGGACAACAAATGCTGGTTACTGTAGTTACATTTCTTTTACTAGTTTTATGAACCAAAACTGTATTGTTGCACTTTAAATGCAATTTTTTTAAGAAGCTAAATGAACCGAAAAAAAAAACACTGCTTTAAGTACATGCAATTTAGCAATAATGTAATAAAAATACTGTAATAATACTATAATTACGATAATTGAAAGTTAAATGAATGGTAAGTAAGTTGAGTGAGGCAGGTTTGTAAGTTTCATGTCAGAAGTCAAGTTATGTTTCGTTTATTTGTTATTTGCACAGATACGGGGTAAACTGTGCACTCGAATGCTTTCACAAGGCTTCGAATTAGAAAGTGATTATAAAATAAACTGAAAAACATTCAGTAATGTTCAGCAATTTAACATCTAAAATGAATCATCTTGAAAATATAACTCCAGAGGATAACAGACAACATCTGGCAAACCTTTAAATGGTTAAAGTTTTTGGATCTGTTATATTTCTGTAAAACTGGTATTTCTGACACTTCGTTTTTTAACTATTAAAGTAAAGTGTTTTTGTGCAAAGTGCTGTGTCCCTGAATGGCCAGCTAATCTGTACATTGTGATTGGCCTGAATACCTCTGACAGTACCATGTTTGAAAGATTCGCTAACAATGCAATGCTACAAGAGTTAACTTACAGGCTATGAGTCAAAGCGGGAGGAATTATGATAATGTCGGTCTTGTCCACTTCAACAGGCCTGGGAAGTAAACTGTTGCCTACAATCTGCGTGTTTGTTGTAGTCCAAGAAAAGAGATTTACGTTGGAAACAATAACTTGCGTCACCATTTACTTTGGGGTTTGTACCTTTTGCATATCTTTAACATTCACTAATACACACTTACACACTAAAGGAAATGTAAAATTGCTGTTTAATTAAAAATATCCCTATTCTCCCTATAGAAATAACTAACTAACTATAGTTACTCGAATTAATTTTAGCATGTGGGCTTGACTGTACCCATCAACAAAATATAATTTAATGTTAAGGTAACGGTTTAACCAATAATCCATTATTTTATTATTTTAAATAAATAACAGGTATCATATAACCTTGATGAAACAAGCATGAGCTCAGATTTCCTTATAGTGGTGTCTACTTAGATCTCATCGCTGGGCCATTGAAGCATGCCTGCATTTCTAAAACACATACTGTAGTGCTCACTTAAGACACTAGACTTGCCAGAGCAGATACATGTCTACATTTTTTTTATACCACACTGCATAATGTGAATCTCTCTCTATCCCAAACTCTCCATTCCACTGCCACATTTCTCTGTCTGTCATTGTCATTTGTGTCTCAGCCTGTGATATAGAGGGAGGTGTGGTACTCGATGAGATCTGTGCTCTTGCAGCATCTTGGGATTTCTGCACCCGCCCGCACAGGATCAGTGATTCTAACATAAACAGTCTGCCAATATGACAGGTCTCATAAATAAACATTCAGTGCAGCAGGGAGTGAACATGTTTTCCCTAAACATGACAGCCCAACACATACACCCACCGAGTCTGATGATCTCTGCTCTAATCCAAGCTTATCCACTCTGGTGTATCAACTCTCCTAATATTCAGGTGTGAGATCTTTCCTTTATCTTTTATGTATGTGGCAATTGCAAGTAGAAAGCACGATCACGGCCGCGTTAGATTCAGCCTGTCAGTAAATTGCTAAATCAAAGCGCTGGTTTGTCTACACTCTGTGAGTGCCACTGAACCCGCCAGACCTTCTATCCCATAATGCAATCTGATTGTTGTCAGCAGACAGGTCCCTGGCCTCAGAAGTAAAGAACCTCCCTGAGCGCAGCTGCTAAGAGAAGCATGACTTCTGCCTCCCTTACACTTTATTCTCTCTCTTCCTCTTTCCTTCCTGTCTTGCCAGAATGTTCTGTCACTTTCTGTTCATGTGCGAAGGTACAGGCTACCTGACAGGGTGACTCTTAACTCTTGCAATGCCATTTGTGCCGTTTATGCAGCTTAGCTTCAGGGGTTCGTTTCACAATCTCCACACACACAAACCCCTAAAAGAACAGTGTTGTCACAGACCTTCTCCCAACAATGCTCCAACACTCAAGACATCACCCTCCACTGCCAAGCACAACTTTGCAGTGACATCTGAACATGTTATGCATTATTAAATGTACTTTTCCTAAAAGGCTGCTCTGGCACACAGTTTTCGTTGCAATGTGTCAGACTGCTTAAAATATCCCACTGGAGAACAAAGTTTGAAATCATAATCATGAAATCTTGAGATCATATTGCACTGAACTACAGCCCACATCTGCAACATCTGCCCCAAACCCTTCGCCTGTAATTACAAGTGTCTTTAAATCTATCTAAAATAATAATAAAAATAATATAATTAAGGAAAACGTTACTAATTTGATAATCGCAATGGTAGATACAACAGCATTCCGCAAAGTGACCCACTTTGACGGATTAAAACAAATTAGGACATCAGGTAACCGCACACAAAACAATAAAAGAAAATACTGCCACAAGGGGGCGCATTCACATTCTGTCATAGAAATAGCGCTACACCCCCTGACCGCCTTTCACTGTCCAAGGTGCTGAAGTCTTTCCCGCTTCACAAACATTAGTTATACATACATCTTTTATTTCTTTCATATAGGAAGCCATCAGATTTATGTAGAAGGGATTTTGCAGTAGACAGTTAACCACACATTTTTGTGAACAAATCCGAAACAGGCTTCAGGAAAGTTAAAAATGCTCCGAAACCACATTACCAGCTCCTATAAGTAAATTATTGAGTAACTTGTGGTCGCAACAGTTTAAATATTCACACAAACCCACTGAAACGTTGAAAGGAAGCGGAATACTCACGTTATTGAGATTTACTCGCGATGTGAAGGGTCCCGCAGAGGGCTGAGTGTTCAACAAGTTCATGAATGACCTTACAGCATCCTCTTAAAGACGCCCGTGTTAATCTTAATGTGATGAGTTGGGGAAAAACGAAGTCTCCCCACCTCCACCCAAACTAAACGGGCTGACTAAACACAGCGACTGGAAACCCGTCTATCAATCTTTCCTTAAGTCGCGTGCCACATCCCTTAGCGCGATACGTCACCGAAGCGGTATTTTCTGAGGAAAACTTTGAAGGGCAAAAAATGACAGATTAATATCCAAAGAGCGTTTTCAGGAAGCACAAATGTGCATGAATTCAATCTCTTTGTGTGTCCCAAACTCACAAATCCCAAAATTTCTCATCCGTCGTCTTTTCTTTTGCGAGTGACATGACAATCGCCTCAGCACAAAAAAGCGTCCTCAATAAACTTTGAATAGCCAAGTGTCCGTTGCTCCTAATGTTTTATTTTCAACCGCCCTATATCCAAAATAACCAAGAGAGTCCCCGCTTGATGGCGGAGATAAGGAAAGCAAACAGTTTTTGAGTAATATTTTCACTGTTTCCTCGACGTTTCAGTCAGTCAGTCGAACGACACCAATTATTCCGCGAGAGCAGCGAAACGTCCACGATTATTACTCACGCGCATTCCCTCACGCGCTTATGTTGCGATCGTCAGGCGGGAAATGATGGCTGGGGAAGATTACGCACTTGGACACTCCACGCACACTCTTGCTTTTTACACATCCACTCAACCCTCACTGTTTTCTGCTCATCCTCTCTCTCCTCTGTGATTCTTTAGTATTGCAAACTCAGACAGGACAGAGTAACAAACGGGACAGAAAATACAGCCCCTTAGTTATAGTTTTACAATGGTGCGAAAAAGATTTTTCCGTCCAGATATAAGAGTCTCTGCCCGATAAAATACGAAATAAGGTATGCCATCCGCAGGGTCCTAAAGGTAGCATTTATTTTCATTTATTACACAGATAGGCTAATGTGAAAGAAAAACCTAAAAAAATCCAATTATGGTGTATGGTCACAAAAGTACAAATGTAAACACTAAAACTTGACTGAACTTTACATTCAAAGATTATTATGCCCCTAAAAGTGCACTGCTCGAAAATTCAGCTGCTATCTCCTGCTAAAATAATTAAAGCTGTAATTTCACATATTATGTAGTTAATAGTATTATTAATACAATTAAATTAGTTTACTTATAAATTGTAGGTTGCTTATCAAAACAATACAATAAAAGTCTATGCACACACTAATGCAGAAGTGTGAACATGTGTGATCCAATTGCAGGTAGTACATTTTAATCCTTGCAAAGAAATTAAAATATAGATAAAAATCCTTTAAAAAATTATTTGCTTTATCACATTTGAAAATAAATGACCGAGTGATTAATTTGCTGAACGCATGCAGAGAAAGAAAATGTGGTGGATTTTGGCCATGAAGCTGGGGTAGTTTTAAGAAACAACACAGTAGTTCAAAAGTGCTAATATAAGTAAAACATGTTTGAATTATTAGGGCTATGACTGTACTGAATGAAGGGGCTGAAGTTACATGGACTGAGACCGGTCTGTGACTCTGTTTCATTTTAAGAATTGGTGTAAAAAGTCAGAATCAGATTTCTTTTTGCAATTGTGCTTAATGAGTTAATAGTATGCATAATAAGCTATTAGCAATCAAAACTTCCACATTATTTTTCTTAAAATTAATTACATTTATTGTGGTTAAAATCTAAAATCTGATGCTGCAACACAATATACTACTGAGCACTGGAGGCTATAGTAGGCTATATAAAAACAGGTACTGAAATAATTTAAGCCTTATCATTTCTGCTGTCAGAAAACCTTTATGAACTAACACATTGACAGTGCCCAGTTGGGGTCCTCCTTTAAGCCTATGGTTAAAATCTAAAAAGAAAAAAAAATGGCAAAAAGAGTTTTACACCGGTCAGCTCTAATAAAACAGCTAGGTTTTCATAAATGCACATTAAGAGGTTCAAGCGCGCAAAGGGGCATTGTAGATTTTACGCACTGCAGGCAATTTAACGACAATATAACCATCCATTCAGTAAACCAGCAAGTCCGTAGACCACATGGCTCGTATTATATTAGCGTAAATTATTTCAAATGATGCCTCAAGAAGTCATAATTAATTCACATTGCGCCCGCGTCCCCACAAAATACCCAACACACATCAAAAGTTTGGGGAGACGCACCCATTACCCACACAAGCAAGCACTGAGAATAAAAAGTCTCTATTGATCTCACCTTTATACAAAAGCTTCACTCCAAAGCGTCAATCCGAACAGTGCGATGAGATCTCATGTCGCACGGCGATATTTGACGGGTTTGAATCGGGACATGTTGGAGACGCGCAGGTGCGGAGCTGAACTCAGAGGCGACCGATCCTGTCCTCCGCTCCGAGGGAATGGTGCTCTAATCGAAGACACAAATGGCACTTCAGCCAGTCAAACAACTCAGCAAACAAATGCGACGGCTGGCAAACACTTTCCCGGCTTTAGTGTTACGTTTTGCTGAATCCTTAGTCCGTTTCTTTTGGGTGGATGTGGTGAGATGGTTTTGAAAGGTGGGATTATAATCAACATGTGGCGGAGAGTCGTGCGCGACTTAATTAGAAAGTCTGGGTAATGTATTACATGTCAGTATAATTTATTACAATAGTTTCCACTGCGTAAAAGTTGTTCCTGTAAAAAATGCACTAATAAGATATTGCTAATTACTCAATACTTATGTAATTGTTACATGGGGAACTAAAACATAATCTGTCTTCTTATAACATAAATTAATCAGATTTTCTATCAGTTTGTGTCAATTTGAACACAAAATATGTTGGTAGATCACAAAATTAGAGAGATATTGTGGAGCTACACAGTATGAATTAATTTGAGATCAAGATTCATAAAAAGAAACATTGCCTGAATACAAATCTTTGTGGGTTTAAAACCATTTTTAATGTCAATAAAATTGTGTACAACAATCTGAGGCATTTTCATGATTATGTTACTGGACTTTTCAACCAAGTGATAGAAAGAACATTACTAAAATGACTCATTGGCTGTGAATCACTGGGCATTATTTCAAGGTTTGGCTTTGATTCACACCTGCCACCATCTAAATTAGTGAAGGAGAATAAAGCAAGCATTTCTGTCATGGACCATTTAACCTAAAAGTGACCAGTCATTGGTTCAGACAGGAAGGTTTATGGTTGATCTGAAAACTTAAATGCTGTTTTTATGTGCATTCATGGAAACATCTGAAGACATTAAAGCAAACTGCTTGGTCTATTGACTGTAGTCATTCATGTAAGGTTTCCAATAAACAGCCTCCAGGGTGCAAAAAAGGAATTCAATGCACTGTCATTCTGTCAGTCAACAACTAACGTGTTTTACCCCTTATCTGCACAATAGAAAACATATTTTACAAAACAATGTTCTGAATAACGCAGTAAATTGATATTGCATATCACCAGCTGTTATGTGTCTCCAGAACATACAGTAGCCTACATTAAAAAAAAAAATCAATTGATTTCCTTGCTTAAGAGAGAAAGCATATCCGCTGTATCTGTGCTTACTATTTCATATTCTGCACAGCTATGCATCTAAAATCTATCAGAAAGTTCAATAGCTTGCTGCCGGTGCAATTGACATAGACGGGCGACTCACGTGACTCCACCGGCCAGTAGGAGCATCAGCCTTTATTTCCTTCAGTACTGTCATACCCATCAGTTATCTGAGAATTGATGACCGCCTCTCTTTGTGTCTTATTATTGTCTCTCAGATCTGAGGACAATATTGAGTTTCTTCCGTTTTGTTCAGCACACATCTGTCACAGCAAGAAATTTAAAGAGAAGACACTGTTAAGTGAGGCAATGCTACAGTTTGTTTAACCCTTATATGGATTTTCCATTGACATATATGATAAAAGCCATAAAACTATAAAAGACTATAAATCATTAAGACAAAATCTGATTGTTTTAAAAATAAAAGAAGCAATTTCTTTTTAATGTAAAACTTTTTCGATTCCGTGTGATGTTTACAATAAAGCAGACATTCCTCGACTGAAAAAAAATATATTAAAAGGATAGTTCACCCAAAAATGAAACTTCTGTCATTTTCTCATTCTTGTGTTACTCTAAACCTGTGAGTTTTTTTCTGATGAACACAAGATATTTTGATAAATGATAGTAAGCACACAGCTGATTGGATCCATTGACTTCAATAGTAAGAAAAACAAATACGATAGAATTCAATGGGTACCACCTAATCATTTATCACAATACTTACACAATATTTTTTTTCTACTATGGAAGTCAATGGTAACAACACTCACAGCCCAGCATATTACAAAAATACTGGGATTTTCCAACCCGGTGTTGGGTCAAAAAATGATGAATCCAACCCGTTATATTGTTTTATCCAATTGTTAGGTCAAATGTAAACATTTTTGTGTTAATTTAACCCAACAGCTGGGTTTGTCCTTTTCTGACCCAACACTGGGTTAAAAATTACCCAGCATTTTTTTTAGACTATACTTTTGTTATGCATTAATCTCACAATAATTACACTTCTTTGATTTAAATTAATATCTTGAACTTTATGGCTAAATGTGACATTTAACCATAAATATCTTCTTAAAAATGGCTGAAACGGATCCTTGACATTGCAAATTCAGAAATTTGTGACAAAGTCTTAAATACAAAGACACATTTTTTCAAGATTTTTTTTTTTAAATTTAAGCTTTGGCCTTTCCCAGGGTGACTGGCATGAAAAGTTAATATTCGCAGCAGCATATGATTATTTTTAAACTCCCACACATAACCTCCAAACCCACAGTAAACATTATAATAACCCCTCAAAATTAAAACCATTTTGGGCTTCTGATTTTGAGCTGCTGTTCATTAAAACTCAGCTGCCTTTAAGATCTCATAACCTGCCTGCGTGACAGGGCTGTGGCTGATTTTACAACGGTTATAAAAGCAAACGGGCCTGGTAATGATAATAATGACAGATCGTCACTTGGCCATGGGGATCCGCTCGGTAGGATTTGGTCTTCCAAATTAAGATTTGTCAATAATATGGGTGCAATTTGTCTTCTCATGAGATGTCAACAAATATTGGTTACTGTAAGTGGCAGGCGGTAAATGATTTCTCTTGGTTTATTTACAGTAACATCATTAGCATACCAGGGGATGTATTGGATAAAATGATATGCCTGTGTGGGTGAAAACTCATCGAGGCTGTCTAGGAGACAGAGACACTGCTATGATTTAATTTGCTCCTTACCATCTACACAGCTATTAATAGCAGGGTTCAATTAGATACATCCAATTCTTAACCATGGTAATATATTCCGATCTACTGGTATTAAATTAAATACATCAAACAAATGTGACCATTTAAGCATGTTAATGACAAACTGCTTCAATTAATTAAGACAAAACAACATAAGCTTGCATAAGACACTTTAATGAATGCAGTGGCAAGTACAATCTTACCTGCGGTTGAGAATTAAGAAACTTTCTACATCAAAACTGCATTCAGAGTAAACCAAAACAACGGGTAATAGCTATAAGCAACTGTTATTCTAACACGTAAATAATCATTAAATAATTTTCTAGCTAACACAAACAACTTAAAACCCAATAAAGGTCATAATTTCATAATTTCAGGTATTGTATCGTATCTGGTACCAAGGCTACTTACTTACTACACCTTACCCTTTTAGAAAATCTTATCCTCACATGAACCGCATATGCTCTCTACCTACCCACACAGCTATCCTGCAAAACCAATGGGTTGTTATGATAGGGTTATAAAAATGCTAAATGTAAACACTAAAGCTCAACTAACCATAAAATGCATGGTTAGGACAGAAAAACAAACAGGCTTGTCATCAGATATTCCAGACTTTTGTTGTTGACATCAAATACTGTGTCCAAACAGATCCTATGGTATTTTAGCTCATTAGTGTTTGTTCTGTGTCAGGCAGTGAAATCCTATTTCTGCACCAGCACTGGGTCAAAAAAGGGACGAGCCCAGCCCCTAGGTAGTAGTTTAACCTATGATGGGTTGTTTTAAGCTATTGCTGGGTCTAAACTTTTTCTGAGTTCACTCTAAAAAAACAAACGGTGCTATATAGCACCAAAACTGTTGCTTTGGATCGTAATCATAGAAGAACCGTTTTAGTGCCATATAGCACCGGTGAAGCACCAGTGAAGCACCTGTGTAGAACCATATGTGGTGCTATATGGCCCCTATATGGTTCTACACAGGTGCTTCACTGGTGCTTCACCGGTGCTATATGGCACTAAAAACGGTTCTTCTATGATTACGATCCAAAGCAACAGTTTTGGTGCTATATAGCGCCGTTTGTTTTTTTAGTGTATAACCCAACAGCTGGGTTTTCCATTTTTGACACAATGCTGGTTTGAACCCAGCATTTTTAGGGGGTCTTAGACTTTAAGGTTAATGATATTAAAAGTGTTAAAAAGCAAGTGATTATACTGATCTAGCCTAAAATTAGATTTTTTTAAACTGCACACCTATAATAATTAGTTTTTTTTGTAGTTCAGCAGCATGCATCAAAGATCTAACATTACTGCCATTGGATCAATGACTCAACTCTCTCTAATGGTTTTAATATATTTTTTTAAATATTGAAAAATTGAATACCCTTAACTTTGCTTTTGAAATTCTCCCATCAAGGTCCAGACTAAAGATTTCTATGGCTAGAAGAAATGTTATATAAAAAACCTTTGGTCAATTATTTTAAATGGTACTATTTTGTAAATCAAAGAAAATGGTTGGCATTATGCTATTTTGCCTTGGTCAACCTTTCTATTATCATTGTGAAATGCTTAAGTGTCAAGGTTTTACATTGAAATTTTGTCTAATTTTGTGTCTGTACTAATGGGTACAATTTCTGTGCCTATGTGTGAACATGTGCATGATACTTGTGTCAAAGATTAACCATTCTGTGACAAGAATTTCCAAAAACCGAAATCTTAATCACCAGCCCCCCAACCCTAACATAAAAAAATATGTCTCCTAGCTTTAACCTCGGTGATACATCTATTATCCCATCTGCCACTATCAAAAATCTAAGTATCACTCCTCTCTGTCCTTGCTTACATTAGTAGTCTCACTAAAGCAGCATTTTTTTCTTCTGACGAATAACTCCGTCCCGATTTCAGTACAAAAGATGTTGAAACACTGGTACATGCTTTTGTCACATCAAACCTTGATTATTGGTATTTACAATTTTACAGTCTATTTCCCGTTTGCAATATATTTAAACCTCTGCTGCGAGAATGCTTACGTCCACTAAACGCTCTACTCATATCACCTCTGTCCTTTTCCATCTTTACTGGCTACCTGTGCTTTCTCATATTACCTTCAAAGTGCTTCTGATTACCTTTAAAACACTCAAGGGTCTTGCTGCCTCCAAAACTTTCTGACTAACTCTCTCCCTATATTCCTCATCATTCACTTATATCTTCTGAGTGCAAGCTTCTGTGTGTACCCAGATTCAGCCTATCGTCTATGGGGGGCAGGTCTTTTTCTGTTATTGCTTTTAAGCTATGGAACTCACAGCGCAATAACAATAACCTCACTTTAGGAGTTTGTCTAAACTCAAAACTTGTTTAATCTGTACTACCGGTCACAATATATACTCTTTATAAGAGATACATTATGACCGGTAGTATATATATATATATATGTGTGTGTGTGTATGTATGTATGTATATTTATTTTTTAACTCTTGCGATATGCAACTGCAATCGCTTATGCATTGGACTGTGGCAAATGTATACGGCCTAGTGCCTATTTCTTTGTTCTGTTTATGTGTAATTGTTTGATCTATTATAAATGTCTCCGTAAAGGTCCTTGAGCATTTGAAAGGCGCTATAGAAATTAAACATTATTATTATTAAGATGTTTTTATTAAATTAAGGCCCAATTTGCTCCCGAAACCCTTAAGTTCCCAGGCCAACCCTGAATGCATGCTTTTATCTTTATATGAAGGTGGAAAGTTGTTTTTGCACACTTAATAAGCAGTTCCAGAGCTTTGCAAGCACTATTTATTTTTTTTAACACTGTATGCTTGCTATCTATGAAAACCAACTCTTCTGCAGACATTCAATTTTTCAGTTTCCAAGTGGTGTACATATTTATGATGAACGTTTGCGGAGGAAACAAATAACTTAAAACAGGCAATTCTGTTACACTTCTAAATATTGATCAGGAATAGAAAACGTTTTGGAGCGCTTTTTATGGTCGCCTATGGAATAGTCCAAACGGATGCATATGTGCCTTGAATTTTTCTCAGAGGGGTACAAGCTGATCTCCCCCTCTACTAAAGTGTCCTGCATCACATCCACTGGTTCATCCAAATACAGTACAGCTTGTTTCCAATGCGTCTCCGGTTTGAATGGAGACGTGGAGAGCACCAGGGCCTTCTCCTCCGCTGGGAACGTGACACTGAACCAGACGCACAACGCGTGGATGGAGGACGAGCCGAAGCACGCGCATTTGTACACGCCCCGCACATCGTTGAGCTGCTCGAGCGTGACCGTGCGTAAATCCAACTCGGCAAACTTGCACGGATGGGAGAGCACGTCCTCCACCGTCACCGGATTCACAGTGATGTCTTTGTTCATGATGCACTTACGTGCAAAGTCAGTCATGCAGGACATGTCCACGCCGTACTGTGCCTTAACAGTGCTCCAAAAGTTCAATCGGCCCTCCACCACCATATCGTTTAAGGGGGCGATGTAGAGATCCGCTTTGTACGGTAATATAAGGCCACCGGGTTTTAGCCACTTGTCCCGGGCGAAGAGCACAGAATTTAACATGGATTCGTGAAGAAGCGCATAGCCCATCCACTCGCTGACAATCACGTCCACCTGCTCGGGTAAATCGATCGTCTCTAGTGTCCCTTTAATAACATCGATCCTGTCCTCCATCTGATTCAGTTTGACTATTTTTACAGCCTGATCGGCGATCGAGCTCGCTTCTACAGCATAAACCTTCCTGGCACCAGCCTGGGCACAAAATAAACTGAGAACACCGGTACCGGCTCCCACATCCAGCACCACTTTCCCTTCTATCGACTTACTGTTTTTAAAAATGCCCGTTCTGTACGCGTTAGTGCGCACGGTGTCCGCGATCATTTCCTCGTGAATGGTAACATCGGAGTAGCTGTCAAAGTACATGTAATCCTCTGTGCTCCTGTCCAGTTTTCTTTTCTTGATACCGTGATGTGACATTTTCCACCAAAGTTTACCACGAGCCCGTTAAATGTTGCCAAGACTTCCGCGTTTGCCGAAATGCATTATGGGAAGTGTAGTGCTTAGCACGTTTGCGCTCGTTAGAGAGAATTGGCGTTAGTTATACCATGAACTACATTTCCCATAAACCTTTAGCTCTTTTTGTGGAACGCAATCATACTGACAATTAAATAAGTCGATTTTACATTTTATTTTAAAGTAGGAATTTTTTTAGTCCGTAGAAAAACAGACTGACTGCTAGTTAGTGCTTTTAAAATTATGTATTTTTTTTTAGAAATGAAAAAAGCAGTTTGGATTAATGTCTCTGTATGTAACCCTCTAAATGTAACCCATTTTACCTCAGTCTTTCTGATAAATAATTGCTTCAAGTGAAAAAAACAATAGTTTTGATCCTGATCTATGCTTAAATGCAACTAAAGTGTACCAGTGTATATAATAAACCAAAGTTGTTATGCAAGGTAAATGCTGCATACTGGCACACAAAATTAAGATTAAAGCTAGATTCATTCTCTGTTTGTTTGTTTTTAACTTTAAGTGTCTAGCATTAGTAACACTAGTAATTAGTAGCACTGTCTGCCAGTAGTAACAGGACAGATGTTTAGACTGACTGTAACAAGCCATACTGACACCAGGGCTCTGTCTCAGCCAAACTGCATTTTCTACATGACGGATAGCGTGAGCTGCTTTTAACCTTAATCAAATAGCACTGCCTCACCCTCGGCCATCACTCTTTTTGGACTCTAGGCTACTTACAGACACTAGATATTTTATCTGAATCCTGTGTGTTTTATGATTTCTGCTGATTTATGGTGATAAATGTTCATGGCTAGATTATGAGATCATGTTGTGTTTAGCATTGTCTCTACATTGAATCCCTGAAATAATAAGATAAGACAGGGGAAAATATGGTCATTACACATATTTCATATATTTTCTTTATTAGAATAATACAAATATAACATCTGGATATACACATCATCTATTCATAGACAGATGTTGTGAATTACAATGCAGGACAAAATATTTATTATATATTAATTCGATTTTAGATTTGTACTTTAATGGCAGAAACTGTACGTGGATTTAAAATACTAAAACTTAATTAGAAAATTGTATACATTATTGTCATAAAGTGGATATTGTCATATCAGTTTAACTTATGCTTATAGTATTGAGGTCTAAAACAAAATTTTATAATATTGTGTGTTATTAATTTGAGTTAAAACCTAAAATTAAATGGCAATTTAAGCACTAGTTATGCAACCTTTCATTCTTGTAAATCATTTTATGAAGCATGCTGCATGCAATGTCAAGGTCATGCACTGTCAGAAAAAATCCTCAAAAGTTTCTTTTTGTACACTTAGGAATATACCACACATTGAAAAATGTACCTTTTGGGGTACAATATTATACCCCAAAGACATACCAAATACTGTATTATAGATCCTTTGAACAACATTGTATTATGTTTTGTAAACCTGAAAAGGTACAAAACGGAGGATACCACACCATTGACAGAATTTGCAGATTTGTACGTTTCTGTTGGGGTCAGTTTGCAAGTAATTTTAGATATGACTTTGCCAAATAAATAAATGTAAATGAATCGTGGTGGCAAAGGTATACAGTGTGAAATGATCAACAGACAGCCAGTCATAAACCACCACCTCATTAAATATTCATAAACTTTGTTGCAGAAATCCATACGTGTTAAGTTTCAGCATCTGAGGGAAACGGTTAAAATGGCAAACACTGACATCAAACACGTTAACTAGAGTCATGAAGAGACAAGAAGACCACTAGAATGACTAGCATGGACAACCAGTTATTACATTTACTTTTATGTATTTGGCAGATGCTTTTATAGCGACTTACAAGACATACAGTCTATATCTATAATCTATATTTATTAATAGTTATTAAAATCTTAAAACAGTGTGCTGTATTTGTTGATGCACCCAGCATTTGTATAATGCACAAATTAATGTCAATCCAGGATAACATGAGCAGAAACAGAGAACAAAATAACTAATAATTTAATATGTAATTGTTAAAAGACCTTCAAATATCCAATCATTATATTGATGAAATTCACACTACATTTGCATTCTTTGTACATTGAAAAAATCTATAAGTAGAATGTACTTTGAAAGTTTTTGCACGCTTATTTTTCAAGTAAATTTCACACATTGAAATTAAATAAATCTACTTGACTAAGTTAATTAAAATTACACTGCAAAATTGTTACCGAAACATTTTTAAGTACTTTAAAGGTCAACTTTTTCCTCTGATTTAATCACGTAAAATCTCCTCTTTCTTTACATATTTATTATTACATATTGATGAGCAAGTAAGAAAAGACTGATCTCAGTACTGGTATTAGCACAGTTATTGCTCATTGACTGAATTACATCATGATTTTCATCATGTCAACTGCAGTCTATACACAAGCACCACTCTTCTGAATGATGGTAACCACAAAACTTCAAGAAGAAAAAGAAATTCTTGTAAATCTGAAAGATAAATTAACATTTAACACTAACAAGTCTTTATTTTTAGTTAAAAAAACAAAAAATAGCGTTTCATTTAAAATGTTACTCTCCAATGCCGTCCCATGCAATGTATGTTGGGAACTACAAGTCCCTGGTAAATTATGTCTACTAAAATCATGTAGTTTCAACTAAATTAAAAAAGTTAATTTCCTTCTTAAACATTTAAGTGGATTATACATAAAAAATTAAGTTGAATTACTCAATTATGTGTTCATTTAGAAATTACTCACAATTTTATGTAATTAAAAAAAAATGTTTACCAATTTTATCTCGTAAAATTGACTAAGGCACATACAGTACACTTTTAGAAAGATTTACACATCTTTGTGCGTTAAGCTTTTAACACATTATGTGTCATTTTGTGTTAATTTTGTGTTAAAATAATACACAAGTTGTGTTAAAAGTAACACAAAATGTGTTGTTTCAATAATAACACATGATGGGTGGATTCTGGGACAACACACGTGTAGTAATATTTTACAATGTACCTAACAGAAAGCTTCCCATGACAAACAAACTACCCGACAAGGCCACACGAAAAGTTACTTTAACATTGTGGACAGTCAAATAATAAAGAAAGTGAGAACAAAGTAAAAAACAGCATGAAGCTGAAGGGCAAAATTTATGTGCACTGTATGCTGCATTCAGACCTCTTACTACATTCATCATTTAAAAGACACTGTTTCACAACATATTTTCCAAAATGCACTGTTCTTTTCTCTCTGTTTCTCCCTCTTTCATATCTCCCCTGGGTAGCTTCAAGGCCCCGCTATGATAACACACACTTTCAGCAAAGTCCACATCCTGAAAATGTTTTTACACATTCTGAAATGCCTGGAAAATAAAAAAGCCAAGTGTTTGCTCAGACACTGGCACCTGATCTCTCTTTAATTAAAACTGCACATCACTGTTTGCCCATCTAAAGCGGAGACTCTGAGCTGATTGGAAGAGGATGGACTGGCGAAGCAGGAAGAGATTTTGCTCACTGGTGCTGAAACACATCTGGAAAGCCTGAGATAATTTCGGAGCAGAGAGACGGTGGCCCTGCGAAGGAAAGACCCTGTTTTTTCAAGCATGGGCGAGACGGAGGGAAACCAAATCGTTTCGAACAATGAAGGATGTCCTGGAAACATTTGATAACACAGCCCGAGCTGATTTTTCCAGGGTGGCTTGTGTTGTTTCCAATCCGGCTGCTGAATCTTGTTTGTTTGGATCAGTTAAGGGTGAGGACATGTGATAAGTATTGAAAGGGTGAAGCTACAAGGGGGGTCGCAATCACAGCCATGGTATTGGTATTTTGATTCAGTTGTAGCAGTACCACGCTGGCAGCACAAACCTGATTCATATCTGCAGCAGCAAGAATATCAGAGGAAGAGACATGTCTAGCATTCAGTCAAGTTTTAGATAAATAAAGCAACTTGTCTTATCTTTGTTAAGCACTAAACAACATGCAATCACAACTGACCCTATCGGCTTGCAAAATACAGGTTCCAGGTGTCATCGAGTCATTTTTGTATACACTGTCAAAAATCAAAGTACAATAGCTGTCACTTTAAAGGTTAGGTGTGCCGTTATTGAAAAATAATCAACACCCATGGAACATTTCTCCAGCAATTAGAATAAAGCATTCAACAGCCCTGTGGTTATCTTCAAACTACCTTTGAAGTACTAATATGCATTCTTTGGGTACCAAAGTGTAACTTTTTGAAAGGTTACTCTTCCAGTTTGTACCTTTATACACTCGCCTAAAGGATTATTAGAAACACCTCTTCAATTTCTCATTAATGCAATTATCTAATCAACCAATCACATGGCAGTTGCTTCAATGCATTTAGGGGTGTGGTCCTGGTCAAGACAATCTCCTGAACTGACTGAAAGTCAGAATGGGAAAGAAAGGTGATTTAAGCAATTTTGAGCGTGGCATGGTTGTTGGTGCCAGACGGGCCGTTCTGAGTATTTCACAATCTGCTCAGTTACTGGGATTTTCACGCACAACCATTTCTAGGGTTTACAAAGAATGGTGTGAAAAGGGAAAAACATCCATTATGCGTCAGTCCTGTGGGAGAAAATGCCTTGTTGATGCTAGAGGTCAGAGGAGAATGGGCCGACTGATTCAAGCTGATAGAAGAGCAACTTTGACTGAAATAAACACTCGTTACAACCGAGGTATGCAGCAAAGCATTTGTGAAGCCACAACACACACAACCTTGAGGCGGATGGGCTACAACAGCAGAAAACCCCATTGTGTACCACTCATCTCCACTACAAATAGTAAAAAGAGGTTACAATTTGCACAAGCTCACCAAAATTGGACAGTTGAAGACTGGAAAAATGTTGCCTGGTCTGATGTGTCTCGATTTCTGTTGAGACATTCAGATGGTAGAGTCAGAATTTGGCGTAAACAGAATGAGAACATGGATCCATCATGCCTTGTTACCACTGTGCAGGATGCTGGTGGTGGTGTAAGGGTGTGGGGGATGTTTTCTTGGCACACTTTAGGCCCCTTAGTGCCAATTGGGCATCGTTTAAATGCCATGGCCTACCTCAGCATCGTTTCTGACCATGTCCATCCCTTTATGACCACCATGTACCCATCCATGGCTACTTCCAGCAGGAAAATGCACCATGTCTTGAATCATTTCAAATTGGTTTCTTGAACATGACAGTGAGTTCACTGTACTAAAATGCCCCCCACAGTCACCAGATCTCATCCCAATAGAGCATCTTTGGGATGTGGTGGAACGGGAGCTTGGATGTGCTTCCCTCAAATCTCCATCAACTGCAAGATGCTATCCTATAAATATGGGCCAACATTTCTAAAGAATGCTTTCAGCACCTTGTTGAATCAATGCCATGTAGAATTAAGGCAGTTCTGAAGGCGAAAGGAGGTAAAACACAGTATTAGTATGGTGTTCCTAATAATCCTTTAGGTGAGTGTAGATGTTATATAAAATAAATGCAAAAACAATACAAAAAATTATTTATTGTTTGCTTTGGAGAAATATCAACTGAATAACCCTCATTTATTTAATCATTTACATTTATGCATTTAATCCAAAGTGACTTACAATGCATTACAAAGTACCTATACATTTTAATCAAACCCACAAAACTGTTAAAGTTTCATGAAAGCATTCTGTCACACTCTCAGAAGCCTATTTTAAAATGCGCATCTGTGTGTGTGTTTTTACTTCTCCTGGCAGATGCTGTCGGACTACGTGCGCCTATGGGGAAATCCTTAGTGCTGACAGGACAACAGACCTGTCACCTGCCTGACCATCGTCTGCAACTTTCCATCAGCGTCAGGCGTGCGGGCAGCACCGCCTGCCAATCTGCCCACTGTCACGCTGAACCATTCAGAACTAAAACCCATCTGAGAAATTAATATGTGATGCTCTGGCTTAGGATCGATTCTTGCAGGATCAATGTGGAAGTGCCTTGATATTTTACTCTCGCAGAGGCACATATTAGACAACAGCGGTTAGTCGAAATCTGCGTTTTACTGAAAATTGATTATGGCCGCAATCCGTTTCCAAACGACAGATGAATTGATAAACAAGCCAGTGAAAGAGATTATTTGGGTTTGGAACGAAATGAATAAAAGAATAGATCTGAAGGGTTTATTGATGATAAATATAAACAATATTTCACCTGCAGCATCCTGCATATGTCCTTAAAGAGTCATATAATATATTTTTTGGACATTTTTGCACTTTCCCTCACACCCTGAAGATTAAACTGGGTGTTGTTTTGCTCCTGTGCCTTAAAGAATTTGAATCTGAGAAATGTTTACATGGTTGAGTAAAATATGCACTGTCAGAAATAAAGATACAAAAGTTGTCACTGAGACGGTACCCTTTAAAACCGTCTCAATATGTTCCAAATAGGAACAAATATGGTTCTTTGAAATATGAATATGTACCTTTAAGATACAAAGGTGTACTTTTTGATCTTGTCCCTTGCCCGTGACAGCTTATTTACCCCTATTTTGGCGAAAGAGGTGACAAAACGCCCTATTCGGCGTAGTTGGACGCTTGAATATTTTGAGTTTACTTACTTCATTCGCGTGTGAAATTCTCGTCATTCGAGACATTCACACGTAAATTCGCGTCATGGGAGGGGCTCATATAGCTCAATTTGAATAAACTTACCAGATTGTTCGACCTCCTCACTCACTTTCTCTATCAAGATCCTTTTAATTCCTGTTAAAGTATGAAGATGTCTCGTGTTGCGATGATGATTGTCCTCCATTGTTGTTTAGTTTTTCTGCCTCCCCTCACTTCCTGAAATCACGTCACTGCTAATGAAAGGTCCTGATTGGTTAACGTAGCGCAAAAATCCGGCAAAGTTCAGATTTTTCAACTCGCGGCAACGTGAATCACGAGGCAACGTTCAATTTGCACGGAACGTGCCATCCGCGTGTTCTGTGCCGCAGGATGACTATTCGCGTCTTTGCATTGACTTAACATGTAAATTACTCGCGCTTGCCGCCTCTTTCGCGTCTGATGTGAACACACCATAATGCTGCGTACACAACAAACGCGGGGCATCGCGTTACTCGCTCTAGATTACTCGCGGGATTAAACTTTGTGTCATGCAAATGTTTCGCTCGGGTTGAATATTTTCGTTTGAGCGAATAGCGTGTGTTTTTGCAGCAAACGCGCTGCCCATATCGCGTCATTCGCATCTGGTTGTGTCTTTGCATTGACTATGTATGTAATCTAGTCACGCAAATCGTTGAACTTGTGTCTGGTGTGAACCCAGAGTAAGAGTGTGGGAAAACCTAAACTACTGGTTTAAATAAACCCTTTTTTTTTCTGATAGTGGAACATTGGGACTTTTATGAAGGATATCCTTAAAAAAAATGTTAGCCTGATAATCGTCCAGCCACACCAAAGCAAACCTAACCATTGTTTCCTGTTTTAATGTTGAATATAGCTATCAATGTCTGACCACTAACACGCATACACGCACACAACCGGTCGTGACCACAGCAGGATCTCTCTCACACTAAAACCCATTAATCAGTTTTCCTGAAGACCGTCTCTCTCTCTCTCTCTCTCTCTCTCTCTCTCTCTCTCTCTACAAGAATCAGTTGCAACACATTGGTACTTGATTTCATTACTTAATATAGAGTGCATACAATAAACGCACAATGAGAAGACTGATAGCACTTAAAACCCATAAGGTTTCATATTATGTCATTTTAGCTGTGAAAATCCTGGAAAGGTTTTAGGTAATCTTAAAATAACGGGCTTAAAATACAGGGGCTTGTTTGGACTTGATAATCACGCCTACTGAATGAATATTCATTCGGATATTACACCATATGACCTTCGATAACAGCTATCGGCTTGCTCCGAGCAACCTCAACACTTTGGCAGATTGCACACATGGATTCTCTCATACAGTAAACATCATCACATAGCAAGCACATGTGGCATAATAATTATTAACGTATCCTACATCCTCCTGCCTGAAATAAACACTCAAAGACAAAAAAAAAAATACAAATGAAACTAATTCAAGAAATTACTTTTTTGTGCTGATATTTACACAAGAGATCTTTTTCAGTGAGCTCAAATCAGCATGGATACCACGCTGCCAAGAAAAGTCAGTTTCGCAATATCATACACGTTTTTTAGATTTACATTCTGTTTTTTTCATTAGAATCTGATGCGCCATCAGAAAATGTGGTCAAAAGGTCAGAAGATGCCAGTACCCTTTTAAAAGGTCCTAATACTGTAGGTACCATTTAGGTACATATATGTATGCCAGTATGCACATTTTGGCTGTAAATTTGGATATGGTGCCGGCCCGTTGACAGCTACGGATCATTTTTTTCTGATAGCGTTAGCTTGATATTCTATTCTATTCCTTTCCCAGACATAAAACTGTAAAAAAAAAACGATAACCCAGATGGTAGAGCAAAAACACCCCACAAGAGAACCATTGTGCAGCGCCAATTAAGCATCAGACGATTTTCTGGTGTTTGGTCTAGGTTTGTCAGCGTGAGGGGGAATTTGTGCATCTATTTTTATCTCCAAAGGCTTGCGTCCCACTGTGTCCGTTCTGGACACTATCAGAACATCACCAATTAACATGCAGGTGCTAATAAGGTAGACACGAGACAGATGGAGCAGAAAATGTCTACGAGACTATGAGTTATTGCTTGTTTTTATGTTGCTACTTGAATTCATAATGTACTCCTAAACTCACATTTAAGTGTAGAGAAGGTGGCTACAAAGCATTTGCAAGAAATCTCCTGCCGGGTGGAAATTAATTTAATTTATTTTCCACCCTGGTCCGAATTTCAGTGTAGTTTATTCATTCCACTGGCACATGTACTTCACATCAAGGCTTTCAAGGGAAATCAATTAATTTAGAAAGCTGTCATGAGGCACGATTAAGCTTTTTCATGTTTGCAAGGTACGAGGTATAACATGCATTTGCATATTGTTCACCCAAAAAATTTTATTCTGTCAACATATATTTATTGCAGCATTAACTTCTACAGTATTTGTTTTTTTCTATTATGGAAGTCAATGGGTAACGTCGACTTTTTAGTGGACTTATTTCCAAAACATGCTAGAGGAGTACATTTTATAATGGCTTTTAAAATAAATTTGAATAAGAATGTTCCTTATTTTAAAATGATAAAGTAGATAAACTCAACACATAGTTGAGTTTATAACACAAATGAATGAGGCTCATTTAAACAGACTTAACTGTATCTTTGATACTACTGCCATAGTAGAATGAAAATACAGTTTTAGACATAAGCCAAACTGCTCTCCAGGACAGACTGAAATTAAACTCCTTGAAGTTTCTTCCTCAAACCTGACCTTAAAGGTCTGATAAATAAAATCGGTGACCCACAGATGGCTCTGCAAAGAACACGGCTCTCTTGAGCAGAACAAAGCAGAGAGAGCTCTTATGAGACGACTGAATACAGAACTGAGGCTCTCTTTCTAAACAGAGATGCTGTCTGTCATAAGCCCCCAGATTTGGCCTTTAAATAAACGCCAGGAAATAAAAGAGAGAGAGAGAGAGAGAGAGAGAGAGAGAGAGAGAGAGATTGAGAGAGATGGAGACAAACAAGAGATATACCTAGCTAGTTAGACAGGAAGTCAGATGGATGAAAGCTATAGAGGAACAAAAAATAGATAGATAGATATAGTTTTACAGACAGACAGGTAGGCAGATGGATGGACAGAGGGATAGACAGACAGACATGACAAATGGGTAAAAAGACAGACTAAATAAAGAAACAGACAAAAGTCAGTCAGACAGACAGACAGACAGATATAGAGAAACTGACAAATAGTTAGACAGAAAGAGGATAGATATAAAGAGACAGACAGACAATAGATATTGATAAGACAACAGATAGATAGAAAAGAGACAATAGATATAAAGGAGACAGACAGACAGGCAGACTGACAGACAGATATATGCAGACAAAGGCAGACAGACAGGCAGATAGATATAGACATATGCAGACAAACAGACAGATAGATGTAAACCTAGGCAGGGAGGCAGGCAGGCAGACAGACAGACAGATGTAGACATACGCAGACAGACAGACAGACAGACAGACAGACAGACAGATAGATCTAGACATAGGCAGTCAAACAAACAGATAGATTGATATACAGACAGACAGACAGACAGACAGAAAGACAGATAGATGCAGACACAGGCATGCAGACAGACAGACAGACAGATAGATAGATCTAGACATAGGTAGTCAGACAGACAGACAGGCAGACAGATAGATAGATCGATCTAGACATATGCAGTCTAATAAACAGATAGATTGATATACAGACAGACAGACAGACAGACAGAGAGATAGATGTAGACATAGGCGGGGAGGCAGACAGACAGACAGACAGACAGACAGACAGACAGACAGACAGACAGACAGACAGACAGACAGACAGACAGACAGACAGACAGACAGACAGACAGATAGATCTAGACATAGGTAGTCAGACAGACAGACAGACAGACAGACAGACAGACAGATAGATAGATCGATCTAGACATAGGCAGTCTAATAAACAGATAGATTGATATACAGACAGACAGACAGACAGACAGAGAGATAGATGTAGACATAGGCGGGGAGGCAGACAGACAGACAGACAGACAGACAGACAGACAGACAGACAGACAGACAGACAGACAGACAGACAGACAGACAGACAGACAGACAGATAGATAGATCTAGACATAGGTAGTCAGACAGACAGACAGACAGACAGACAGACAGACAGATAGATAGATCGATCTAGACATAGGCAGTCTAATAAACAGATAGATTGATATACAGACAGACAGACAGACAGACAGACAGACAGACAGACAGACAGACAGACAGAGAGATAGATGTAGACATAGGCGGGGAGGCAGACAGACAGACAGACAGACAGACAGACAGACAGACAGACAGACAGATAGATAGATAGATAGATAGATGTAGACACAGGCAGATAGACAGAGAGATAGATGTAGACATAGGCATGCAGACCGACAGACAGACAGACAGATAGATCTAGACATAGGCAGTCAGACATATAGACAGACAGACAGACAGATAGATGTAGACATAGACAGACAGACAGATCTAGACATAGGCAGTCAGACAAACTGATAGATAGATGTAGACATAGGTTGGCAGGCAGGCAGGCAGACAGACAGACAGATCTAGACATAGGCAGTCAGACAGACAGATAGAAAGATATACAGATAAGCAGACATACAGACAGATCTAGACATAGGCAGTCAGACAAGATGTAGACATAGGTTGGCAGGCAGACAGACAGACAGACAGACAGACAGACACACAGACATACAGATCTAGACATAGGCAGTCAAACAAACAGATAGATTGGTATACAGACAGACATACAGACAGATAGATTTAGACATAGGCAGACAGGCATACAGATAAACAGACATAGACATAGGCAGAAAGACAGACAGGAAAAGTAACTCATCCATTTTACTGTATCAGCAGTCCTTGGGCACATCATTGTTAATGTAATTCAGCTTAAAAATGTCTATTTCTGTCACTGTGCATTTTACCAACAGGCTCAGAGCTGCCATATTGAGGTTCATATAGCTCCTGGTTTATTTACAAGCAGCCAATTTTCATTACAGATCTGTAAGAAAGCAGGTTTGCTGTTATATTCTCTATGGTCTGTGGACTTTTCCCACTTGCATTTCTGACTCTGTTACTGCTCCAGGTGTCGGGATATCAGCGAACACTCCCGGGTATCTCCGTTCTCGGCCGTTGTTTGTGCAAGCGGCATCTTTGTGAGGTGCTGCAGACGACTCCCAAGGCGTTTAATCTCCCCAATAGCACAGACTCTTAAATAAATCACAACTATGAGTGATCGGGTGCCGGACACAGCGGACGTTCAACAGGAGCGTTCCTGACAGAAATCACTATTTACCTCAGGTATGCAAGGCATGTTCAAGGTTCCTACAAACCACTGAAATATTAACACCGCCCACCTTCGCTTTTTCTCCTTGCTGTGAATAATACAAGATGGTCACAATGTTCTGGCCATTTGCTATGCTTTCTTACTTACAGCTGCCTGGTTAACCCCAACCAACTATTTTCTATTTCAATTGTATGTTTGTATTTACTGGATCACGTAATCCCAGTTCTATTTATGAAGATTTTTCAGCTCAAATGTTAAAATTGTATTGATTCCTATGGATAACATTCCAGGTTTGTTGGAAACATGCATAGGGGAACTGTACTGTAGCTTCCAACAATCCCTTAACTTTTTCCCACAAGTAGTTAAAGTGCAGTCCAACTAACCTTTAAAAAATACATTGCTACACTACATGCTACCAAAAGCACAGTATTTTTAGGTTTTAAGAGATTAATTTATGAGGCATTAAACTGTGCTATGGTCACGTTTCTGAGGAATGTAGTTAGGTTGGTTATACTTAACTTGCTAGTTTTAATAAGTCACAATCCAACAAAGTAGAATTACTTTCAAAATAAATGTTATTGCAGACATTTCCAAACTACAAAATCCACTGTTGTTGAAAGGGAAGCATATTTTACTTGGTAGTAAAGTTGTTGGCTGGTAATGTTTTGTTCTGCGTCTTATGCCAGTGTTGGTAAAATTTAGCCTGAGGGAACCAGTGATGGCTTTACACAACCCACAACTGATGGCTGTGGGCATGTGCCTGCCAGCTACTGGACTCACTGGCCCTACTGAAAAATCCAGCTAAGACCAGCATAAGCTGGTGAGCTGGGTTTAGGTGGTATTGCTGGTGTAGCAAGCTGGTCTAGCTGTGTTTTGGTCACTTTTTAAGCTGGTCTTGCTGGACCTAGCTGGTCAGGCTGGAAGACCAGCTGACGCACCAGCTTGACCAGCGTTGCCAGCTACTGCCACCTTAAACCAGCTAAAACCAGCTACCAGCTTATGCTGGTCTTGGATTTTTCATTAGGGGGACTCAACATACTCAAATATTAAGACAAGAGTAAGAAGCAGTCCCTCTATTTTAACCTAGATCTGAACAAATATGAATTTGCACATTTCCAATAGGGAATATAGTTACTACATATAATACAGAAGAGTATACTTTCATTAACATATTATTTCAATAAATCACATAGTCTTAGACTTTTAAAATCATTTTGGTCTTAATTGGCACTTTGTGCCACAGTTAAAATCTGAAAGCAAGCAAACGCGTATCTTTATAATACAGCACAACCCACCCTTGTTTAAAAAAAGTGCAGGCACAGTAAGGGCAAGCATTTGTGCTGATAAAATTATCTGGTAAAATATTGAAACACAGGCCTGATCCCACAGCATGCATTCAGCTAATAAGCTCTAAATAACGTCCTGTGACTATAGCCTGGCTCTTTATCACGGAGATTGCCCCGCATAATAAAGTCAAATTAAGCTGGATCAACCATTTTAAAGTGTCTTCACAGTACAAACACAATGAGTCTCTGGACACTTTGAACCAGGGCCGGCTGTTAACTGGCTCTTCATAAACCATTGGGAATTATGCACACATAAGCACTTCCACTGACATCATACAACCTCTCTCCAATCAATGCACATGGATCCCATTTCATCTGGAATGTTTTTCCTGTTTTTGAAATATATTTCCTAATTAAGGTGACATTGCTTTGGATATTTGCTGCTATAATGCAGTACACAATGGATGAGTTATATTTAGTGATAAAAGATCTAGTAGATGTTTTTCTATTGTGCAACCAAATTTCACATGGATTTAGCTTTTTTGAGAAAATCAAAATGAACTGATACAACACACACACACGCACGCACGCACGCACGCACGCACACACACACAGACACACACACAATGGAAAATAAGTGTGTTGGCAATGGAAAGGGTGTTGGTTTGATTTTTGTGGAACTAATATACCAGTAAACAAAAAGCCACTTTGGATTAAAGTTTTTGCATAATGCATACATGTAAATGTAAGATTAGCTAATGCATTTTGTCCCTCATTCCTGAAGTAAATCTGTATTGTTTTCCTTAAAGGCGGGGTGCACGATCTCTGAAAGCCAATGTTGACATTAAATCACCTAAACAAACACGCCCCTACCCCCAATAGAATCTGGACGTTCTTTTGATAGACCCGCCCCACACATACGCAACCCAGGCAAGATGTTGGTTAGTAGACACGCCCCTTACTGCTGATTGGCTACAAGTGTGTTTTGGTCCTCGGCCTGACTCACCTTTTCCAAAGCGTGTCTCAAAAATCATGCACCCTGCCTTTAAATAAAGTGTTCTTATAGCTCAATTGGTAGAGAATTACACTAGCAATGCAAAAGTCATCGGGGTGATGTGCGGTGAACACACATATTCAAAACACAATTTATTGAATGCACTGTAAATCGCTTAGGATAGAAGTGTCAGCCAAATGCAAAAAATGAAATAAAGGAATGCCTCAGTCCTGTTGTTCAAGAAATATTAGACATTTAGTTTACTAAATTTTTCATTCATTTGGACACAATCTGCTAAGGATTTGAGCATCTGAGGTGGGCTTACTGCAGAATAACCCTATTTTCTGAATGTGCAGATGATAAAAGATGCTGATAAGTTGAAAAAAAAAGTTTTTTTATAAAAGCCTTGTTACACAGTTGATGACTGTGCACTTGCATGTTTAATCCACACTGTTGAAAGCCAGCAAATTACTAAGATGTGAGTTGCTAATAAAAGACAAGAAGAATAAGAAGAAGCAGAGGAAACTTGCATAACTCTTCCCACCAAAGTTCATGAAAACCAAATGAGACGTAATAATGTAACATGATAGATTACACACATCCGTCACCATTCTTTGCATAATTTAAAGCACATAATGATCCATATAACCATCCAGAATCTCCTCTTTTAGATTCTATAAATACAGTGGGAAGCTACAGTGCCTATGACATTTGTTAACATCATCACATTAATGACCAAAAGAAAATGTAAAACCTTTGCAAAACTGCATGCATCCACAATGATAGAAACCAGCCTGATCTCTCTATAAGATGAACAAAATGACTTTATGGGATACAATACATGGAAGGAAAGACAGAAAGAAAGGAAGGAAGGAAGAAAGAAAGACAAAAAATAAACGGTTGACCGCTTCCCCCTTAAATCCATTTAGTCAGTCTGGTAGACACTAGATATCACAACAGTGCCAAACTCTCAGCTTTAGCACTACAGGTAATGGGGTCTCCGAGTGACCCATGTCAGTGTTTGATTTGCCAACAAAACAAGCTTGAGTTATTAAATTAATTTGTATGAACACCTGCCAGGCTACAGTGTTAGATCCTGATCCAACCTGTCTATGCATCGTGTCTGGTTTCTATGGCTACATTATACCGTCAGAGCCTCAATTTGTTCAGTCCAGACTGTGTAAGACAAAACGAGAATAAATAATGCCTGCATGAACAAGTAAACTAAAGTCGATAACACTTTACAATAAAGTTTTCTTTTTTAAATGCATTAGCTAACATGAAGTTATATTGAGCAATAATATTGTGTTTCTGCATTTATTGCTATTTATAGCCCTATGTATTGCTCTAATCAAAACTGAAACTATACTTTAATGGGCGGATCACACAGAACACATTTATGGCATTGGCAGGTGCCTTTTTTGACACATTTTTTAGCGTTATGGCGGTTTATCAGCACCGAATGCCCTCGAGTTTTGGCCGCCTCCAGTGCCATACGTTTTTGCAGGAGCGCTCCCAACTTCATTGCGTTTTTCCAATCAAATGAGGGGAGAGGCGGGCCTTTCGATGTGCCGGCAGAAGATTACATAGCAGATAACAGCAAAAAAAGTTCAAGCTTCAATATTTGATTGACAGGACGGCTGCCTCTTTGGGTGCCAAGTTAAAAAAATGCACCACAGAGCTCTTTTCTGAAGTCAATCAAAAAAGGCAGTGTTGTCCACCTCGCGTTTCTAAGTGTTAAAAACGCATTTGGTGTGATCGGCCGCTAATGGAGCTGCATGTAGGTTTTTGCCTGTACTAAAAAAACATAATATATTCGTAGATATTTAAGGAACATGGTAACTTCATGTATCTGTTTCTATGAAAAACATGCTGTAGCTAGTTATTTTCTTTTTAAAATGCCCTCTTGGTCCAGAATGTCTATTTTGTTTTGGTTTCTGTGTTCTTGCCCACTACTAGTTTACCCAATATTGTATTTTGACAGCTTGGTTGCCAGTTATCATAGTTGCTTAACTGAGACCGCAATGGCCCATTAAAGGGACTTTTAGTGGATGAATAAAATATCCACATGAACGCGTTTCTAATTTGCAGACAAAAAAATTCTTTCAATTTTCAGTTGCGCTCCTGTATGTCTCTGGCAACCTGAGAGGAAGCATGGATAAAACCGTCTCCAATTTTTTTTTATGAATGAATTTAGACTGTGGTACCAAGTTTTACTGCTAGAAGTCAATGTTAGATACAGCTCCTTTAATTTAATTTTGTTTGATCGTAGTCTATATCCGAGCCATTACAATCAACTCTTCAGGTACACTGACATCTTATGACAATTTGTACGTATTATACGAAGACTCCTATGATTTGGTACAACCAAATACGTACATTTTGTATGATTTGCTTTTGTCCCTGTCTATGTGGGAGGTATTATTATTGGTGTTTACATTTTGGGTAACACTTTACTTGAAGGGTGTGCATAAGACTGACATGAAACCTTCATGATCAGGACATGACACGTGTCACAAACACAAAGGAGATTTTATGCATGTTTATGACAACTGTCATTAAGTGTCATTTGTATAGTTATTTTTAATTCACAGATGACATTGTTTGAAATGTCTATGTTATGACAACTTGACACAAACCAATACATCATAACTTGTCATAAATCTGTCATAAACATGACATATTTGAATAATTATCAATTTTAAGAAACTACCTAGCTTTATGGGTTAACATTACATTAGACTGTCATTTAAATGTCATTATTAGTGTTAATACTCTGTCAAATAGTTTTATAACAGCATCATGAATAATTTTCTTGACCTCAACTACAGTTATACAAATTGAAGTTGTCATTAAAATGTCATTGAGTGTAAATACGGTCAAATAATTTTAAATACCATAACAAATGCAACAGACATTTCAAAACATTATACTTAACTTTATGTATGTGCACAATATACACAGACGGTTCTGAAAGTTTCTGACATAGAAGAAAAACCAACAAAACCAATTAATTTAATGTAATTAACTGTTTTCAAGTGATATAGAACCAACACTGCATGGTGTAACCCATTATTGTATTGTTTTCATTTAATTTTAGGTAAGTGGGTTTCAAAATGCAATAAAATAAAATTTTATACATTTTAACATTATTATTATTATTATTGGATGATTGATTTTATTTCTTAAACACCTGGAGGAACCTTAAAAAAAACATTATGAACTGAAGAATATTCATGATGGTGTTATAAATATGACATTTTAATGACAAATTATATTTGTACCACTGTAGCTGAGGTCAAGAAAAATATTCATGACGCTGTTATAAAGCTATATGACAGAGTATTAACACTTAATTCAATTTGTAGTGGTAAAAAGTGGTCAGTTATGTTGTCTTGGTAATGTCAAGTTGTCATGACAAGTTATGATGTGTTGGTTAATGTCAAGTTGTCATAAAAAAGACATCTTAAACAATGTCGTCTTTGCACTAAAAATAAAATAATTCAATGAATGACACTTACTTGTAATGATAGTTGTCAAAAACGCGCATAAAATCTCCTTCATGTTCATAGCATGTGTCATGTCATGATTATGAAGGTGTCATGTCAGTCTTATGAACACCCCTTCAAGGAAAGTGTTACCCATTTTTGTATAATTCACTTATGAATTAGCCAACTCATAAAATAAGTACAAATTCCCATGGGGTCAGGTTGAGTACACCGATAATCCACCACTATCTAACATTTCTGTTTATGCATTAGGCAGATGCTTTCATCCAAAGTAACTTATATTGCATTCAAGTTATACATTTTGTGTGTCAAACCCATGGCTTGTGCATTGCTAACACAATGCTCTACCAATTACAGTTTACTATCTATATAAAGTGAGTCGAATCCAGTAGCAAAATTTTTTAAATGCTTTTTATTTTCAAGTGCATCTAAGCCGGCTTCACTGGGTTGCACAACATCTGACTGCTCCTCAAGGTGACTAATTTCATTTTCCTGATTCAAGTAACCTTTAGCAGAGATGTTTTGACTGTAATGATTTCCTGTCCCTTCTGCTCAGCTAGTGGAGCGTTCGGCTTTACGGAGGTTCTGCTTTATGTCCTGGTTGCTCAGATAAAATGTGTAATGACTTGTGCAGAAATGTTGGTCTGACAGAGGCAGTTACCGCAAGGTTTTGACACTTTACTTTACTAGTTTCCACCATTGGCTATCCCATCAATCTCGCTGCGCACTTTAATGGCACAGCAGAGGGGCTTGGTCAAATTTTACTGTTGTTTTATCATCACACAGTTAGCGAAGGTTGTGTGGTCAGGGTTTGATGTTTACCACACTTTTAAGCCAATGGAGTTTTTGTTATTAAAAAAAATCACTTCGTCTGTTGCCTCTCTCTCTCTCTGTGGGGAAAAGCTTGTATTAGTTGAGGGATATGTTGAGGTCAACTGAAAAAGCAAAAACTTTCCGCTGAATTCCACAAGGCACGCTTCTCCGAAAATCGGAGAGGACGGGAATATAGTTGAGTCATATGAAAATATATTCATATAACACACATATTTTTCATTCCTGCGGAAATGACTCTTGACTTTAGATATTTTTTTGACATTATTGAACATTGAAGTTATGGCAAAGTCGTCCCCTGTAGCCAAGCTGTTCTCATAACGCATGTGCTCGTCAATGCAAAATGAGCATTCTGCAGTACCTGATAGACAAATGGGCCGACCGAGCTCTCCGGGGGCTCAGCTCTCTTGAGAGGAGAGAAATATTTGATGTCAGGTTACCCAGGCTCTTTACGTCTGTATTAATACAGGCAGCGTGAAATATGAACACGCATTTTAATATGGTTAACATTGACTACTCCATTCTGCCGTGCGCAGTCTCGGAAGCATGACCCGGGGAAGGAGTGGCTCTTTAACATATGAAAATGCACTCTTTAAGTGCTTTGTTCGGCTCTGTGGGATAGGGAGGGGAATCCGGAGGCACTGAGCAGCCTGGAAGCTCTGGGAATATCATCTTTAACAAAGAGTCTGTCTTAGACAGACGCCCGGCAACCAAAGAGCTCATCTCAACATTTCAAAAGTGTTTCATATCCAGTGGCTGCACTTCGAGCGTGGAGCTGAATTCAAAAACACAAGTCACACTTCTTTGTTTTTTAACCTGGAACGAAAAGCTGCAGTTATAACTTTAGTTCTGTTTCAGTGCTGTGAAATCTTTCCAGTGACCTTTTATTATATTTAATTATTTATCTGTTTGCGGTAAAAAAATAAGCTGCTGTATAAATAGACCATCTTGATTCTGATACTGGCAGGGAAACCGCCCCAATATGATCTAATAATATACACTCACCTAAAGGATTATTAGGAACACCTGTTCAATTTCTCATTAATACAATTATCTAATCAACCAATCACATGGCAGTTGCTTCAATGCATTTAGTGGTGTGGTCCTGGTCAAGACAATCTCCTGAACTCCAAACGAAATGTCAGAATGGGAAAGAAAGGTGATTTAAACACTTTTGAGCGTGGCATGGTTGTTGGTGCCAGACGGGCCGTTCGGAGTATTTCACAATCTGCTCAGTTACTAGGATTTTCACGCACAACCATTTCTAGGGTTTACAAAGAATGAAAAGGGAATAAACATCCAGTAGCCTATGCGGCAGTCCTGTTGGAAAAAATGCTTTGTTGATGCTAGAGGTCAGAGGAGAATGGGCCGACTGATTCAAGCTGATAGAAGAGCAACTTTGACTGAAATAACCACTCGTTACAACCGAGGTATGCAGCAAAGCATTTGTGAAGCCACAACATGCACAACCTTGATGCGGATGGGCTACAACAGCAGAAGACCCCACAAGGTACCACTCATCTCCACTTCAAATAGGAAAAAGAGGTCACAATTTGCACGAGCTTACCAAAATTGTTGAAAAATGTTGCCTGGTCTGATGAGTCTCGATTTCTGTTGAGACATTTTGATGGTAGAGTCAGAATTTGGCATAGACAGAATGAGAACATGCATCCATCATGCCTTGTTACCACTGTGCAGGCTGCTGGTGGTGGTGTAATGGTGTGGGGGATGTTTTCTTGGCACACTTTAGGCCCCTTAGTGCCAATTGGGCATCTTTAAATGTCACGGCCTACCTGAGCATTGTTTCTGACCATGTCCATCCCTTTATGACCACCATGTACCCATCCTCTGATGGCTTCTTCCAGCAGGATAATGCACCATGTCACAAAGCTCAAATCATTTCAAATTGGTTTTTGAACATGACAATGAGTTCACTGTACTAAAATGGCCCCCACAGTCACCAGATCTCAACCCAATAAAGCATCCCAAATGTGGTGGAATGGCAGCTTCGTGCCCTGGATGTTCCTCCCACAAATCACTTTCAACTGCAAGATGCTATCCTTTCAATATGGGCCAACATTTCTAAAGAATGCTTTCAGCACCTTGTTGAATCAATGCCACGTAGAATTCAGGCAGTTTTGTAGGCGAAAGGGGGTCAAACACAGTATTAGTATGGTGTTCCTAATAATCCTTTAGGTGAGTGTAAATATCAATAGTCACAATAAGCAATCATACTGTACGCTATTTAAATTTACTGCATCATTGTCAAAATCCCTTGCTTTACGCTCACGTGCATGTATTAGCTTATTTACAGTAACATATCTTACTAATCAGTATGTACAGCCACAACTATCTGTTTAATAATGAAAGGCGTACAGTTATACGAATAGCGACACTTGCTAACCAACATGGCATTCCCACTGCTAATGACCTTAAGGTCTCCAGTTGATGCATCTGCTTTGTAATTAACCACAAGTGGCTCTTAAAGACCATCGGGTCATACCCACCCTGATGACTCATGAGATCCGGTTCCCACTGTTCACGTACACGACTCCCCGGCATCATTGAAAGCAGAGGTGTAAGGCAAGGGAACCGAGAGGGGCTGTGATTGACAGGGTCTTCCGAGGGCTCAGGAAGGGTTGACAGTGTTCTCCACACCTCCTTCCAAAAGCCTTTGAAGCCCAAGAGCTGAGCTATGTGCTGGAGCAACAAAAAGAGAGCTTGGAATTAAAGTTCAGCAGGAGTTTCTGGCAGGAGTAGGAAAGAGAGAAAGTGAAGATTAACATAGAAAGGGCTTGTACAGCATGACTCCTGTGTCCCGAAGAGGTCCCACAGCTTCCAGCGGTCCCAAAGCTTTGAGATCAGAGTTACCTGGAGTTAGTTTGACCGCTATTCACATTTCATAGAGCTCATACAGCACACACACCAGTAAACACACATCACGCCTATGTCACACCAAAAGTATACACCTATCACACACACACGCACACGCCCGCGCACACACCTAAATCAGACCTCTAAATAATGTTGTACATAATCTATCCTGAACACATTTATTAACAGATGACCAACTTCAAACAGGTGTAGATAAACACGACACAATCTAAAGTTGAAACTGGATCAAAGGTGCAAAATAAGATCACAGTACCTGCTGACATTAATGTGATATCATAGTTTTAATGCTGTATTACTTGTCTAAATATAGTAAAGGCCTTTCTCATATTGTTACAGTATTTTATCTGTAGTGCAGAGAACGTAAATAAGCATCATCACATAACCAAGACCTTTGTTTCTCCGTTTAACTAATGACAGCTGTTGCTCTGCAGGCCGTAGACAAGTGTAAAGTGTTGCATTAAAGGCAAAACAGATGAACCCGAGGATTACATGATGACACAATGGAAGAGAAGCTCTTTTAGTTCTTCATCTAACCATCTGGACTAATTTCACAACTGCAGTATTGATGTTTCATGAAATAAACATTTCTCTATATTGTATGGCATGGCATGTGCCGTTCTTATCCTATATCCGTTTTGTGTTACAAAATAAATAATTTGTGAAAATTAAAATTAATTTTTCTTCCAATGCGAAATAATACAAAAAATGCCCTAAAAATATATTAGTCAGAAAGATATTTTAGCAAATATATTTTTTTGGCCATTTTTTGTATATTTTGAAATATATTTAAAAATATCTCTTTTTTTGCCGTATTGGACACAATGATTTGGGATGCACTACAGTAAAGCTCTCAGCAGGATGCATTAATGACAAAGGTTTGGTATGAACAGCGTGGACTTGTTGATAACCTTTTCGCAGCTCAGTGAAGAGTCTCAGTGGGGAGATATTGAGATGTCCTTCTCATAATGTGAGGGGTTTCAGGTAATTTCCCTGCTGAATTTGTATCCCTCCTCTTTGATGGATAGACAGGCTCTCCAGGAGGATTATGGGAAGGCTCCCTGTGATTTCATTTCTTTTTAATGCTAGTGGTCTGTAATCTGTCATCCGATTGCTGTGACACACAGAATATGGGGCTGTTTCCGATTGGCCGCTATCTCACAAGGATTTCTGTGATTATTATAAATCTGAATATAGGATATAGGAATAACAACATTGAGAAAAGCAAATATAAAACAATGTTTATACAGAAACCTTAAGGTTTGGCTGGTTACCATACGGTACTCCAGTCAGCCCATATATACAGTATACATTATCTTTTAGTGCTGCTATTTTACAATTAAATGTAACTTGTCTTACTACAAGGCATGGACTTTATTAACCTGCTTAAAGGGACACTCCACATTTTTAAAATATGCTCATTTTCCCACTCCCCTAGAGTTAAACATTTGATTTTTACCATTTTGGAATTCATTCAGCTGATCTCTGGGTCTGGCGGTACAACTTTTAGCATAGCTTAGCATAATCCATTGGATCTGATTAGACCATTAGCATTGCGCCTAAAAAAAAATAACCAAAGAGTTTCGATATTTTTCCTTGACTCATCTGTAGTTACATCGTGTACTAAGACCGACAGAAAATTAAAGGTTGTGATTTTCTAGGCAGACATGGCTAGGAACTATACTCTCAAACTGGCGTAATAATCAAGGACTTTGCTGCTGTAACATGGCTGCAGGAGGCGCAATGATATTACGTACTGCCCGAAAATAGTCTCCTGTCATTGAAAGTAAGCCAGAATAAGAGTATAGTTCCTAGCCATATCTGCCTAGTTTTGAATAAGAAAAATATCAAAACTCTTTGGTTAATTTTTAGCACGATGCTAAATGGTCTAATCAGATTCAATAGATTATGCTAAGCTATGCTAAAAGTGCTAGCGCCAGACCTGGAGATCAGCTGAATGGATTCCAAAATGGTAAAAATCAAATGTTTAACTCTAGGGGAGCTGAAAAATGAGTATATTTCAAAAAAAGTGGAGTGTCCCTTTTAAGATGTACAAGGTGTCTGGACCCTTACAATCTGCAAAAAGCTGTATGATAATTTTATCAGCCGAGTGAGTTAATACAGCAGAAACCAATCCAGCTCAAGTCTGAAGTCCTTACTCTGTGCTGCAAGATTTATATGTAAAGCATACATTCACCTCACTTCTGATGTCATTTTCATCATCTGAATGATTTCAGAGCATCATGAAACCCTTCAAAGAATTCTTCAAAGAATTTGCCTAGTAAAAAAACAGGAACGAACAACCAACTAATAGCATTATTGTGTGAAGTGTGTCACATATTTGTTCAAATTACAGAAAAAAATGCAATTTTACTGTAAAGTTTGGTGGTCCTTTCTGTTTGAAAAAATGGTCAAAACATTTGTCACTGGGGCAGTACAGTTTAAAAAGGTCCTAATATGTACACTTTACATACATTTGGCAACGAAATGTACCTTTAAAGGTGCAGTGTGTAATGTTTAGAAGGATCTCTTGACAGAAATGCAAAATTATATACAAAACTATATTAGGGGTGTATAAAGACCTTTTTAAAATGAACCGTTATGTTTTTATTACATTAGAATGAGACGTTTTTATCTACATACACAGAGGGTCCCCTTACGTGGAGGTCGCCATTTTGTGCCGCCATGTTTCTACAGAAACCTTTAACAGACAAACTTTTTTTACTAAGTTGTCTCTGACGATGACATGTTTTACCGGTGACGGCTACTGTAGTTTCTCTATGTGTTTCAAAAGCGAGGGGTGAGCAGTGTATTGAGCCGTTAGTTGCAATTTGCAACCTCACCACTAGATGCTTCTAAAATTTACACACTGCACCTTTAAGGTACTCATATGCACTCTTTGGCACCAACATGTACCTCTGATGTACTAATATGAACTCAAAGGTGGACTTTTTGAAAGGGTACCACCCCGGTGACAGCTAGGGACCATTCCTTAAAGTGCACATGAAAACAATTTGGTTATTTTAGTTGCACGACTTAGACAAGAACTGGCACCCAAAAACCAGACTATAAACAAACAAATCTTAAACAGCTAAAGAGTGTTCCACGATTATATAAAACTTTTGATTTATTAGTAAATATGTGATTATTAATAGTGAAGACTATTTACTGGATTAAATGTTAAAGCAATTGTTTGTTTGTGTTTGTCTCATCTATTATGATTTAACTACAGACATAAAAACACCTGTTAGTCTCAGATTTCAGTGTATGTTTAAAGAAACAAGAAAATTATGATGATAAAACACTAATGACTGTATAGTTTTTAACCATCTGTATAATTGACATTTAATTAAACTACAGGATAATACAGTATAACCAGGATAATCGAGTCATAACAAACAAACATGTTGTGTTTTTTGTGTTATGGCAAACATTCTCAAATGAAAAATCATTAAACAAACCTAACAACCCACATAACCTACTTTAAATTGCTCAGATCGACATTAGCGGTCACTTGGCGACCAACAGATGTGAGTATACTGTATTTGATGTGATGCTGGAAAATGCTGTCTGTTAGATTGGTTTGGTTGTTGTGTCATGGGAGAGTTTTAGGGCACAGATCAATGCACGCCTAGCCTTCACTCATGACATTTTGAACCTGTGTACAAGGTTTCAACCACAACTATTCAACGCAACTTAATATATCACAGCTCTTACTGTTTTGACAGGGATTACAAACCCCTCGTGATCGAGTGTGCGATTGATTTCGCATTGGATTTTACAAATAAACCAAAGGGCAAAGAGGGGCAAATAAACAGACAACAAATATTCCTGTAGTTATTTACTGTGGGAGAACAGCCTGGTGCTGATTTGACATTTGGAGGATTATCAATATCAGAACAGTCAAATAAAATCTCATTGACATAAACGGCAACGATAAATCATAGTTGCTTACAAATTGGCGCTTGTGGCTCTGGAGGTTTATGTTCTGGGTTCAGTCCTAATTGCTTCATATAGCTTACAGCGGCCAGCGCTGGGGTTTTGTGGTTATCATACATACCAGAGAAGAACCATTTTTTGATACCTTATAATATAATGAACCATTTATCACTGATTTTGTGAATGTTTGTAATGTTAAAAATCCTTTATTGAACCATTTGGCCAAAAAAATGCACCCTAATTTTTAAAAGTGTATTTAAAGCAACACTATGTAGTTTTTTTTACCTTTAAATAATAAAAAAATTATTTCAGTGATAGAACAACTTTTAACTGGACAAATTGTACTGTTGCTGCAACCTGAGCAGCCTCCTAGCTGCTACAAGCACACTCTGAAAGTGGCGGTGGAGGGTAGAGCACACAGCCCCGCCCCTCCCCCTGCCTGCAGAAGAGTGTCTGATACCACATGGTATCAACCACATGGGGGAGCTGTAAGTCATTTTTACATGGAACCTACGTAGTGTTGCTTTAAAGGGGTCCTAATGCAATTTCATGTTTACCTTTGTTTTTGGAGTATTAAATGATGTTTGTGGATATAGAAGATGCGTTAAGTTGCAAAGATTAAAGTCTTAAACCCAAAGAGATACCGTTTCTTAAAGTGAAGACTCAACCATGCCTTCCTAAAATGCCTCAACACAAAGGAAGTTTTTTAAACAGAAATGAAGCTTTCTTGAGTAATTTTTGTCATCAAACCATGATGCAGTTTCATTTTTGGGTGAACTATCCCTTTAACGCTCAAGTCAATGTGATAAAAAGGCCAAAACACAAACTTTGACTCTTTTGCTCTCCCTCTCTCATATCTGTCCCAATAGACAGGTGGTACTTTACAGAGATCAGTGTGGTGGTGACGCCTATAGACTCGACTCCAGTCTATACAGAGCCACTTCATTGATCAAACATGCATCTGAATGAACTGCAGGCTGGTGTTTCATTTCACGGCCCAGACTGCTGGTGCTGCCTTACCTGTACCACCACAAAAACATAGCAGCACTAAGCAACAGGACAACTCCAGTATGAGATGCCCAGAGCGCAAGCAGACACAGCCTACAAGACAAAGACTTGACATCATTCTCCCCCTGCACAAACCACATAAATCATATATACAGACCTTGGTAGAGCCGTACCATTACAACAACAACTGATTTTCTCCATACACCTTCATCTTTTGTTCTTAACCAAGGGTGTAAATGCTAATTAAAATAAATCAGTCACACTTAATTTATTTGAATACTCAAACAAAATTGTAGCTCAGTTGGTAGAGTATTGTGTTAGCAGGACTAAAAATTCTTGGTTTAATACGCAGTTTACACAAATGGATTAAATGCACTGTATTCAATTGCCATTTTGAATGAAAGATTCTGCTAAATGCATACATGTAAATGTAAAGTCAAAACCCAATGAACTATGCACTGTACACTTCTGAGATAGCAATAGACTTCAGGGTGGATCCGAGTCTTTTGCTATCTAGGTTTCTATTCGGTGCATCTATAGCTGTCTGGGTTTTGTCATAAACAACTACACTTTTATCAAAATATTATATATTTTAGCTGTAGTTCTTGAGACCGGTCTCAAGGCCACTTTTTAAAGGTCTTGGTCTTGTCTTGGAATCAACTGCATTTTTTTTTCGGTCTCAGACAAAGGGGACTCGGAATTTTATTTCAAGACCGGTCAAGACCACAACTGATGGCACATCACAAATTTATTTTTTATCATTAATTTTATGCAGTTTATTCATATGATGTTGGCATTGTTTAAGCATTGTTTAAGTTTCTCCCAATGACAATTTTTCTAATTTTATTACTAAAAACACACATACTGTGTTAAGTGGATGGCAAGCCATGGAAAGACAGTTCAGAATAAATTGTTAAGTTGATTTCAGCTCTTTAGTGTTTGTTCACTTTTATTTGCTTATAGACAAAGATAAATTCCCACATATCTGCAATGCCTTTGATTATTTTATCAACTTCTCTGACAGCACACACACACACACACACACACACACACACACACACACACACACACGCACGCCCGCACACACGCACGCACGCACGCACGCACGCGCACACACACAGACAAGAAGTGCCTAATATTCCACATTTTATAATAAGTGTTTTAATGCACTGGTCTTGGTCTTGACTTGGTCTCGACCCTTTAAAGTCTTGGTCTTGGTCTTGTCTCGGTCTCGGCCTGTCTTGGTCTTGGTCATGACTTGGTCTCGGTTTAGGTGGTCTTGACTATAACACTAAAATATATACTGTATATAGAAAATTATAACATGGATGATGATCTGTGAATAAACCTTTTGTTTTGCAAACTTTTCAGCTTGGAGAAAATGTACTTTTAACACATAGACAGGGACATGTTTTTGGCTAGATATTTTTATTTGGCGATACTGTCCATAATTTGTTCCCATTTTGGCAATTCCCGAATCCAAAAGATTTCTTTATATCTTTTTCTTTGTACTAGATTATAACCAAATTTATAATTGTTAATATTCTGAAATAAGACGGTCTTGATACCTACAAATGCGACCTCCTTCGGATTGAGAAGGACATGTTTGTGTGTGTGGATTATTTTTACCTCAAGGATGATAAGAATCCTTAATTACTATTTTTAGTTATTATATTTAGTAATCTTTAGGTTTAGGGGTATTACAATTTTTTTCTCAAACTATTTTTCATACTAATTTAAGGGGTAAAAATGGTTAGGGATTGAGTTAAGGGGTAATTGGAATTTCTTTGATTAAAGCGTTGATCCAGGACCAACCAAAAATGTTGATCCAGAATCACATCTTAAACCATGGCGACCCTATAATGATGCCGTGGGGGGGGGGTCTTAGCTAGGAGACACCCCATAATCTTTAACATAACTCGAACACTGCCAACAACATTGATTTTTCCATATTACCCATATAAAGACACAATTCTTTAAAACTCTTGAAGTCAATTCAGCAAATAACTAAAAAATTTCCTAAAAAATGGACCAACAAAATCAAATCGTTAATTTCTGCCCCTTTCCCAGAATTAAGAATTCAAAGGCCCCTGTGGGAACAACGGCCCCGGGCAATATGCTAAATTTAGCACCATCGCAGGAGACTATAGATACTTTAAACTTTCTGCTCGCTCCTTTTCTCTCACTCATTTTCCCTTTTCTTTTTTGTTTCCATTAAAGTTAATCATTTTTGTACAAGTGGCAAGTTACTAGAAATAAAGGGACTGAATGTAATGCTCCAGTTTGTACTAGGATGCCCTCAAACAGTATGTCTAATCTCTTTATAGTCTTAGTTTTTCTACAACTTAGAAGATATTATGCAACAGAAAGGTTGTGTGGATGTTAAAGGTTCTTTACAAAACCATACAGACGGACAAAGAACATTTCGGGGACCTTCATTTTAAATAGTGTTCATGAATTAATAAACACTTCTCAAAATTAAGGTTCTTCACGGTTCCAAACCATTTTTGGCTGAATCCATAACCTTTAACATCCCAAGGAACGTTCAACTTTCAAAATAGGCTATTTGTCGTCTTTGTACTGCTTTTATTATTTTTTCTAATTTTTTTATATTGCAATATTTGGGAGAACGTTAATGTGGATCGTATGGTTCAAATCCTTGTTTCAAAGAATTTAATGAGAACAATTTGAGTTTATATTGATCTTGAACTCTTAAGATATAGCTTAAGAATTTTGAATGTTTTATGAAGAAAAGTCTAGCCATATTGTTCCCTAAAAGAAGCAATTGAGATATTTTCTTAATGCATCAATGCAAGAAGAGGTCATTAGAAACATAAAGCTTATTTTTATTTCCTCTCATTGATTAAAAGTTAAAGATATACGCTGATGTAATAGACAGAATTGGTATATGTGAAAGCAGGAAGAGTGATTCTAGTGAAGGAGCTTTACAAGGCTTTACAAATAAAATATTAAAGCTGAAGTAAATTCCCCACGACACATTGTTAAAGTCTGTCACAATGATGACGACACGTCCAGGTAAAAGCAGGAAATGTGGAAGTGTACAGGAGTACAAGGGTAAAATGTGAGAGTAAAATGTCTTTGCCTTGGACGAAAGGCAATCAGAACTCACGGCCCGCTCTCGGATAAAGGTGGTGGGCTTGAGGAGGGGAATGAAATTGTATTGACATCCAGTGCTGAACAGGGCCACGCTGAAACCATCTGTGTGCCTTCAGAGTCAACAAGCAAGGTTTGGGCATTGAAGAGTGTCACTGGCCTCACTGTTTTCAATAAATTCAGTTATCCAGCCGCTAAACACTTCCACAATAAACTCCACAAATGCAGTTAATGAAGTTTAATCTTGAAAATGTGAAACTACAAAAAATAGAAAAATACACAAATATAAATTTCATAAAGTTAACAAATCATCAAATAAATGAACATTCTGAAGTACACAAGGTTGTATATCAACAGCATAGATGAATACTTTGCAAACTTAAATAGAAAGTTACAAACATGCTTAACTGAATACTTTAACAAATAGCACAGTAATAAAGTACTCAAAATGCTCACAAAACAAAGTTAAACAAACACACTTACAGATATTGCATTTCAAAGGGCTTTAAATGGCATGATGATGTTTGATGACTGCAACCACATGGAGTACCTTGTAAAACTAAAGCAGTAAAGTAATATGGCCTACTTCCTCTTAAAACAGGAAACAATAGGAAGAACTATGGAAAAAAGTCAAAACTATATCAAAATAAAAGTCCTTCTTTAGAACACAAATTAAAGTCCAGAACACTCCCCGTCTGGGGTTTGTAAAAACCCCACTCAAAATTACTTTAGTGTCTTAGGGGGAGTAAAGTAGAACTACTTCTGATATAGGACGAATGAAGGTTTTCTGTATTCCTTCTCTAACGAATTTCAGCTCCACTTTTCTCACAAGACCATCTTTGCTAGGTAGCGTTTTTGCAATGATAGCCAAAGGCCACTGATTTCTCTTAGCCTGGTCATCTTTCATCAACACAATGTCTCCTTCCTTGAGACAGGGTTTCTTATCTTGCCACTTCTGTCTACTTTGTAGAGTGGAAAGATACTCACGGCGCCACCTTGACCAAAATGTTTCAGCTAGATTTTGGACCCTTTTCCATTCAGCTTTGAAAAGATCTTTATCTGTAAACTCACCAGGTGGCGGAGGACTTGAACAGGTTTTCTGGGTCAGCAAAATAGCAGGGGTGAGTATTAAAGGAGCTTCAGGATCTGAAGACACTGGGATGAGAGGGCGTGCGTTAATGATAGCGGACACTTCAGCCATAAAGGTTACAAGAACTTCATGTGTAAGATGCAGGGATTTTGCTTCAAGCAGCATGCAGTCAAGAATACGTCTGGCTATGCCCACCATCCTTTCCCATGCACCTCCCATATGTGATGCATGTGGAGGGTTGAATATCCATGTACAAGCATTTTGTTGTAGATACTTCTCAAGATCAGAGCTTGATGTTTCTTTGTTCATCTTGAGCTCCTGCACTGCTCCAATAAAATTTGTGCCACAATCAGAGCGTATCTGTTTGACAGGTCCTCTTATTGCAAAGAAACGCCGCAGAGCATTAATGAATCCACTTGCACTTAAGGTCTCTAAAACTTCAATGTGCACTGCTCTTGTGCACATACATGAGAAAATGACTGCCCATCTTTTGGAATCGGAGCAGCCACCTCTGGTACGACGAGAAACCACCTGCCATGGTCCAAATACATCGACTCCTACATATGTGAAAGGTGGAGAAACTTGAAGTCTTTCTGCAGGCAAATCTGCCATTTGTTGGAGCTCTGTAGGACGGCGAAGCTTTCTGCATGTCACACACTTGTTAAGTAGACTTCCAATGCATCTTTTGGCACTCGTCAGCCAATACCCTGCTGCTCGTATCGCTCCCTCAGTAAAATGCCTTCCTTGATGCTTGACTGCTTGATGGTAGTGTCGAACAAGCAAGGTGGCTACATGATGTTTCCCCGGAATAATCACTGGATTACATTCTTCTTTCTCAAAACCTGCCTGTGCAATACGGCCACCAACACACAGAAGACCTTTGTTATCCAGAATAGGATGAAGTTTCCGTATAGTACTACTAGGTGAGAGATTGCATCCTGCTTTTGTTTCACTTAGCTCCTCGGAATAGGCTGCATGTTGAACACTCTTCAGGATAACAATCCTGGCCTTTTCCAACTCCTCATTTGTGGGACTGTAACTACAGAAATGCCATCCACTACATCTTGACTGTTTTGTTACATGTGAGAAAGACTGGGAGATGTGGCTTAAACGAGCGATCGCTCTGATTAGCTTACTCAAGCTGGAGAAGCGTTCAAAACGTTCAGAAGTCAGAAACTGATTTGATACTGCAGTAAGACATAAAACCACTTGTGGTCGGATTTCTGGATCTAATGCAAGATCAATCAGATCGTAGTTTTCTTGGGACAAGGAGTTTAAAGTTGAAGAGTTCAAAAGAAAGTCTGGCCCTGTAAGCCAAGTTGTGCTATGGAGATGCTCAGCTGCTACAGATCTAGACCCATGATCCGCAGGATTGACCTCTGATGGAACATAGTTCCACTGACTAGGAGTAGATGACTGAAGAATGCGTTGGATTCTGTTGCTCACATACACATAAAAGCGTTTTGTTTGATTATGAATATATCCAAGAATAACTTTACTGTCTGTGTAAAACTGGAAATTGCTGAACTCCAAGCCTATTTCTTCTACAATCATGTCTGCGATCTCAACTGCAAGGACTGCAGCACAGAGTTCCAATCTTGGAACAGTCAGATCTGGCTGTGGTGCTAACTTTGTTTTTCCAAACACAAAGCCAATATCTATTCGGCCATTGTGAGAGGTGGAACGCAAATAAGCTACAGCTGCAACAGCTCTCATAGATGCATCTGCAAATATACACAACTCCCTTGTCTGAACCTCTGAAGTAGGAAAAGATGAGTAAGTACGTGGTATCTTTAGATCTTGCAGGTTTTGTAAGGAGTCCCTCCATCGTATCCAATCTGGCTTTAACTCATCAGGCAATGGAGAATCCCAATCTTCAGCCTGCATGGAGAGTTCCCGAAGCAACAATCTGCCTTTAATGGTTACAGGAGCAATGAAACCACATGGATCATATAAGCTGTTTACTGTTGACAGTACACCTCGCCGAGTAAATGGCTTCTTATCATCAATGGCTTGGAAAGTAAATGTATCTGATGCTAAGTTCCATGACACTCCTAGACTACGCTGGACTGGAGTATCTTCAAAGAAAAGGTCAACATCTTTGATATCCACAGCCCGATCCTCAGGGTGAAATGCATCAATCACTGCAGGTCGATTAGAGATTATTTTATGTAGCCTAAGGTTTGCTACCGCAAGCATGTCTTGAGTTTGCTTGAGAACATTGATTGCTGCTGCTTCAGTCGGGAAGGATTTCAGAGCATCATCAACATAGAAGTCATGTTCTACAAACTCCTTCACTTCACTCTCAAAGTTATTTTCCTCCTCTTTAGCTGTTCTGTGCAAACCATATATAGCAACAGCAGGAGAGGGACGATTGCCGAACACGTGAACACACATTCTGTATTCCACTATTTCTTTACCTGGGTCATTATCTTGATACCAGAGAAAACGCAAGAAATCTCTGTGATCCTCTCTTACTAAAAAACAGTGAAACATGTGCTGGATATCAGCGGTAATAGCCACTGGCTCTTTACGAAATCTCAACAAGACTCCCAGGAGGCTATTATTGAGGTCTGGCCCCTTAAGTAGGACATCATTCAACGAGACTCCATCATAAGGTGCACTGGAGTCAAAGACCACACGGATCTTGTTCGGCTTCTTCGGATGATAAACACCAAACAAAGGTAAGTACCAACACTCTTGGTCTTTCTTAAGTGGGAGAGCAATTTCGGCATGTCCATTAACAAACATATTCTCCATAAACTCAAGAAAATGCTCTTTCATCTGAGGACGTTTGTCCAAAGTACGACGAAGTGAAGAAAGACGGTTGTATGCATACTTCTTGTTATTTGGAAGCCGCCTTCTAGGAACTTGAAATGGCAACGGAGCCACCCAGCCATTAGATTCATCTTGATAGAACTCTTTGTCCATTATGCGAAGGAATCTGTCATCATCCACTGATAGTGCAAGCTTGTGGTCTCTGGGTGTACTAACAAAAATGGACTGGCCTAGCTTCTCACTTGCACATGTTGCTAAAGCACTTACACCCTTTGATGCAAGATAATCTTGAGACTGAAGTTTGGTACCGTACTGCTCTTTTACATGTAACTGACTTTCACAGGGCCAAAAGAAACTGGGGCAACCACTTTCAAGTATAGTGGTTTTAAAAACATCTACATGAGCAGGTCGATGAGCACCTCCAAGACACACGTCTCCAACAACAACCCATCCAAGATCTAACTTTTGAGCAAACGGAGCATCATGTGGTCCATTAATCTGATGGCGGACCTTATGGACCCTTATAAGGTCCCTGCCAATAAGGAGGAGGATGTTAGCATCTGGGTCAAGGGCTGGTATTTCATCAGCAATATCCATAAGGTGACTAAAATGACGTGCTGCATCTGAGGTAGGAATTTCAGAACGAACATTAGGAATCTGATTGCACTCTAGCAAAGTAGGAAGACGAAGGCTTACACTCTTATCCAATGACTCCACAATGTATCCACTTGCTCTCCTTCCTGTTGTCTCTTTTAGTCCAGCACATGTTTTAAGGGAATACGGCAAAGAAGATCCTTTGATTTTAAACTCTTCAAAGAATTCTGTTCTTGCCAATGAGCGGTTGCTCTGTTCATCCAGAATTGCATACATTTTTCTGGATTGTGCTTTGTTACCCTCAGGATAAACATTAACCAAACAGATCTTGGAACATGCTCTGGCACTCATTCCAGCTCCACACACTTCCGTACACTTTGATGTTACCTCCTGATTGGTTAATTCTCTTTCCTCCCCGCCATCTTCTAAGACAGGAGGGATGGTTTTCTTCCAGGGCGCTGGACCAGGATGTAGAGCTGAAACATGACGATCACTATCACATTCAGTACAGTGAATTTCAGCTTTACAGTTCTTTGCCATATGATCTACAGAGGAGCAGCATCTGAAGCATATTGAATGTTCCTTAAGAAACTGTTTACGATCTTCAAAACTTTTCGATCTGAAACCTCTGCATCTTTTTAGTGGATGAGGCTTATCATGAATGATACAGTATCGTTGAGGATCAACAGATTTTATCCTGTAAGTTGCATCTCTTGTTTCAGGCATGTTAACTTGAGTTTTATGAACAGCTATAGAGGCGTGCCTATATTTATCTGGTCTGTCTCTCCGTTCCTGTGGTACTGGAGGAAAAATAGTAAAGCTTGGGTCTGTTCTTGTTTTAGCTTCCGAGCGAATGAAATCAGCAAACACAAAGAATGGTGGAAAGGCCACAGAATTATCTCTCTTGTACTTCGATCCATAAGATATCCATTTTTCTTGGATATTGTAAGGAAGCTTTCCTACAATTGGGCTCACTCCATGAGCAGTGTCAAGGTAGGATAACCCAGGAAGATAGCCATCCAGCTTTGCTGCCTCGAGCTCTGCAAGCAGGTCTCCAAGATCACGCAGCCTATACAGATCTTTACCTGAAATTTTAGGGAAGTTTTCCAGTTTGAAGAATAGAGCTCTTTCAATTGCCTCTGGTGAGCCATACATTTCCTCTAACCTCTCCCAAGCCATTTGTAGACCTGCAAATGGGTGCCTAATATTAACTGATTTTATTCTTCGTACTTGTTCTGATGATTCTCTGCCGAGATATTTAATGAGCAAATCCATCTCTTCCACTGGCTTGAGGTCAAGGTCTGCAATAGAACTTTTAAAAGATGATCTCCAAGCCCAATAATTTATAGGTTTATCATCAAAGGTGTTCAATCCAGAAGTAACCAAGTGACTGCGTGCAAGGTATTTGGCCAGGCTGTAAGTATCTGACATATGCTCAGGAACACTTTGTGGATTATAACTAGATGCTTGTTGTCTTACATAGTCTTCGGTGCGTTGGACACTGCTCTCTTTAGGAAACTCAGATGCTGACACATGGTCTACTTCTATGAAGGCTGCTGCTAGAGTTTCTGCTTCTGCTATAGCTGCATCTCTTTCTTTCTCCTCCTGCAGTGCCTCTAATGTTGCTTGAAGACGAGCTTGTTCCACTTTAATTCCAATTTCTTTCTTTGCATGAGCTGCTCTTGCCTTAGCTGCCTCTGCCTTAGCCCTTGCTTTTGTGACAACCAAACTGCCGCTAGAACTTCTAGATGACGTAGAGGAGTGAGAACTTGAGACAGCATCTTCACCTTCTTTGTGCATGCGATGCGATTTAGACTCTCTTGAAGACATAATTTCTGTGCAGGCTTACAAGCAGAAATGTTCCTCTATCTCTCTAATGCAGTTGTTAGACAGGCATCACATCCATCTTTCAATTCGCTGCTTATCTTTTCACTGTCACTGGCCTCACTGTTTTCAATAAATTCAGTTATCCAGCCGCTAAACACTTCCACAATAAACTCCACAAATGCAGTTAATGAAGTTTAATCTTGAAAATGTGAAACTACAAAAAATAGAAAAATACACAAATATAAATTTCATAAAGTTAACAAATCATCAAATAAATGAACATTCTGAAGTACACAAGGTTGTATATCAACAGCATAGATGAATACTTTGCAAACTTAAATAGAAAGTTACAAACATGCTTAACTGAATACTTTAACAAATAGCACAGTAATAAAGTACTCAAAATGCTCACAAAACAAAGTTAAACAAACACACTTACAGATATTGCATTTCAAAGGGCTTTAAATGGCATGATGATGTTTGATGACTGCAACCACATGGAGTACCTTGTAAAACTAAAGCAGTAAAGTAATATGGCCTACTTCCTCTTAAAACAGGAAACAATAGGAAGAACTATGGAAAAAAAGTCAAAACTATATCAAAATAAAAGTCCTTCTTTAGAACACAAATTAAAGTCCAGAACAAAGAGTTTACCCAAGGCTTGCTATTGATTTTTATCTCATGCCATTTAAGGCTGTTTGCATTTATGGGCCTTGAGGTGATGAAAGGGTCAGGTTAACCTTGAGGTGATATATTTAAATGACTAAGAAAAACAACCTTTGACTGCTGGGATCCTTTAGTCTGTATTTCTGTACAAAATTGTGTAAAGCACTATAGAAATCAATTTTAACTTAATTGAGATTTATACATTTGGCAGACGCTTTCATCCAAAGCAACTTACAGTGCATTACAAGGTATACATTTTTTTTATCACTATGTGTGTTCCCTGGGATCGAATCCATATCATCTTGCACTGCTAACGTTGCTACCACTGAGCTATACAGGAACAAAACCAAGATTTTTAGTCACAAGCATTTATTAAAGCTGGTGTGCTGGTGTTTCCATCGGTCTTCTAAATAAAATAAACCTGGCTTCATTAGAAAAGCATTACTGGTCGAGCCAGCTTGGACCAGCCTGGTTTTTGCAGGTCCTTCTCAGAACGTACATTGGAAAAGATCTCAAAATTTGATGAACACATTTTATTCTCCACTATAGAGGCTTTGTGGATTTTCCAGCACAAATGAAACACTTAAACCCCTCTGGCAAACACTTTGTTCAGAGGCAGGACAAAATGTCTGCCTTTTTGGAATGCAGGTCTGTTTCTGTGCACCTCAGACAGGTCTGAACATTTCTCGAATCAAACTTGTACTGAAGCTCTCCTAGGAGAATTGTGTTATGTTTGAATTATTCCTACCCTCGAGCAGACACACTGTTCTTTTCACAATTTTGAGAACAAAGTTTTGCTGTTTATTTCAGAATTTAGGTGCAAATTAAAATTGCTACAGAAGGCGACCAATGGTTTTGCAAAAATAATTGTTGTTTTCTAACAGGCTTCCCACTTACACGTCCCCTGTTTTTCCATTAGTTGAATCTAGTTTTTTAGTCAAGTTCACCTTAACTGAGACCAAATCAAGAACAAGACCGAAATGTGTGTAAACCTAAGGAGGATAAGACTGAGCCAAGACCATGACCAGCACTCCTTAAATTAATCTGAAACATCCACCTAACATTAAAAACTAATAATAGAGACCAAAGATAAGACCAAAAACCAATGGCGGTTGGTGACTGCTTCTCCAAAGGGGCGCAAATGCCAAATAATTAGAGTTCGGCAATTAAAACTCAATTGTGCTGTGAATTATTTTGTCTCTCTTTCTTTTTCTCTGCACTAAATGGCAGTGCTGTGGTTGGATTAAGGGGCGTTATTATTATAATAAGAGCTCCTTATGACATCATAAGGAGAGACAAATTTCAATTACCTATTTTTTCATGTGCTTGCAGAGAATGGTTTACGAAAACTAAGTTACTGGGTTGATCTTTTTCACATTTTCTAGTTTGATAGAAGCACTGGGGACTCAATCATAGCACTTAAACATGGAAAAGTCAAATTTTAACAGTAAAATCTGTTTATGGATGAGATTATGCGAGTATCTGCCAAATGCAAGCATCACTTTTATCATAAACCCTTTAAATGCGTGTGCAGCAGGCACTTATTTTGACATGACACGTGATGCGAATTGGTTCAATTGATGCGCTGAACACATATTTTGAAATGACAAACCACACACACACACGACAGACTACATACCATAGACTGTAAAAAAAGATGGACTACGCGACGTCGCCTCCCTCCATTGTAATGAATTGAAGGCAAAAATGTCCGACCACAGTCGCCGCCATGTTACGTAAAAACGTCAGTTTGGAGCCAAGGCATGCACAGAAGGAATCGTCCGTGGAGCCAGAAGCGGAGCCGTGGTATCAAACGCTCGCGCGACCAATTCAACCATGCCAATCTTAACGACACGACCCATTTCTATAGCATCAAATTACTAGCTAAAATGAAACTTATCACAAAAATGAACAATTGAACATATATCAGCGTGATAACAACTACTTGAAAGGACCAAACCCATCTTTGGGAAAATTTTATTGGAAGTGTAATTTTTTTTTTACTTTTCAAGACTTATGAGGCACACCTGCTACATACATGTTGTGACGAACTTCGAAAAAGAAGTCACCACCCGCCACACCAAGACTAAACCGAAACATTTAAAAGGATAGTTCGGCCAAAAATGATAACAAACCCATGATTTACTCACCCCCAAGCTGTCCGAGTTGCATATGTCCATCGTTTTTCAGACAAACACATTTTCGGATATTTTAGAAAATGTTTTAGATCTTTCAGTTGATTAAATGTAATGTTACGGGACCTTCAAGTCCAAAAAAAGTGCGTCCATCCTTCACAAAATAAATCCAAACGGCTCCAGGATGATAAACAAAGGTCTTCTGGGGGTAATCCGCACGGTGTTGTTGTAGAAATATCCATATTTAAAACTTTATTAACGTAAATAACTACCTTCTGGTAGCGCCGCCATCTTAGACGTCTCTGTATTCAGGAGAGAGTATTAGCGTAGTGTATGCACTTTTCTTAGTGACGTATGACAAATTCGGAGGGCGGGGGCACAGAGCAGCAGCAGAGTAGCCTCCGTAGGCTGCGTAAGCTCTCATCCTGAATGCGGACGCGACTAAGATGGCGGCGCTACCGGAAGGTAGTTATTTACGTTAATAAAGTTTTAAATATGGAGATTTCTACAACAACACCGCACAGATTACCCTCAGAAGACCTTTGTTTATCATCCTGGAGCCGTTTGGATTTATTTTGTGAAGGATGGACGCACTTTTTTGGACTTGAAGGTCGTGGACCCCGTGACATTACATTTATTCTACTGAAAGGTCTAAAACATTTTCTAAAATATCCAAAAATGTGTTTGTCTGAAATGCAACTCGGACAGCTTGGGGATGAGTAAATTATGGGTTTAATATCATTTTTGGCCGAACTTTCCCTTTAAAAAAGATCTCAAGACTGGTCCTTAGTACTATAACTCTGATTAAACCAATTTTGCTATTCAAGTATACTCAAATCTACTGCACCATGCTTCACATTCAAGTAAATTTGCTAACAAATTGTTTACTTATGCTTTCTCATTAAGCTGGAAATAAATAAAGTATTTTAATATAAAAACACATTACCTTTAACATATGCAGGCAACACAAAGCACCACAAACCTTCAGTGTTGGATTAGACTAAAACAAGCCTTTGTTATGTTAAACAAATCTAAATTCTGTTCCGATCATTATTTTTTTTCATGAAATGCAGTTTACCCCATGCATGTAAATTAGCCTGAAACAATCAGCAGTTTCTATTCCAAACTGTTTCCCACTAAAATGTTTACATCTAAATTTAAACTATATTGTACTCCCGAGAGATCATTAGCTTTGTCCAAAACGGACACATGGGACTGTGATAAGAGCCTCATCAAATAATCTGTGCAAATAGTCATGGATGCCATTGTGTACTTTACATGTTAGAACGCCCATATCTCCAAACCTGCATGCAAGACCAAGCTGAAATCCTCTTGACAACGTTTCATGCTATTTTCTTCCATACGATAATGCAGAACATTATTATATCATATTCCAAAAAATTGACAACCACTGGCATACTGTGGCGCTCTTATCTCTTAGCTATGAAAGCAGGAAACACATTAATCTTAGAGGTTGTTGGTGTGTCTATATCTGTGGTTGAGTTTCTTCTGCCCCTGCAGGGCTTATGATCCTGTCCTGGGCTCATGTTCCATTCTGTAAAGATTTTTTGCAACTGTATAGCCGCACAATCTGTCATTCATAAATATTTGCCATCAGAATGTGTTCAAGTCTAAAATTTCCCCCCACATTTCCCAATAGCTACATCGTGGTTATTCAAGTACAACCCTGGAAGTTGGTGATGTAGCTAAGTATTATTGGAAATATCCGATTACAGTAATTAAGGCTTCTGGTTCCACAGTTAACATTTTGAAGAACATAAAATAGCTGAAGACTAAAGGCATGCTCACATCAAAAACAAATAAAAGGGTAAAAAACATTTCACAAGACTTTTTTTAAGATGTCAAATAAGTCTTTGTTGTCCCCAGATGTGAAGTTTAAGCTAAAAAAACATATAGATAATTTATTATAACATGTTAAAATTGCCACTTTGTAGGTTTGATCAAAAATTTGCAGTTTTTGGGCGTGTCCTTTAAAATGCAAATTAGTCAATCTCTGCACTAAATGGCAGTGCAGTGGTTGGATAATAATGCAGATTAAGAGGTGGTATTGTAATTATCCCCTTCTGACATCACAGGGGGAGCCAAATTTCAATGATCTATTTTTTAATATGCTTTTACACATGCTTTTAAACATAAGCACTTAAACATGGAAAAAGTCAGATTTTCGTGATACAGTATGTCACCTTTAAGAGAATAGATGCATCCATACTACAACTACACTCATAAAAATACAAAACCATACTAGCAATATTGTTGGGATCACTTTCTGAATGATTTTACACAGCTTATGAATGGTAAAAATTATCAGAAAAACAAAATTAATTCAAATTAAAGGGCTTGCATATTTAAAAAATGAATAGAAAATCGTATTTTCGATCGCATATGTCATCGAGGTTCTCACATTGCAGTTAAAGACATATACAATCAGTGTAGTTTCATTTTTAAATTGAAATGTACCTTTCTGAAATAGAACCTGAAATAATAAACCTTGATGACGGTCAACAAATAAGACTTCTGGAAAATGCACCCGAAATACTGGAAAAACGTCACGGTAACCCTAATGTACCTCAGCTGTCACTGGGATTGTACCCTTTCAGAAAGTACACATTTGCACCTTCATATTAGTATCTCAAAGGTACATACTGGTACCAAATGTATACATATCTGTACCTAATGGTACATATTAGGACCTTTCTAAAGGGTACTGCCTCAATGACAGCCGAGGTACATATTTTGACCATTTTTTTCTAACACAAAAGCTTTGAATAAACAACATCATCTGTTGCTGCAGTTATTGCTATGCTTTTTGTTTCTGCTGGTGTAAACGTCCCATAAAGGGACACTCCACATGTATTTGAAAATATGCTCATTTTCCAGCTCCCCTAGAGTTAAACATTTCATTTTTACCGTTTTGGAATCCATTCAGCTGATGTCCGGGTCTAGCGGTACCACTTTTAGCATAGCTTAGCATAATCCATTGAATCTGATTAGACCATTAGCATCGCGCTAAAAAATGAGAGTTTTGATATTTTTTCTGTTTAAAACTTGACTTTTCTGTAGTTACATCGTGTACTATGCAGTGCCAGAAATAGTCCCCTGCTATTGAAAGTAACCAAAAGGACTACTTTCAGGCGCTGCGTTATATCACTACACCTGCTGCAGCCATGTTACAGCAGCAAAGTCCTTGATTATTACGCCAGAATGAGAGTATAGTGCCTAGCCATATCTGCCTAGAAAATCGCAACTTTTAATTTTCCATCGGTCTTAGTATACACTGTAACTACAGAAGAGTCAAGTTTTTAATAGGAAAAATATTAAAGCTCTTTGGTTATTTTTGAGTGCGATGCTAATGGTCTAATCAGATTCAATAAATTATGCTAAGCTATGCTAAAAGTGGTACCGCCAGATTTGGAAATCGGCTGAATGGATTCCAAAACGGAAAAAAAAAATGTTTAACACTAGGGGAGCTGAAAAATGAGCATCTTTCAAAAAAAATTGGAGTATCCCTTTAACAGAGTTGTGCTATAACTGACATTTACGTTTTAAAAATACTGCTGCAGTGTAGCATATCAGATTGCTACATTGTAGTGCACATAAGGCTTTACTTACAGTCAAACTATTGTGAATTCAAAGTGAAGATACAGCATTTTTTAGATTTTGTGGTACACCACTTCACCATTCTCGTTGGTTCACTTTCTAGCATGGTTGGTTTGTTGCTGTCTGTTTCCTGTGAGTGTAACATGAGATGGGGGAATACATGGGATAACACGAGTGACCCTTTTGATTGCTGTGACAGCCAGTATATCACTGCCGGAAAATGCAATTTCGCTCCATAGTCCCTTTAGCCTGCAAATCTTATTAGCTGACCCCAAGAAAAACAGCAGCAAACGTACACTATAGAAAGGGAAGTTGTGAGGCCATATAGCGTATGAGAGAGAACATAACATTAACATATAGCATAGCATAACATATGTAATATATATGTATACAAATGAATCAAAACCTTTCCCTTACACTGAAGAAAAGCTGTTAAAAGTTCTTGCTAAAAGATGGTCAACAAACTTAATACAGTGAAGAAAAGGAAAGTTTTTTTTCAAAACATTTAATGATGCCATACATTAAACTAGTGCGTCCAAAACCCCACTATTATCTAAATCAAAGATATGATCGAGCAAAGAGCCCTGTTATCAACTTCAATATTTAATAAGACCAACAGCACAGCAGTGGCAGAACGTGGTATCAACATCTGAACCCCACTGCCTCTTCTGAATGCCGTCCAAGAGGTCATTAAAAGCTAAAAGAGATCTTTCACCGCAGAAGACAGATCATGATAGTCAGCTAGATGACATTTGGACAGAACTGACAAATAGAAACATTCATGGTGGACATGAGAAGAAGACATCTGTCTGACTTTGGTTTCATCTCGGTTGAGGAGGGCAGACGGGAGATTTGATATGAGACATTTTGAATAAGACATTGTGGACTGATGCGTTTGAAAGATGTGACTGGAACGATGAGTTTGATGGAGATATATTATTGCTGATGACGGGCCTTGTAACATTTCAAAACTCTCAGCTACAACACTGAAATATCTGTATACAATAGTCATTTTTTATGTTTTCTCTTTTAAGATTTAGTTACCGGGTATCCAAATAATAATTTTAATAATCAATTTTATTTTCATAGCACCTTTCGCATTGTATTTCAAGGCAGCTTTACAGCAAACATTTTAATACAATGATATTGTGCAGAAATATTATGTTGTAAGAAAACAGTGAGCAAACTAAAGCTGGCAAGACCCTTGTAGGGAATTTCGAGCTAAATGAGGTTTAGGCGAGCCAGTTTTCTTTCATCTAGACAACGTGATCATGATACTGTATCTTTCTTGAAATAAGCACTGTTCGCCAGATGTTTGTCTACAATGTTGTGAGTTGCCGAGTTATTCACACTCAGTGTAAGATGCATAAATTAAACAAAATTAACCTCAGCCCATAAAAATACAACATTTGCATCACTGACATCCTTTGAACTGTGCTGGTTCTCACTAACCTATTACATTTACTTTTAAGGCTTGTAAATAAAATGACTTGTCATTTGCATTTGGCAGAATGCTAACTTGCTTTTATCCAGAATCATATTATCAGTTTGTGTTTTCTGAGGATCAAACCAACAACATTGTGCTGCTAATGCAATGCATTACTTGTTAAGCTACATGGACACTAAGCGCTCTATCATACACCCGGCGCAATGCAGCACAATGCGCGACGCAAGTGTCTTTTGCTAGTTTTTCAACCCGGAGCAATTATAATTTTCACGTTTAGCGCCACGTTTTGAATCAATGCCTCCAATTTTGGGCCCATGAGCAATCTGGTCTGAAAATGAGGTGTGTTCAGGCGCCTTGTTGGCGCGTTGCTATTTTGAGGTGACTAAAATAGGCGCTATATATATATTTATTTGTTATACATGTATATACTTATCACATACATGGATGCGCAGCAGCACAAAAACGCTTTTAAATATTAGAAATTAAAGGATAAAAATGTAAAAGATTATTATTGAGTACCTTGGACATAAATGAGGACCAATTATGAGACGTTAGAAGGCGTAAAGGGCTGCTTCACTTGTAGCCTGGTAAGTAAATAAATGCTTTGCTTTAAACAAATGCATCTGTTTTTAAATGTTTTTTTTAATGCTTTCCCACAGATTTATTGTACTGTATAAGATGACTTTGAACTTGTGGATATGGTGAGATGAGAAATTTTTTTAAGAAAATGCTTTTAAAGAAAACATGGCGCTGTCCGAGTGCTGAAACAGCTCTCCGCACGTTTGTAAATTCTTTATCTCTTGTTCATTACAAATAAATATTTTTAGAGTACAACCCTTTTTTTTTTTTGCATATTTGCAAATTATTTTATAAGATTACAATGATTATGTAGGATATCAATACATTTACTGCAATTAAAAACCTGCTATTTTTACTTCTATGACTGAAAGAAAACGGCTTTTACAGGTTTTAATCCAAAAAATAACAATTTTAATAAAAATGAAAACAACACAATTTTTTTAACATTATTCTTAAACTGGTGGTCTTCGTCCTCCGCTTAGTTTTTCAGCTTACAAATTCAGCTTTCCAAATAGGGATTAGACATAGCGCCAGGCGCGACTGGCTTTTAAAGGGGATGAGAGCTGAGACTCTCATTGGTTTATTGCACGTTACGCCCAAAACACACCCATTACTCATTATGAGAATATGAACAACCCTTTTAGGCTTGGCGCATAAACCATTTTTCCCATCGTTAAATTAGCAAAAGTGGAATTGGACACGCCCGTTTAAACCGTGCGCTTTAGACAATGCACTTAGATCATTAAAATATGGCACTTCAACCCCTTTCACATAGCACATAAAAAAAAACCTGAAAATTGCCAGTTACAGATAACTTTGTCTTTAATATAAGTGACAGTAATGTTTTGCATAAAGAGACAATTCATTGGGACTTATAAATCCGATCACTGACAGGTCTATGGACACATCTCCTGGCAGATTAATGAGCCGGATCTCCGTGTGGGCTTCTTGTGCTGTTCTGACAGGCTTTGCTTCAATGATTTTGCATCACTGTGCCACAAGGACCCCACATCACGTACATCCACGGGGAATATGAGGTCAGCTTGTGTTTATTTGCATTGAAGATTTCTCCTATGAGGGTTGATGCTTTGATTGTGAGAGAGTCCTCAGTGAAGCAGGAATCGTTTCTGTTTTTTATGACCGCATTCGCCGTAATTTGCTCGTCACGACGTCCGGATGTCTGCGAAACCGCAACCCCTCAATTTCATCGGATGAAATTTCATCTGTTCTCCATTTATTATTACCAAAACTTAATAAGAGTTTCCTGATACAGAATGCACATAAACAGAGCCATATCATGGCTGGAACTGTAATGACTCGAATTTTACTACCGACATAAACCCGTGCCTGATTCGGCATCTTTCTGTTAAATAACACTGTTAAGCTCTTTGAAAGCCAGAGGTTGTAAATACTGTGAGAGGTGATACATTTGCTCACAGGGACAGAGATGGGACACATTTACTTCATCTGGGTATTTCACACAATGAAGCACACTATAGAGTTTCATGCAAACACACTTAATTAACAAAGATGATGCTTGTATTGTAACAGATGTTGTGTTTACTTTTGGATCGTTCATATAGTTATTTAAGGAAGCAGGATGGAGATGATGCTGGAAGTGAATCTAACTTTCCCATGATGCTTTACTCATGATAAACATACCCAATGCTGTTAAGGACTCCTGCAGAAAGAAATTCCCTTTCATGACAATAGTATTTTCTAGACTGTCACAAAACCCCTTAAAAGTACTGAAATTATATTCTGCCATCTGTATAAACCTAGTAATGCCACGATTAAATGTTGCAAACTTCACAAAAAAACTCTTGATCGAGCCAGGGGCCCTCTTGCTGTAACAACCCACTGAGCCAACCTTTTTACTGTTATTAAAATTTTTAATGCATAAATTATTTATCTAAACATCATGTTTTACAATGTGATGCATCTATACAATAGGTATCACATGATAAGGAATACCGTAAGGGAGCTCTTATACTGTAAATAACTCATGTATGGTTAGAGTCAACGTCAAACCCTCAATGATGCAATAAGCATTTGTAATATAAGCCTACAGGACCTGCTTCTCTAAATTACACAACCAAAATACGTCATGACGTTATATTCAACTAGCACTGATTTCTCCGGGGTCATGAACCGTGCTCATTTGCACTAGGAAGCTACGTCGTGGTGGCAATGTACTACGAAGAGCACTATAGAAAAACAGGGCCAAAGCATCTTTCTCAGCATCCTGACAAGACATCAAGAATACTAAACAGAGATCCCAGGGGAAGACGTGGCTCAGACCTTTGATGGAAATGAGGGTTCAGCGTTTGGCAGCTAAAGAGATGTGATAAACGCCTCAGTCATGGGTCAGAGAGGCGGTCAGCGCTGGAGAGAATATCGTGTTGATTGCATTCTCAAAACTGCTTTGTTTATAGTCTGGTGAAAAACGGCCTCCGGGTACCTTTGTGCAGACAAATGAATATGTTTCATTTACAGCTGAATATTTATCACACGCAGATTCACATCCTGATCATTTGTTTGCACAAACAGGCTTTTGGTTTTTGACAAGTTCATTGAGCGTGACTGAACGACAAAAGGACTGGAAATGGGTGATTTTAGTAAACAATCACAACACTGTAGCATGCAATGCTTCAAGTAAGAAAATCTGTGATGTTTCTAACTCATCTGAGCCTTAAATGGTTAACTTTAAGGTAAAGTGTATTCTAGTTTATTCAGTCGTATACAAAATGATTTTATCTTGAATTAAACCAGTTAATTTAAGTGGCAAATTTTCACATAATGTTGTGCTATTTAAATTGCACAATTATGATGAATTGGTATTAGAGCAAACCAGCTGTTTTTGAAGGTTTGATTGTGTTTATGGGGTGCAGTGTAACACGTGTTCATGCTAAAGCTCTTTACAAGTCCACTTAGATCCAAAAACCTTGGGTCTTGGGTAATTTAAAATGCATTTTCCAACACCCCAACCCTCCCGTTGCCAAGAGAACTTGCGACATGGGTGGCGGGCGGTAGGTTCATTTTCGTTGAGCCAGACCTGTCAATCAATTTTGAATGCATACTTTAGCGGTTACCTTGGTGTCGTCGTCAGATAACACATAAAAAAAATGAAGCAGCGGGCCAAATTGGTAAGGAGGCCACCAGGGTTGTCAAAACCATGGCTATTTTGTGTTTACCATGGTTTTACTACAGTAACCATGTTTTTTTGGTGCTAACTGTAGTAAAACTAACTGTGGTTAATTTTCATAAGGGAATATGACCTTACCCGCTTTGTTGTGTGCAAACAGCAACATTACACACTAAATAAAGTTGCAAAAGTGAAATAATAATCAAAGACCCCTTTACAACAACTATAAAGCACATACCCTGCTGAAAAACCCAGCAGACCAGCATAATTCCAATGCTGGTTTGGTGCTGGTTTAGCTAGTGGTCACCAGCATACCAGCACCAAAACACAAAATATTCTGGTCTTGCTGCATGGGATGCTGGTGCTGGTATGCTGATGACCACCATCTAAACCAGCATGGGAATTATGCTGGTCTATGCTGGTGGTAACCAGGTTTTTCCAGCAGGGTACAAATACACTTTTATGGCATTTTAGTGGCTGCAATTCATTCTTAGCGAATTACGTGTTAACCACATTTTGGTGCAACAATGGACCAAAACGGACCTGTAGGTTCGCAGTCTGACAGTTTTGAATGGACAAAAGCAATGTTTAAGCTCAAATGGTAGACCATTGTGTAACGCAAATGGTCATGGGTTTGATTCCAAGATAATTCATACTGATGATGAGATATAAAAGCATTGTAAGTCACTTTGGACAGTGTGAAAATGTAACTGTACAACAACTCAACCAGGGCACAAAGTACTTTTGGGAAACATTACATGTGTCTTGTACAAAGAAATATTTGGATATTTTTTTGTATAAATTAACTTATCCGTTTGCCAGGAAATTGTGTAACTGCACAAAACAAGTGACATTTAAAAATCAAAACCTAGACAATCGAGTGACTATAGTTTAGAATAGAGCTATAGAGAGGAATGTTTGGTTTGTGAAAGCTCCAATGAGCCAGTTATGCATCAGATTTATTGATCGTGTGCTAAGATGTTGCAGTTCAGTTCATATTGAACCTTGCTCAATCAATCTGACAGCTGGGACTCAGATTCGACTCAAGCCGTCCCTAACAGAGAGAGGTTGACTTCAGTGATCCCCATGAGAGGCTACATTTAAAAACATTTATGAAAACAAGTTAGAAGTTTAGGCTATAAACGAGAAGTAACACCGGCTGTACACATGTGCATACTGATAAGCAATTGTACAAAAATACCAAAGCATTAAGTTATTAGATGGATGTACAAGTAAAATGTGATTCTAATGCTAAAACGTAAATCAATGTTACAGATTGGTTACAAATTGTTAACAAAATATTAATAAGTGATGAAACTGTACCCAATGTATGCTTTATGTTTTTTTTTTCTGCATAGTAGAATAAAGCCCATTCCTTGATGCGTTGCATTTTAAATAAATACCTTAACTGAGTTTAGCGCTGTCTTTTGCATCTTGAATCTCATTTTTGGATGTTATAATTGAACCTGAGGGGTTATTAAAAGCAAATATTGTGCAAACATACCCTCTGGACATTTTTGGACCCTACTATATACTGCCGAACGTCTTTGCCTCCAATGAGGTACAGTATAAGAAGTAAAAGCACTAGGGATAAAATCCCTACAAAATTGTGTCTTTGTACACCACATTCTGTTGCTAAACTGCTCTACTGTGCAGTAACAGGCCCATGGAGAATGAATGAACATTCAGATGAATGTTGTTTGTGAGGGCCAAGTGCTTGGTCAGCAAAATTTTTAGCCACCACATGCAAGTGCACATTCAGGTTCACCGGGACTGAGCAAGTGTTCTAGATCAAGCTATCATGAGTTACACGCAGTCTTATCAACTTACTATATATACAGCAATGATGACATCGCGGGCACGTGCGTCGAAATTCTGAGGCGTAAAATCTGTTTCCGCCACGTGGGACTTTAACAATGCGTCTCATGCAATATCCACTCCTCCCCGCATGGTTGGTGTAAGTTTTTACAAAATACGACAATATACGTCAAGTTCGACCACCGAAAGCGTTTGATATTTTGAGCTTTCAATCCGGAGGTGTTTTTAGTTCACAGCAACTGTTTGAAAATGTGTGTCACTTCCAACCGGTTGGTGTGCTTCCACTAAACACTGGACTCTAATGAAAGGTAGGTGGACATGAATATATTTTATCTTGGTACTGAAACATGGTATTCTAAATCTATAGAGAAAATGGTATTTAAATTAATCGCGGAAATTAAGTAAACTAATATTTTTAATTTTTTTTTACAGTGTAGAATGCTCATATTAGTATGTCAGAAATTATACATATTGGTACCTCAAGGGTACACATTAGTACCAAATGTATATTAGGATGTTCCCATTAGGATGTTAACTAAACACAAAATTTGTTGTTTTAACACAACCGTTTTAAAAGTGTTGGGACCATTTTGACCATTTTTGAATTTTTTTTTTTTTGACAATATTGTTATTCCAGGATTGTTTTGCTAACACCTGGTACATTTTGATGTGCAACCTGGCGAACTTCAGAGGAAAGTTCACCACATTGATGTTCGTTTAATTCTCGGCTGTGACTCCAATGCCCTCAAGCACAAATGAGGCTGGGCAGGAAACGCATCATATACGCCAGATCAGAGGAAATGTCTGGACTCTCCAGATACAATTAACCTCAGAGAGCACACAAGCATGATTAGATTAAGTTCAGTCGGTCTAGTTAAGTAACATCATCAACTGTGTCATGGGCACGGTTCTTGATGTAGGGACGAGAAACCTCCAGAGACTCCAGTTTTATATTGTAAAGGAGTTGTGTTTTATAACTATTAGCGTCTCAGATGTTTCTCCTGAAATATATCAGGTGGATAAAAGAAACCAATGCTAACTGCAAACATGTTTGTGACCCTCCCTGTAACAACCCAGCTTAAAACAATATAACCCCGAAAATATAACCCTGATATCTTTGATATTGACTGAGTAAGGTATTTTAAAAAATACACATTCACCTTTTCACCTATCTGCGTTGTGTATGTTTAGCATACAGAGTAAAAAAGCTTTCATAACACATACGCAGAAGTAAATGAACAGCAAAACTAAAATCTCATCTCATTTTGTCATTACCTTGCTATGCGAAAAACAATTAACATGTTTGTTTTTTAAAGCTTTCTTTGCAGCCTCATTTAAAATCTATAATTTGGGAGGTTTCAGCACTACTGACATATATGAGAGGAAAGTGATTTGCACAAAAGGATGTGGGTTCAAATAAGTAGTACATGAATATGATATGTATAGCTTAAATGCGCCGTAAGTCGCTTTGAATAAAGCATCTGCCAAATGCATATGTAAATGTAATGCATAAATGTAATTGTTCCTTTGACATAGTTGATATGGACTTCATCTGAACGGAGACCTGAAACTTCACACATGCTGAGCAGATAATAGGTTTCTCTGAGCACCGACCGAGAGAGAGAGAGAGAGAGAGAGAGAGAGAGAGAGAGAGAGAGAGAGAGAGAGAGAGAGAGAGAGAGAGAGAGAGAGAGAGAGAGAGAGAGAGAGAGAGAGAGAGAGAGAGATGTAAATCAAATTGACAATGAGAAACCACTTTTCCATTCTCTCTGGAGTCTAATTTTAAAGCTCATTTTAGACATGAATATTAATCAAAGCAAATATTAATCAACAAACCTTAAAACCTCCATCAGCGCTAAAACTAATTACCACCATCTTTGGTCGAGCTGTGTTATCTGAACTATAAATGTTTGTACTGTCCTGGTCTGATTCACAGCTATTCAAATATACATTAAAGCTTAAGTGTGCTAAATTTTACCCGTGTCAATTTAACAGGTTCATTTAGTGCTATTAATACAAATTCAGAATGTTAATTTGGGTGTTAAGATGAAGTTTTTCAATTGATTGGACATAAACCCAACAATATTGAATTTTAAAGCTAGTTTTAGTTTATTTATTTATGGCATGAGTTTGGGGCGGGACTTACTGTTTAGTCGACCAACACACTCTGACTGGATTATTTTTAACCCATTATGGGTAAATATTGGACCGAACACACCGCTGGGTTCAAAATGACCCAATTCTGGATTGTTTTAACCCAACTGCTGGGTTATTATAACCCATGGTTGCATGACAACAACCCAACATTTGGTTTATTTTTTAACCCAGCTTGGGGTAATTTTTAACCCAGCATGTCCAATATTTACCCATTATGGGTTAAAAATAACCCAGAAATTTTGTGACGTAATTGCCAGTGTATGGTAACCAAATATATTGGATATAACTGAAGATTGAGCTCTGCAATGGTCATATGGCCGCTCTGGTTACGAAAGTCCCGCCTTCAAGTAGATAGGACTTTAGTATTGCATGGCTGAAATAGCTGTCCGGAGGTGTGCAAAAATGGCATGACTTTCCTTAAGGGACTGTTATGGTAACCCACTTGGGGTGTGACCTCCACATTTAACCTATTCAGTAAGGAACCTTGCACAAAAGCACTGAAAATCAAACCTGTGACCTTTGGGTTATAAATCCAACCAGGGGCATCATGCACCATTTTTTTTAAGGGGCACAGTGTGCACAGCTCACAGAAATTTGTGCATACAGAGACATCAAACGAAATATTATAGAGCTTTCAGTCTTTTCCATGGCACTTACATTTCTAACAATATGAGCGCCCCTGCTTTCATTCAAAAACCTCCAAAATAAAAGTGTTGACTAACTTTCATATCAAATACTATTTAATCAATAATGACATATTGGTATCATATTTACATCTGAAACGGTATGTTTTATTTATTTAAGTTTTAATAAATTACTTGTTTAATTGTGTCATTAATGCAAAATGTATGTAAACTCCAGTGAACTCTGGCGAACTTTGGTGTTGTGCCAAGATGAATTTAGAAATCTACTAATATAACGTTGAGACGGTCACATTTTAAACCATACATTTTGTACACAGATGAGGTTATCTGCACATTACCGTACTGGTGTTTGGAAATGTTTTGAGCTTTTTTTACACGTTTTAATTCCTCAGATAGCAAAATGCAACAGCAAAGAGCCTGTGAGCGCGCTCAGACGCGAATTATGTCTGCGACTGTGCTGTCTGCAGCGCCTGCCACCAGAATAAAGTAATGTAACACATTATCTGAAAAGTGACAAGCATGCATCACAGAATTGATAATATTGTGCATATTAAACAGATTAAAAGACAAATAACAGATTAATGGACGGTTCTTTGATTTTGAGGTTGCATGCAAAATTGGCTAAAAAAAAAACAAACTCTGAATCCAACCCAATAACAACTAGGCTACATCATCCAATTTAATTCTGTTGGGTGTTGCTAGTGGTACAGTTATTATATACATTAGCATCAATAATAAAAAATATTGATATGATTTCTCCCTCCTACTGTGGAAAATCCAGCTGTCAGTTGCTGGAGCCAGGGAGTCTGAAGACAGAAAGATGAAAAAGACAGTTTCCAAATACGTGACCTCGAACACAAGTTCTCGGGACAGGAGTGCTTTTAACCATTGTTTGATGTGTAATACTCACTGTATTTAATCACAGAGAGCTACTCTAACATCTGTGCGTATTGATTTTCTTCCCACTTTACATCAAAACTGAGCATATTTGGTGACAGGGCGCCGAGGATGCGTCGCTGGTATGATGAATGTCTACTGTATGACTATATGAAAGATCACACTTAAACCAAAAAAGCTGAGCAATATTTGTCTGGTCAAGGACATTTTACTGGGAGTCGAACGGAGAGATTAAGACTCAAGGAGTCAGCGGGGAGATCTACTGGGAATCATGATAGAAAGCAACCCTGTTGTGTATAGGGATTTTTCAGATATTACATTTTCTTGAACCAGACCTACTACTGGTATACTGTTCTGTACTTTTAATGTTTAAGAGACTTTGGTAAAAGTTTTGGTAAAAAGACTTTGGTAAAAGTTTATTGAAAACGTCTGTCTGAAAGTAACTTGAGGTAAGCAGTCTATATATAGCCCTGTATTCATAATTATGTGACATTATCCCCATATGGAAGCTTCAAAATGTAATACCTGGCACAAAACGTAAATCTAATTTCAATTTTCTCACCCTTAAGGTGTCCAATTCCCGAGTCTGGTTAGATTGTGAGATTAAATCTACTGGGGCTTAGCCATAGGGAATGTTCCAGAGGTGCCACCAAAGAAAAGGGTCTCCAATACCTTTGACTTTGAGAGGCTGTTGGATCTCATCACGGAGGATTCAGACTCGAAGTCACGTGATGCCCGAGTACTGACTGCTTCCCGTGATGAAAGGGAATATATTTACGCTCCCGGCAACTGGCTCTCCCACTGTTTTATGGAAATGGTAGTTTGTTTTCCTTCTCAAGTTCTGTTCTGGTGGAGAATAAAGTGGGGGTTGATGGTACATGAGCTTTGAACCCAAACCCAAAGGTTTTTTTTATAATAAAACATACTTTTCTCCAAATTGTAGACAGATTGCAAACTGAACAATGTGACCTTGGAAATGCATTAATGGTATGATTGAAAATGACATACTAAAAATTTAAACATTTTCCTTGTTTTTTTCGCATTAAGCCAACAACATTGTCGAAATGATCCCAGTTGACAAAAACGACACGTGTAGGACAGAAGTTGGTGATGTCTGAACAGATAATACACAACGTAACTATTTTTATAGTTTACACAGAGACGATAATGGTATCATAAAAAAACGCCAGCATAACGCCATTGTTGTTTAAAATGGACAACTTCGGAGCCGATGGTGTAGTGGGCAGTGCTCCGACATATGGTGCAAGTTCGAATCCCAACTCGAGATCCTTTGCCGATCCCATACACCTCTCTCCACCCTATACTTTCCTATCGTCTCTCAAAAACTTAAGGGCTTGTTATAGTTGTGCGTAGGTCCTACGGCGTAGCCGCGGCAGCGTAGGTTCCGCATCGGTTTTCATTTATACTTTTGCATCGTCGTCCGGTCGACGTGCAAACACACACGCAGACCGCTAGTAGGCAGTAACCACGCGTGTAACCACAGTAGCAGCGCGAACGTCAAAGAAGAAGAAGCTTAGCAAGTTAACCCACAAACGAAGAAGAAACAGCAAACAACGACTTTTAATGCAGTGTGAGTTAATTCACTCCTCAACTTGGCTCATCTTTGTTTCACCGTCACAAACGGAAATACCTATGACGCAGATTTTTTTACCTGATGGGAGGGGTTCTGTGCCAATCACAGCGCTTGCGGTCTGCGTAGATCTGACGTGCTGTTAAAATTTTTGCGAGGTGCACGTAAGGATACGCAGAGCTATGCACAGGCTACGGATAGCCTACGTCTACGCACGACCATAAATCGGGCTTTACTGTCTATCAATAAAGGCAAAATGGCCCAAAAAAAATAAGAAAAAAATAGATGACTAACCATACAGTCACATTAGCTACAAAAGTGAGCGACACCATTTATCTCTCAATAAAAGTAACAAAATATATGAGGTAAAATGCCAAACTTATCAGAAGAAATACGCATTTTCCGCCATCTTGAATTATTTTCTTCGACTCAGCCACAAAACTACTTCACGATGCCCCTTCACTCCGATTGGCAGTCGCTTTGTCGCATCACTCAGCATTTGCATAAAATGTCCTTCTTGTCTATTTTGGCCCCAACTTGCTCGCGTAGCGGCGAGCTCGTCGCTTGTCGCTGGCAAACGGCCACTCCCATTGAAAATGAATGGTAGCCTGTCGCTCTGTCTCTTGTAGCTAATGTGACTGGGGGGTAAGTCGCATAAATGTTTTCAGTTTATAGTTAAAAATGGTGTCACGAACACCAGCTGATTTACTCGCAATCATTATTGGTTTTTAAAAAGGGCTTAACAAGAAACAAAATTGTTTTTTTACGCCCTTCTTACCCGGGCCACTGAATCCAATTACATTATGACCCCATAAGCCCTTTGATTCTTTCAGCAGGACTTTATGGTCTCCCAGCGTGTAAGTTGTCTATCAATAAATGGAGGGTTTCAGCCGCGCCTGATGGATCCAGCTGACCCGTGTTTACCTGCCGAGCACCTTGCTCAGATCCTCTCGTCTTCTGCTTTCTCCTGGGAAATCTGCAAAGAGCAGGTGCCCTTATCAGCATGCTTTTCTGACTCGCCTGCCAAGCCACACTCTCTACGACAGCAAGCACAGAGGGCCTGTAATCTCTCTCGACTCTAACAAAATTAAAGCGCGGTGCGGGGAAGCACCCAGATGCAATGGGCAAAGATTTCCTGCCTGACACGATACACCAGTGACTGTTTAGATGTGTGCAGTAATGGGGTTAGGTGCATTCGTGTAAAATTACCTCAGATCGCAGGGTGATCATTAGATTTAAACGTATGTGAACATGCAATCTGATATACAGTGGCCTTGAAGTGTACTGTATTTGGACACATAATCAAATGTCAAATATAGGACCATCGTTATTATTACAAAAATGTCATATTGACAAGCATTTATATTAAAATCATAGCATGCTATTTAAATTCATTTTTTAACAAACTTATGTTGCCTTGACTTACTAAGATTTAATAGTCAAGCATCAGCTAAATGACTAAAAATAAAAAGAAATTAGGCTATTTTTACAAACAGTAGTGTATTTACATTTATTGATGTGGCAGACATTTTTATCCAATAAAAATAAAGTAAAAAATACAACATTTTATGTTACTTTAACTTAACATTTTAAGTTAAATAATTTCAACTTGTTTTTTATGTTATGTCAACTTATCACAAGTCAAAACTTAAAATAGTTTGTTGAATTGACTTGAAAAACCGTTGTTTTAACTTCATGCTGATTTTTATTAAGTGAAACAGCGTCTACAGTGCATTACAAGGTATACATGTTCACCGGGTTCAAATCCATGACCGAGCGCTGTAGAATTGAAAATATGGATAAAATGTCAATAACACATCCAGATCATTTAGTTGGGCGAGGTGATTGGAAATGTTTGATTTATTTGATTGCTGACGTGCTGCATCACAGTTTAAGATGCTGAGTTTGTTTTATTTTATTGCTGACCCTAATAAACAACTGAGATATGAATGAGATGTCATTTAAGGTCTTTTCCCCCACAGTTTCATCCAATTATCAAAGATAACAATCAATATATAGCTATAAAAATCTGTCTGTAACACTTTACTTCAAAGTGTGTGCATAAGACTGACATGACACCTTCATAATCATGACATGACACGTGGCATGAACACAAAAGAGATTTTATGCATGTTTATGACAACTGTCATTAAGTGTCATTTGTTCGATTATGTCATTTTTAATGCAAAGATGACATTGTTTGAGATGTCTTTGTAATGACAGCTTCACATCGTATAAACATGACACAGCAGAATAATTATCAAACTTATCAAAAATATTATTATTAATGTAATTTAATGTAATATAAATATTAATTTAATGTAATGAACTGTTTTTCCAGCGATATGGACCCAACGCTGCATGGCTTAACCCATTATTGTACTGATTTAATTTAATTTTTGGTGAATCTGTCTCCCAATGCAATAACATATAATTTTATAAATTTTAAGTATTATTATTATTATTTGATGACTGATTTTATTTGTTAAACACCTGTAGGACACTTAAAAAAACATTATGAACTGAAGAATAATTCATGACGCTGTTATAAAACTATTTGACAGAATATTCACACTTAATGACATTTTAATGACAAATTATATTTGTACCACTGTAGTTGAGGTCAAGAAAAATATTCATGATGTTGTTATAAAACTATTTGACAGAAGATTAATACTTAATGACATTTTAAAAACAAATTATATTTGCACCATTGTAGTTGAGGTCAAGAAAAATATTCATGATGTTGTTATAAACAATTTGACAGAAGATTAATACTTAATGACATTTTAATGACAAATGATATTTGTACCACTGTAGCTGAGGTCAAGAAAAATATTCATGATGTTGTTATAAACAATTTGACAGAAGATTAACACTTAATGACATTTTAAAAACAAATTATATTTGTACCACTGTAGTTGCGGTCAAGAAAAATATTCATGACGTTGTTATAAAACTATTTGACAGAATATTAATACTTAATGACATTTTAATGACAAATTATATTTGTACCACTGTAGTTGAGGTCAAGAAAAATATTCATGACGTTGTTATAAAACTATTTGACAGAATATTAACACTTAATGACATTTTAAAGACAAATTATATTTGTACCACTGTAGTTGAGGTCAAGAAAAATATTCATGACGTTGTTATAAAACTATTTGACAGAAGATTAATACTTAATGACATTTTAATGACAAATTATATTTGTACCACTGTAGTTGAGGTCAAGAAAAATATTCATGACGTTGTTATAAAACTATTTGACAGAATATTAATACTTAATAACATTTTAAAGACAAATTATATTTGTACCACTGTAGTTTAGGTCAAGAAAAATATTCATGACGTTGTTATAAAACTATTTGACAGAAGATTAATACTTAATGACATTTTAAAGACAAATTATATTTGTACCACTGTAGTTGAGGTCAAGAAAAATATTCATGACGTTGTTATAAAACTATTTGACAGAATATTAATACTTAATGACATTTTAAAGACAAATTATATTTGTACCACTGTAGTTTAGGTCAAGAAAAATATTCATGACGTTGTTATAAAACTATTTGACAGAAGATTAATACTTAATGACATTTTAAAGACAAATTATATTTGTACCATTGTAGTTGAGGTCAAGAAAAATATTCATGATGTTGTTATAAAACTATTTGACAGAATATTAATACTTAATGACATTTTAAAGACAAATTATATTTGTACCACTGTAGTTTAGGTCAAGAAAAATATTCATGACGTTGTTATAAAACTATTTGACAGAATATTAATACTTAATAACATTTTAATAACAAATTATATTTGTACCACTGTAGTTGAGGTCAAGAAAAATATTCATGACGCTGTTATAAAACTATTTGACAGAATATTAATACTTAATAACATACTAATGACAAATTATATTTGTACCACTGTAGTTGAGGTCAAGAAAAATATTCATGACACTGTTATAAAACTATTTGACAGAATATTAATACTTAATAACATTTTAATAACAAATTATATTTGTACCACTGTAGTTGAGGTCAAGAAAAATATTCATGACACTGTTATAAAACTATTTGACAGAATATTAATACTTAATAACATTTTAATAACAAATTATATTTGTACCACTGTAGTTGAGGTCAAGAAAAATATTAATGACGCTGTTATAAAACTATTTGACAGAATATTAATACTTAATGACATTCTAATGACAAATTATATTTGTACCACTGTAGTTGAGGTCAAGAAAAATATTCATGACGCTCAGTGGCGGCTGGTGTTTTGGGGGGCGCAAACACACTCAAAATCAAACTTTTACTGTAGTAATGCAGTACTCTTAAAAGCCATTTATCAGGTGATGAGTATCATTAGGCTACAACTTAGCTAAAATGCTGAAAATGTTACAGTTGAAATCAAACGAACAAAATTAATGTACTATGAATCTGTAATGGACTAATATCACGGTAATCATTCACACGCACGCGCGCACACACACACACACACACACACACACAGAGGTTGCGATAGACTTTTTCAATCTCCGTCATTTTTTTGATAAACAGCGTTGTAAAGAGTCCTTCACAGTCAATTATTATCCATAATTTCATGTTTTAATTATTTTCATTTTTGTTCACATCTCCATTTCTAATCCAACACATCCTCATCCCATGGCGTCAATATTTGACGCCACTTGACCATGCGTCAATATGTTACGCGGAGGGTATACCCTTCGCGTCATTTTTTGACGAACTGGGGACTTCAATACTATTAGGTACGCGAAATTAAACAGTTGTCGCCTGACATTGGGGTTAGGGATAGGTTTGGGTAGGGATGTCATTATGTAAATCTAACCCTAAACCGACGCGAAAATGGTAAGAAAATGGTACGAAAATAGGAAAGAGAATGCAACGGACTCAATAGTATTGAAGTCCCCAGTTCGTCAAAAAATGACGCGAAGGGTATACCCTCCGCGTAACATATTGACGCATGGTCAAATGGCGTCAAATATTGTTCTAATCATAAACTTACACTTAAAAAAACATTATGAAATGAAGAATATTCATGACACTGTTATAAAACTATTTGACAGAATATTCACACTTAATGAAATTTTAATGACAAATTATATTTGTACTACTGTGGTTGCGGTCAAGAAAAATATTCATGACACTGTTATAAAACGATTTGACAGGGTATTAACACTTAATGACATTTTAATGACAAATTCAATTTGTATCACTGGTAAAAAGTGGTCAGATATGTTTTCTTGGTAAAGTCAAGTTATGACAAGTTATGATGTATTGGTTAATGTCAAGTTGTCATAACAAAGACATCTCAAACAATGTCATCTTTGCATTAAAAATACCATAATTGAACAAATGACACTTAATGACATTATCATAAACAAAAGTTGTCATAAAAATGCATAAAATCTCCAATTTCATGATACATGTCATGTCATGATTATGAAGGTGTCATGTCAGTCTTATGAACACCCCTTCAAGTAAAGTGTTACCAATCTGGTAAACAAAAACTGCATAGACTCTTACAGTACATAATGATGTATGTCATCCTGCTGGTGAAGCTAAAGTCATTTTTATTACTGTTTTCGACATAATATTATGTTTCATAATGTAAAGAACAAATATACCTTGATATTTTTATTGACTAAGTATGATCACTTTAAATGTGAAATCGATGATTGAAATCAGACTTTAATGCTCCAAATCTAATACTCTGAAGAGAGTCTGTATTTCACAGATTTCTACATTATATAACATATGTGACAAATTTAAACAAATATTCCAAACAACATAAATCTCAAGGTCAAATCTTGCATATTTATCTCTAAGAGAGAGAGACAGAAAGAGTTTGCAGTGGTTGGAGGGAAGCAGGCAGTGACATATTGCTGGCTATGAGCACATCTCTCCCTTCCCTTCTGTTCATGCCATATATCAACCGCAGCCAGAGTCACTGTGACAAGCTTGTCAGAGGTTTGGCAATGAAATCATCTTCAGTCTGTGAGGTTATGATCACTTCGCCATGTTAGTGCTGGAGGAGATTGTCACACACTGTCACGCGGCCTCTTCTTTTGCTACTTTACAACCGATGTAGAGTTGTAACACGCAGCAATATGAACTGAATTCATTCGTTGCGGTGTCTGGGAAAAATTATTCGAAGCTTGCTTTCAAAGCCTGTAGAGAGAGAGAGCCAGGGAACTGACAGATGTATGTTCAGAATAATATTAAAGATTTTGTGTGTAAATTGGTTTGACTGTAAACCTGCCGCGCAAACGGCGTACAGAACAAATTACAATGAGTTTATCACCCAGTGGTTAAAATTCGACATTGCACGATATTTCAACCTTTTAGACACCGATCCATTGAACCTCTGGTGGTTAAACCAAAGAATAATTACAGATGTATCAAAATGAGAATGCAAGATAAGATGGATCTCTTTTCAAAATGAAATACGAGAATGCGCCTTAAGTGCTTTTTTGTTTAGCTTCGGCCAAAAAAAAAGCTCAGAAATATCTAATGATAGGGTATTAATATGCCCACATACACACTAAAAAGTTTTGGGAGTGACAACTGCTTTTCAATTGTGATTATGCATAGAATACAGCTGTCACTGATGTTATTGTGTTTAAGCCTCTTAGAGGGCGTGCACACCAAAGCTTTTATGCCCGCGGCCGGTGCATGTGTTTAAGTGTTTCCAATGGAAGCTAGCGTTTTCTTCCGCGCTAAAAAATGGTGCTCGATGGTTTTTCCATGTTCAGCGCTAAGCGCCAAGAGTTGAAAAATTTCAACTTTGGGTGAAAAGCTCCGCTCATCAATATCAGTTCTCACACGAATGTCATATGACAGCAGAGGAGTGGTGTGACATTACCACAGGAGGGGGGACATTACTCCAGGGGGGCCCCGAGATGGTGCCAGGGGGGCCCCAGTTTTTTTGACATTTTATAAAATACATTCATTTATCATGAATTCAGTGTAATAAAAAAAATAAGGCTACAACCCACAGCACTACTTTGTATTTGTCATGGTTCTGCCATCTTGTCCTTTGTTTTATCTAGTCTTGTGGCAGAACCATGACAGACCCATGTTTTGTGTGAGAGCACTGGCTTTGTTTATTCCTAGCCATGTGCTCTCAGTCTCGTCTCTTGACCCCGCCCCCTTGTTTCCTCATTAATTATCCAATTATTGTTTGATTTATATCACCTGTTCCCCTCTTGATTTGTTCCCCTATTTAATCCTCTTGTATTCATTGTCCTGTGCTTGTGCATTGTGTTCCAAATACCTGTGAGTACTCTGTCCGAAAGTCAAGTCTAGTTTAGTGTTTTATATATCAAGTGTTTTGTCAAGTTTATTGTTAAGTGTACCCTGTTAAGTGTAGTTATAGTCTAGTCTTGTTTAGTGTTCACTTCCCCTGTTTAGTATCTTGTTTATGTTGTTTTGCCCCCTCGTGGGTTTTGTTTTCTGTTTAATTCTTTAATAAATATCCTTAGTTAACCCCTTGTTGTCTGCATTTGGGTTCATCTACACATCCACATAACAGAATGCACAAGCCAATACAGAACCCAGCAGACAACCCGTGTCGTCCCGCCAGGCGGCAGTCGGCTGACCTAGAACTTTGGTGGCAGTCGACTGCCGCCGACATGAAGATGGGCAAGGCCCCATTTCCTCCTCAGCTAGAGAGGACCCTGAGGGTGTATGCCCAGGATGTTGAAGCGAGGAGGGTTTTGTTGCCAGAGACCCTCCTCAACTCCTACTTCATTGCGGGCCTCAACGTCCCTCCTCCCTTGCCTGAACGAGAGGGGCTGATCCGGCGCCCGTTCCGTGAGGTTGTGGACCAGTTGTGTCGGGAGGAGCTTCCCACCAGGGCATCACCATCTGCCACTCTGCCTACCATTCCAGAGGGCCGCACCATCTGTGTGGTGACTTTGGAGGACCCGGCTCTCACCACTCCAGCTCTCGAAGTCTCTTCCCAGCCTGCCGACCTCCGGGGGAAGCGCGAGAGGAGGATCTCGTGGGAGTCAGCGTCCGAGGGGTCCTCCACAGATCTTGCCACTCCCACCACGGCGCTCATCCCACCTGCTCCGTTCACCGCACCACGTCCACGCAAGAAGAGGAGGAGGAGAGGGGTTGTGGACCCTCAGCCCCTGCCGTCTGCGCAGCCACCGCTGCAGCCCCTGCCGTCTGCGCAGCCTCCGCTGCAGCCCCTGCCGTCTGCGCAGCCTCCGCTGCAGCCCCCTGTCACTGACTCTGTCCCTGTCTCGTCTGCGCTGCCGGACGCAGCGCCCCCTGTCACTGACTCTGTCCCTGTCTCGTCTGCGCTGCCGGGCGCAGCGCCCCTGTCACGGTCCCTGTCTCGTCTGCGCTGCCGGACGCAGCGCCCCCTGTCACGGTCCCTGTCTCGTCTGCGCTGCCGGACGCAGCGCCCCCTGTCCCGGTCACTGTCTCGTCTCCGCTGCGGGACGCAGCGCCCCCTGTCCCGTCTCCGCTGCCGGACGCAGCGCCCCCTGTCTCTGTTCCTGTCTCGTCTCCGCTGCCGGACGCAGCGCCTCCTGTCTCTGTTCCTGTCTCGTCTCCGCTGCCGGACGCAGCGCCCCCTGTCTCTCCAGCTCCTTCAGTTGCTTTCTCCCCTGCACTGTCATCCAGTTTGTCTGCCTGTTCCCCTGTTACTGTCTCCATGTCCTCCCTGAACTCTCTCCCCTACCCTGTGAGTCCTGGCTCGCCCCCTTCTGCTCCCTCGTCTACCCCTACCACGCCCTGGAACCCTGCCTTGCCTCCTTTTGTTCCCCTTTCCCAGCCTGCATCCCCAACCAAGCCTGTTCCCTCCAAGATCCCCACCAAGCCTGCCCGGACTCCTCGTCCCAAGTCCTCCACTACCCCTGAACCCAAGACCCCTTGTCCACCCAGCTCCACCCTACCTGGACTTCCTCACATAAACTCTGTTCCCCCTCCCCCCTCCCTTGTTTATTGTTTTTATTGTGTCACCCCAACCCTTTTGTAATTCTTCATTGTTTACCATTGCTGTTATTTGTCATGTTTTTTTGGGTTCTGTCTAGTTTCCAGTCTGTCATGTCTCGTGTTTAGTGTTCCCCTGGGGAGCGTCTGGTAGCCGCTCCTTAAGGGGGGGGGTTCTGTCATGGTTCTGCCATCTTGTCCTTTGTTTTATCTAGTCTTGTGGCAGAACCATGACAGACCCATGTTTTGTGTGAGAGCACTGGCTTTGTTTATTCCTAGCCATGTGCTCTCAGTCTCGTCTCTTGACCCCGCCCCCTTGTTTCCTCATTAATTATCCAATTATTGTTTGATTTATATCACCTGTTCCCCTCTTGATTTGTTCCCCTATTTAATCCTCTTGTATTCATTGTCCTGTGCTTGTGCATTGTGTTCCAAATACCTGTGAGTACTCTGTCCGAAAGTCAAGTCTAGTTTAGTGTTTTATATATCAAGTGTTTTGTCAAGTTTATTGTTAAGTGTACCCTGTTAAGTGTAGTTATAGTCTAGTCTTGTTTAGTGTTCACTTCCCCTGTTTAGTATCTTGTTTATGTTGTTTTGCCCCCTCGTGGGTTTTGATTTCTGTTTAATTCTTTAATAAATATCCTTAGTTAACCCCTTGTTGTCTGCATTTGGGTTCATCTACACATCCACATAACAGAATGCACAAGCCAATACAGAACCCAGCAGACAACCCGTGTCGTCCCGCCAGGCGGCAGTCGGCTGACCTAGAACTTTGGTGGCAGTCGACTGCCGCCGACATGAAGATGGGCAAGGCCCCATTTCCTCCTCAGCTAGAGAGGACCCTGAGGGTGTATGCCCAGGATGTTGAAGCGAGGAGGGTTTTGTTGCCAGAGACCCTCCTCAACTCCTACTTCATTGCGGGCCTCAACGTCCCTCCTCCCTTGCCTGAACGAGAGGGGCTGATCCGGCGCCCGTTCCGTGAGGTTGTGGACCAGTTGTGTCGGGAGGAGCTTCCCACCAGGGCATCACCATCTGCCACTCTGCCTACCATTCCAGAGGGCCGCACCATCTGTGTGGTGACTTTGGAGGACCCGGCTCTCACCACTCCAGCTCTCGAAGTCTCTTCCCAGCCTGCCGACCTCCGGGGGAAGCGCGAGAGGAGGATCTCGTGGGAGTCAGCGTCCGAGGGGTCCTCCACAGATCTTGCCACTCCCACCACGGCGCTCATCCCACCTGCTCCGTTCACCGCACCACGTCCACGCAAGAAGAGGAGGAGGAGAGGGGTTGTGGACCCTCAGCCCCTGCCGTCTGCGCAGCCACCGCTGCAGCCCCTGCCGTCTGCGCAGCCTCCGCTGCAGCCCCTGCCGTCTGCGCAGCCTCCGCTGCAGCCCCTGCCGTCTGCGCAGCCTCCGCTGCAGCCCCTGCCGTCTGCGCAGCCTCCGCTGCAGCCCCTGCCGTCTGCGCAGCCTCCGCTGCAGCCCCCTGTCACTGACTCTGTCCCTGTCTCGTCTGCGCTACCGGACGCAGCGCCCCCTGTCACTGACTCTGTCCCTGTCTCGTCTGCGCTGCCGGACGCAGCGCCCCTGTCACGGTCCCTGTCTCGTCTGCGCTGCCGGACGCAGCGCCCCCTGTCACGGTCCCTGTCTCGTCTGCGCTGCCGGACGCAGCGCCCCCTGTCCCGGTCACTGTCTCGTCTCCGCTGCGGGACGCAGCGCCCCCTGTCCCGTCTCCGCTGCCGGACGCAGCGCCCCCTGTCTCTGTTCCTGTCTCGTCTCCGCTGCCGGACGCAGCGCCTCCTGTCTCTGTTCCTGTCTCGTCTCCGCTGCCGGACGCAGCGCCCCCTGTCTCTCCAGCTCCTTCAGTTGCTTTCTCCCCTGCACTGTCATCCAGTTTGTCTGCCTGTTCCCCTGTTACTGTCTCCATGTCCTCCCTGAACTCTCTCCCCTACCCTGTGAGTCCTGGCTCGCCCCCTTCTGCTCCCTCGTCTACCCCTACCACGCCCTGGAACCCTGCCTTGCCTCCTTTTGTTCCCCTTTCCCAGCCTGCATCCCCAACCAAGCCTGTTCCCTCCAAGATCCCCACCAAGCCTGCCCGGACTCCTCGTCCCAAGTCCTCCACTACCCCTGAACCCAAGACCCCTTGTCCACCCAGCTCCACCCTACCTGGACTTCCTCACATAAACTCTGTTCCCCCTCCCCCCCTCCCTTGTTTATTGTTTTTATTGTGTCACCCCAACCCTTTTGTAATTCTTCATTGTTTACCATTGCTGTTATTTGTCATGTTTTTTTGGGTTCTGTCTAGTTTCCAGTCTGTCATGTCTCGTGTTTAGTGTTCCCCTGGGGAGCGTCTGGTATCCGCTCCTTAAGGGGGGGGTTCTGTCATGGTTCTGCCATCTTGTCCTTTGTTTTATCTAGTCTTGTGGCAGAACCATGACAGACCCATGTTTTGTGTGAGAGCACTGGCTTTGTTTATTCCTAGCCATGTGCTCTCAGTCTCGTCTCTTGACCCCGCCCCCTTGTTTCCTCATTAATTATTCAATTATTGTTTGATTTATATCACCTGTTCCCCTCTTGATTTGTTCCCCTATTTAATCCTCTTGTATTCATTGTCCTGTGCTTGTGCATTGTGTTCCAAATACCTGTGAGTACTCTGTCCGAAAGTCAAGTCTAGTTTAGTGTTTTATATATCAAGTGTTTTGTCAAGTTTATTGTTAAGTGTACCCTGTTAAGTGTAGTTATAGTCTAGTCTTGTTTAGTGTTCACTTCCCCTGTTTAGTATCTTGTTTATGTTGTTTTGCCCCCTCGTGGGTTTTGTTTTCTGTTTAATTCTTTAATAAATATCCTTAGTTAACCCCTTGTTGTCTGCATTTGGGTTCATCTACACATCCACATAACAGAATGCACAAGCCAATACAGAACCCAGCAGACAACCCGTGTCGTCCCGCCAGGCGGCAGTCGGCTGACCTAGAACTTTGGTGGCAGTCGACTGCCGCCGACATGAAGATGGGCAAGGCCCCATTTCCTCCTCAGCTAGAGAGGACCCTGAGGGTGTATGCCCAGGATGTTGAAGCGAGGAGGGTTTTGTTGCCAGAGACCCTCCTCAACTCCTACTTCATTGCGGGCCTCAACGTCCCTCCTCCCTTGCCTGAACGAGAGGGGCTGATCCGGCGCCCGTTCCGTGAGGTTGTGGACCAGTTGTGTCGGGAGGAGCTTCCCACCAGGGCATCACCATCTGCCACTCTGCCTACCATTCCAGAGGGCCGCACCATCTGTGTGGTGACTTTGGAGGACCCGGCTCTCACCACTCCAGCTCTCGAAGTCTCTTCCCAGCCTGCCGACCTCCGGGGGAAGCGCGAGAGGAGGATCTCGTGGGAGTCAGCGTCCGAGGGGTCCTCCACAGATCTTGCCACTCCCACCACGGCGCTCATCCCACCTGCTCCGTTCACCGCACCACGTCCACGCAAGAAGAGGAGGAGGAGAGGGGTTGTGGACCCTCAGCCCCTGCCGTCTGCGCAGCCACCGCTGCAGCCCCTGCCGTCTGCGCAGCCTCCGCTGCAGCCCCTGCCGTCTGCGCAGCCTCCGCTGCAGCCCCTGCCGTCTGCGCAGCCTCCGCTGCAGCCCCTGCCGTCTGCGCAGCCTCCGCTGCAGCCCCTGCCGTCTGCGCAGCCTCCGCTGCAGCCCCCTGTCACTGACTCTGTCCCTGTCTCGTCTGCGCTACCGGACGCAGCGCCCCCTGTCACTGACTCTGTCCCTGTCTCGTCTGCGCTGCCGGACGCAGCGCCCCTGTCACGGTCCCTGTCTCGTCTGCGCTGCCGGACGCAGCGCCCCCTGTCACGGTCCCTGTCTCGTCTGCGCTGCCGGACGCAGCGCCCCCTGTCCCGGTCACTGTCTCGTCTCCGCTGCGGGACGCAGCGCCCCCTGTCCCGTCTCCGCTGCCGGACGCAGCGCCCCCTGTCTCTGTTCCTGTCTCGTCTCCGCTGCCGGACGCAGCGCCTCCTGTCTCTGTTCCTGTCTCGTCTCCGCTGCCGGACGCAGCGCCCCCTGTCTCTCCAGCTCCTTCAGTTGCTTTCTCCCCTGCACTGTCATCCAGTTTGTCTGCCTGTTCCCCTGTTACTGTCTCCATGTCCTCCCTGAACTCTCTCCCCTACCCTGTGAGTCCTGGCTCGCCCCCTTCTGCTCCCTCGTCTACCCCTACCACGCCCTGGAACCCTGCCTTGCCTCCTTTTGTTCCCCTTTCCCAGCCTGCATCCCCAACCAAGCCTGTTCCCTCCAAGATCCCCACCAAGCCTGCCCGGACTCCTCGTCCCAAGTCCTCCACTACCCCTGAACCCAAGACCCCTTGTCCACCCAGCTCCACCCTACCTGGACTTCCTCACATAAACTCTGTTCCCCCTCCCCCCCTCCCTTGTTTATTGTTTTTATTGTGTCACCCCAACCCTTTTGTAATTCTTCATTGTTTACCATTGCTGTTATTTGTCATGTTTTTTTGGGTTCTGTCTAGTTTCCAGTCTGTCATGTCTCGTGTTTAGTGTTCCCCTGGGGAGCGTCTGGTATCCGCTCCTTAAGGGGGGGGTTCTGTCATGGTTCTGCCATCTTGTCCTTTGTTTTATCTAGTCTTGTGGCAGAACCATGACAGACCCATGTTTTGTGTGAGAGCACTGGCTTTGTTTATTCCTAGCCATGTGCTCTCAGTCTCGTCTCTTGACCCCGCCCCCTTGTTTCCTCATTAATTATTCAATTATTGTTTGATTTATATCACCTGTTCCCCTCTTGATTTGTTCCCCTATTTAATCCTCTTGTATTCATTGTCCTGTGCTTGTGCATTGTGTTCCAAATACCTGTGAGTACTCTGTCCGAAAGTCAAGTCTAGTTTAGTGTTTTATATATCAAGTGTTTTGTCAAGTTTATTGTTAAGTGTACCCTGTTAAGTGTAGTTATAGTCTAGTCTTGTTTAGTGTTCACTTCCCCTGTTTAGTATCTTGTTTATGTTGTTTTGCCCCCTCGTGGGTTTTGTTTTCTGTTTAATTCTTTAATAAATATCCTTAGTTAACCCCTTGTTGTCTGCATTTGGGTTCATCTACACATCCACATAACAGAATGCACAAGCCAATACAGAACCCAGCAGACAACCCGTGTCGTCCCGCCAGGCGGCAGTCGGCTGACCTAGAACTTTGGTGGCAGTCGACTGCCGCCGACATGAAGATGGGCAAGGCCCCATTTCCTCCTCAGCTAGAGAGGACCCTGAGGGTGTATGCCCAGGATGTTGAAGCGAGGAGGGTTTTGTTGCCAGAGACCCTCCTCAACTCCTACTTCATTGCGGGCCTCAACGTCCCTCCTCCCTTGCCTGAACGAGAGGGGCTGATCCGGCGCCCGTTCCGTGAGGTTGTGGACCAGTTGTGTCGGGAGGAGCTTCCCACCAGGGCATCACCATCTGCCACTCTGCCTACCATTCCAGAGGGCCGCACCATCTGTGTGGTGACTTTGGAGGACCCGGCTCTCACCACTCCAGCTCTCGAAGTCTCTTCCCAGCCTGCCGACCTCCGGGGGAAGCGCGAGAGGAGGATCTCGTGGGAGTCAGCGTCCGAGGGGTCCTCCACAGATCTTGCCACTCCCACCACGGCGCTCATCCCACCTGCTCCGTTCACCGCACCACGTCCACGCAAGAAGAGGAGGAGGAGAGGGGTTGTGGACCCTCAGCCCCTGCCGTCTGCGCAGCCACCGCTGCAGCCCCTGCCGTCTGCGCAGCCTCCGCTGCAGCCCCTGCCGTCTGCGCAGCCTCCGCTGCAGCCCCTGCCGTCTGCGCAGCCTCCGCTGCAGCCCCTGCCGTCTGCGCAGCCTCCGCTGCAGCCCCTGCCGTCTGCGCAGCCTCCGCTGCAGCCCCCTGTCACTGACTCTGTCCCTGTCTCGTCTGCGCTACCGGACGCAGCGCCCCCTGTCACTGACTCTGTCCCTGTCTCGTCTGCGCTGCCGGACGCAGCGCCCCTGTCACGGTCCCTGTCTCGTCTGCGCTGCCGGACGCAGCGCCCCCTGTCACGGTCCCTGTCTCGTCTGCGCTGCCGGACGCAGCGCCCCCTGTCCCGGTCACTGTCTCGTCTCCGCTGCGGGACGCAGCGCCCCCTGTCCCGTCTCCGCTGCCGGACGCAGCGCCCCCTGTCTCTGTTCCTGTCTCGTCTCCGCTGCCGGACGCAGCGCCTCCTGTCTCTGTTCCTGTCTCGTCTCCGCTGCCGGACGCAGCGCCCCCTGTCTCTCCAGCTCCTTCAGTTGCTTTCTCCCCTGCACTGTCATCCAGTTTGTCTGCCTGTTCCCCTGTTACTGTCTCCATGTCCTCCCTGAACTCTCTCCCCTACCCTGTGAGTCCTGGCTCGCCCCCTTCTGCTCCCTCGTCTACCCCTACCACGCCCTGGAACCCTGCCTTGCCTCCTTTTGTTCCCCTTTCCCAGCCTGCATCCCCAACCAAGCCTGTTCCCTCCAAGATCCCCACCAAGCCTGCCCGGACTCCTCGTCCCAAGTCCTCCACTACCCCTGAACCCAAGACCCCTTGTCCACCCAGCTCCACCCTACCTGGACTTCCTCACATAAACTCTGTTCCCCCTCCCCCCCTCCCTTGTTTATTGTTTTTATTGTGTCACCCCAACCCTTTTGTAATTCTTCATTGTTTACCATTGCTGTTATTTGTCATGTTTTTTTGGGTTCTGTCTAGTTTCCAGTCTGTCATGTCTCGTGTTTAGTGTTCCCCTGGGGAGCGTCTGGTATCCGCTCCTTAAGGGGGGGGTTCTGTCATGGTTCTGCCATCTTGTCCTTTGTTTTATCTAGTCTTGTGGCAGAACCATGACAGACCCATGTTTTGTGTGAGAGCACTGGCTTTGTTTATTCCTAGCCATGTGCTCTCAGTCTCGTCTCTTGACCCCGCCCCCTTGTTTCCTCATTAATTATTCAATTATTGTTTGATTTATATCACCTGTTCCCCTCTTGATTTGTTCCCCTATTTAATCCTCTTGTATTCATTGTCCTGTGCTTGTGCATTGTGTTCCAAATACCTGTGAGTACTCTGTCCGAAAGTCAAGTCTAGTTTAGTGTTTTATATATCAAGTGTTTTGTCAAGTTTATTGTTAAGTGTACCCTGTTAAGTGTAGTTATAGTCTAGTCTTGTTTAGTGTTCACTTCCCCTGTTTAGTATCTTGTTTATGTTGTTTTGCCCCCTCGTGGGTTTTGTTTTCTGTTTAATTCTTTAATAAATATCCTTAGTTAACCCCTTGTTGTCTGCATTTGGGTTCATCTACACATCCACATAACAGAATGCACAAGCCAATACAGAACCCAGCAGACAACCCGTGTCGTCCCGCCAGGCGGCAGTCGGCTGACCTAGAACTTTGGTGGCAGTCGACTGCCGCCGACATGAAGATGGGCAAGGCCCCATTTCCTCCTCAGCTAGAGAGGACCCTGAGGGTGTATGCCCAGGATGTTGAAGCGAGGAGGGTTTTGTTGCCAGAGACCCTCCTCAACTCCTACTTCATTGCGGGCCTCAACGTCCCTCCTCCCTTGCCTGAACGAGAGGGGCTGATCCGGCGCCCGTTCCGTGAGGTTGTGGACCAGTTGTGTCGGGAGGAGCTTCCCACCAGGGCATCACCATCTGCCACTCTGCCTACCATTCCAGAGGGCCGCACCATCTGTGTGGTGACTTTGGAGGACCCGGCTCTCACCACTCCAGCTCTCGAAGTCTCTTCCCAGCCTGCCGACCTCCGGGGGAAGCGCGAGAGGAGGATCTCGTGGGAGTCAGCGTCCGAGGGGTCCTCCACAGATCTTGCCACTCCCACCACGGCGCTCATCCCACCTGCTCCGTTCACCGCACCACGTCCACGCAAGAAGAGGAGGAGGAGAGGGGTTGTGGACCCTCAGCCCCTGCCGTCTGCGCAGCCACCGCTGCAGCCCCTGCCGTCTGCGCAGCCTCCGCTGCAGCCCCTGCCGTCTGCGCAGCCTCCGCTGCAGCCCCTGCCGTCTGCGCAGCCTCCGCTGCAGCCCCTGCCGTCTGCGCAGCCTCCGCTGCAGCCCCCTGTCACTGACTCTGTCCCTGTCTCGTCTGCGCTACCGGACGCAGCGCCCCCTGTCACTGACTCTGTCCCTGTCTCGTCTGCGCTGCCGGACGCAGCGCCCCTGTCACGGTCCCTGTCTCGTCTGCGCTGCCGGACGCAGCGCCCCCTGTCACGGTCCCTGTCTCGTCTGCGCTGCCGGACGCAGCGCCCCCTGTCCCGGTCACTGTCTCGTCTCCGCTGCGGGACGCAGCGCCCCCTGTCCCGTCTCCGCTGCCGGACGCAGCGCCCCCTGTCTCTGTTCCTGTCTCGTCTCCGCTGCCGGACGCAGCGCCTCCTGTCTCTGTTCCTGTCTCGTCTCCGCTGCCGGACGCAGCGCCCCCTGTCTCTCCAGCTCCTTCAGTTGCTTTCTCCCCTGCACTGTCATCCAGTTTGTCTGCCTGTTCTCCTGTTACTGTCTCCATGTCCTCCCTGAACTCTCTCCCCTACCCTGTGAGTCCTGGCTCGCCCCCTTCTGCTCCCTCGTCTACCCCTACCACGCCCTGGAACCCTGCCTTGCCTCCTTTTGTTCCCCTTTCCCAGCCTGCATCCCCAACCAAGCCTGTTCCCTCCAAGATCCCCACCAAGCCTGCCCGGACTCCTCGTCCCAAGTCCTCCACTACCCCTGAACCCAAGACCCCTTGTCCACCCAGCTCCACCCTACCTGGACTTCCTCACATAAACTCTGTTCCCCCTCCCCCCCTCCCTTGTTTATTGTTTTTATTGTGTCACCCCAACCCTTTTGTAATTCTTCATTGTTTACCATTGCTGTTATTTGTCATGTTTTTTTGGGTTCTGTCTAGTTTCCAGTCTGTCATGTCTCGTGTTTAGTGTTCCCCTGGGGAGCGTCTGGTATCCGCTCCTTAAGGGGGGGGTTCTGTCATGGTTCTGCCATCTTGTCCTTTGTTTTATCTAGTCTTGTGGCAGAACCATGACAGACCCATGTTTTGTGTGAGAGCACTGGCTTTGTTTATTCCTAGCCATGTGCTCTCAGTCTCGTCTCTTGACCCCGCCCCCTTGTTTCCTCATTAATTATCCAATTATTGTTTGATTTATATCACCTGTTCCCCTCTTGATTTGTTCCCCTATTTAATCCTCTTGTATTCATTGTCCTGTGCTTGTGCATTGTGTTCCAAATACCTGTGAGTACTCTGTCCGAAAGTCAAGTCTAGTTTAGTGTTTTATATATCAAGTGTTTTGTCAAGTTTATTGTTAAGTGTACCCTGTTAAGTGTAGTTATAGTCTAGTCTTGTTTAGTGTTCACTTCCCCTGTTTAGTATCTTGTTTATGTTGTTTTGCCCCCTCGTGGGTTTTGTTTTCTGTTTAATTCTTTAATAAATATCCTTAGTTAACCCCTTGTTGTCTGCATTTGGGTTCATCTACACATCCACATAACAGAATGCACAAGCCAATACAGAACCCAGCAGACAACCCGTGTCGTCCCGCCAGGCGGCAGTCGGCTGACCTAGAACTTTGGTGGCAGTCGACTGCCGCCGACATGAAGATGGGCAAGGCCCCATTTCCTCCTCAGCTAGAGAGGACCCTGAGGGTGTATGCCCAGGATGTTGAAGCGAGGAGGGTTTTGTTGCCAGAGACCCTCCTCAACTCCTACTTCATTGCGGGCCTCAACGTCCCTCCTCCCTTGCCTGAACGAGAGGGGCTGATCCGGCGCCCGTTCCGTGAGGTTGTGGACCAGTTGTGTCGGGAGGAGCTTCCCACCAGGGCATCACCATCTGCCACTCTGCCTACCATTCCAGAGGGCCGCACCATCTGTGTGGTGACTTTGGAGGACCCGGCTCTCACCACTCCAGCTCTCGAAGTCTCTTCCCAGCCTGCCGACCTCCGGGGGAAGCGCGAGAGGAGGATCTCGTGGGAGTCAGCGTCCGAGGGGTCCTCCACAGATCTTGCCACTCCCACCACGGCGCTCATCCCACCTGCTCCGTTCACCGCACCACGTCCACGCAAGAAGAGGAGGAGGAGAGGGGTTGTGGACCCTCAGCCCCTGCCGTCTGCGCAGCCACCGCTGCAGCCCCTGCCGTCTGCGCAGCCACCGCTGCAGCCCCTGCCGTCTGCGCAGCCTCCGCTGCAGCCCCTGCCGTCTGCGCAGCCTCCGCTGCAGCCCCTGCCGTCTGCGCAGCCTCCGCTGCAGCCCCCTGTCACTGACTCTGTCCCTGTCTCGTCTGCGCTGCCGGACGCAGCGCCCCCTGTCACTGACTCTGTCCCTGTCTCGTCTGCGCTGCCGGACGCAGCGCCCCTGTCACGGTCCCTGTCTCGTCTGCGCTGCCGGACGCAGCGCCCCCTGTCACGGTCCCTGTCTCGTCTGCGCTGCCGGACGCAGCGCCCCCTGTCCCGGTCACTGTCTCGTCTCCGCTGCGGGACGCAGCGCCCCCTGTCCCGTCTCCGCTGCCGGACGCAGCGCCCCCTGTCTCTGTTCCTGTCTCGTCTCCGCTGCCGGACGCAGCGCCTCCTGTCTCTGTTCCTGTCTCGTCTCCGCTGCCGGACGCAGCGCCCCCTGTCTCTCCAGCTCCTTCAGTTGCTTTCTCCCCTGCACTGTCATCCAGTTTGTCTGCCTGTTCCCCTGTTACTGTCTCCATGTCCTCCCTGAACTCTCTCCCCTACCCTGTGAGTCCTGGCTCGCCCCCTTCTGCTCCCTCGTCTACCCCTACCACGCCCTGGAACCCTGCCTTGCCTCCTTTTGTTCCCCTTTCCCAGCCTGCATCCCCAACCAAGCCTGTTCCCTCCAAGATCCCCACCAAGCCTGCCCGGACTCCTCGTCCCAAGTCCTCCACTACCCCTGAACCCAAGACCCCTTGTCCACCCAGCTCCACCCTACCTGGACTTCCTCACATAAACTCTGTTCCCCCTCCCCCCCTCCCTTGTTTATTGTTTTTATTGTGTCACCCCAACCCTTTTGTAATTCTTCATTGTTTACCATTGCTGTTATTTGTCATGTTTTTTTGGGTTCTGTCTAGTTTCCAGTCTGTCATGTCTCGTGTTTAGTGTTCCCCTGGGGAGCGTCTGGTAGCCGCTCCTTAAGGGGGGGGGTTCTGTCATGGTTCTGCCATCTTGTCCTTTGTTTTATCTAGTCTTGTGGCAGAACCATGACAGACCCATGTTTTGTGTGAGAGCACTGGCTTTGTTTATTCCTAGCCATGTGCTCTCAGTCTCGTCTCTTGACCCCGCCCCCTTGTTTCCTCATTAATTATCCAATTATTGTTTGATTTATATCACCTGTTCCCCTCTTGATTTGTTCCCCTATTTAATCCTCTTGTATTCATTGTCCTGTGCTTGTGCATTGTGTTCCAAATACCTGTGAGTACTCTGTCCGAAAGTCAAGTCTAGTTTAGTGTTTTATATATCAAGTGTTTTGTCAAGTTTATTGTTAAGTGTACCCTGTTAAGTGTAGTTATAGTCTAGTCTTGTTTAGTGTTCACTTCCCCTGTTTAGTATCTTGTTTATGTTGTTTTGCCCCCTCGTGGGTTTTGTTTTCTGTTTAATTCTTTAATAAATATCCTTAGTTAACCCCTTGTTGTCTGCATTTGGGTTCATCTACACATCCACATAACAGTATTACTTAATATATATATTTTTATTAAAATGTTACATTTTAGAACAGTTTTTTTGTCAGAAATTTTAATTGGGGGGGGGGGGGGCGAAGAAATTCACCGTACACAAGGGGGGCGACACATGCGTAAAAAGTTTGAGAATCACTGACCTATGTGCTTCACCTATCATGCCAAAAAACATGCCTTCGGCAGACGCTTTAAAGGGGTTTATGATAAAAGAGATGCTCGTGTTTGGCAGATACACGCTTAATCTCATGTGTAATAAGAGTTTAGTGTTAAGTTAGAGTATTTTGTGAACGTGAGCGTCTCTTTTATGATAAACCTTTTTGACGCGTGTGCAACAGGCACATATTTTATTAGACTAAATACACATATTTTAATTTGCGCCCCTCGGAAGAAAAGTCAATGCTAATCTTTTTAATTCAAACTACTAAATTCGCACATTTTTGTACAATTTGCTTTTGCCCCTGTGACATTGGGGTTAGGGGAAGGTTTCGTTATTGTCAATTTACTTCGTACGCATTCATTCAAATTAGACAACTCGTAAAATACGTATGTATTCTCATGAGGCTGGAAAAACCCAAACCATTTGTATTTTAACCTATGCTGGGTTGTTTCAACCTAAAATGTTGGGTTTTTTTAACCCATTGTTGGGTCAAATGAAAACATTTGCTGGGTTAATTTAATCCGAAGGGCTGGGTTTGTGACTTTTTTTTTGACCCAATTGTCGAGTTGGTTAACACAGTCTCACCCCATTTCGTCAATATTTGACGACACTTGACCATTCGTCATATGTTGACGTGAAGGGTATACCTTTCGCGTCATTTTTTGACGAACTGGGGACTTCAATACTATTACGTCCGTTGCATTCTCTTTCCTATTTTATTACCATTTGCGCGTCGGTTAAGGGTTAGATTACGCAAAATTAAACAGTGTACGCGAAATTAAACAGTGTACGCGAAATTAAACAGTTGTCACCTGGCGTTGGGGTTAGAAACAGTTGTCACCTGGCGTTGGGGTTAGAGTTAGGTTTGGGTAGGGATGTCATTATGTAAATCTAACCCTAAACCGACGCGCAAATGGTAATAAAATAGGAAAGAGAATGCAACGGACGTAATAGTATTGAAGTCCCCAGTTCGTCAAAAAATGACGCGAAAGGTATACCCTTCACGTCAACATATGACGAATGGTCAAGTGTCGTCAAATATTGACGAAATGGGGTGAGACTGGGTTGAGTTGGTAAACACTACTGTCCCTTAAAATGCACAGATTTTTTAAATTTCCAATGAAACAGGAAGTTAGGGTGGGACATATTAAAGCTCAATTCCATTTCTACTCCTTACCCCTACACTTTCCCCTACCCTTCCGTTGCATCTACTTTGACGTAGGACGTATGATGTCATATGACGGTGTATTAGTGGTGTCCCATTTCTTAGGGGAATATTTTTTACCCTTACCCTTTTCACTCTGTTTTTAAGGGAAGGGGTGAGGAGTAGACATATGAGTATAAAATAGAATTGGAATTGGGCCTAAGTGTGTTTACCCCTTTCGAAGTAGCAATATCATTTAGTTTACCTCAAATCACCTCATGTCATGCAATTATTCAATTCAATTCAATTCAATTCAATTCAATTTTATTTATATAGCGCTTTTCACAATTTGTGATTGTTTCAAAGCAGCTTTACAGTAATAGAAGCAGTGGAAAGCTTAAAAAAACGACAGATAGCACAACATAATACACGATAGCAGCTAAATTTGCTGCGGCTATGAATCAACATTATAAGCGTGCGTATTGCTAATGTAACGTAAAGAAGAGGGTGCTAAGTAAAGCCCAAGAAGGCTGCCTCCCTGGGTTGAAAAACCCCCTATGAGAAAAAAAAACCCCAGACTCAGCAGGGGAAGTAAAAAAAAGTCTTAGGAGGAAAAAACCCTTGGGAGATATATTTATATATACATTGAAACGATTAAGGAGATTAGGCGGAGGTAAAGCGGGTTCTGCTGGTGGTCGTTGGTCATGCATCAGCTGGGCATCACGTTGACGGTCTGCCGGTGAGTCAGAGGTGTGCCAACTTTCACATTTACCGGAACTGGGTCTGTTTGTCTCAAGTGTCCTCGGAGACGAGGACGAGACATGAAGAAAGAAAAACAAAACCCAATTAGCGTAGGGGCCATTCATATGTATACACATGTACATATAAACAAACATACATTATATATATATATATATATATATATATATATATATATATATATATATATATATATATATATATATATATATATATATATATATATATATATATATATATATATATATATATACACATATACATATATATATATATATATATATATATATATATATACCCATACATACATACATACATACATACACACACACATACATATACGTATTGAAGATACGTCATCCCAGTGACAGACTCTGCACAGTTCGGTTTAGGGAGAACGAGAAAAATGCACGGGACGGCGAATGTTTTTAGGAAATGGATGCAGTGACGCCCTTTTAAGGACTGAAGTCCCGCCCCCGACTAGTGGGCTTAACACCACAAATCTATACCCACCGAGCTTTATTATATTATATTGATTCGTAATTGCGAACATGAGAATACATTTTGAATGCATATATTTTCTATAGGGCGGTTTCCCAGACAGAGCTTAAGCCTAGTCCCCGACTAATTTAAATGTTGGTGTTGTCTTGTTTAAAATATATTTTAAAATATATCAGAGTGTTGCCTCAAGATACACATCAGTAATGTTTATTTATAAATTATGCTTTTAAAAATGAGTTAAATATCCTAATTTAACTACTGTAAGGCTAGTTCTGGCTAAAGCCAATCCCTGTCTGGAAACCACCCCTATATGTGAATTGTCAATATTTTACTAGTATACACATATAGTATAAAGTTGGGCTGTCAAAAGATTAATCGTGATTAATCACATCTAAAATAAAAGTTTGTGTTTACATAACATATGTGTGTGTAATGTGTATAATTATTATGTATATATAAATACACACACATTCATGTGTATATTTAAGAAATATTTGCATTTATATACTGTATAAACATTTATATAATTTATATTATATAGAAATATAAATATTTTATATATAAAAATAACCAATTTTTCTTAAATATATACATGACTGTGTGTGTTTTTATATATAAATATTAATTATACACACTACACACACATATGTTATGTAAACACAAACTTTTATTTTAGATGTGATTAATCACGATTAATCTTTTGACAGCCCTAGTATAAAGATATCTTTAAGTCATAACATATTTATACTAAAAGCCAAAAAACATTTAATTTCTTTTGAACTTTGAAATATTTTTATGGGGACTTTAACCATTAGCTGTAGTTTGTATTGTAACACTGTGTGTTAAACAGTCCTACTTCCCATAAAGCCTCAGTAACTGATACTGCAAAAGTCTACTTTTATAAATATGCAAATGAAGCCTGGCAGCTGTTGTCTAAATGGGATGTGGCTTTTTGACATCTTTTGTAAGTGTCCAAGTGGCATATGGCCCTCCTGTGACAATCTGGAAAGATGGCAATCTCCGTGCTTAGCAGCGGCGCTCTGTTTTCCTTTGCTATGCGAGGGAATTTAGTCATGACAGAAGTTATCTCTAAGAGCACGACCTCTTCTCAAAACACAATGACAAGGTAGACTCTCTCTCTTTTATGATGACAGACTTATCTTTTTGTCACCCTATCCTTCCATATTCCCATTGTGTTTCAAAATTTGCTGATCTGATGTCTAGTATTAAATTCAACCGTTTGGGTTTCATGAAATAAATAAACTGTAAACACATCAGTTCATAAGGTTTTTAACAAGACTGTAAGTGAGACTACATACAGTACTCATCTATGGTTGGAAAACAATCATTAAATCAAGTCTGAGTAAGCATGATGAATATGCAATGTGGACCTTTTCCCATTCAAGTCAAAGGTTTGGCAACATAAAAACATGCAAGGCCACTACTGTACTGATAATATTCTTAAATCAATCTTCAATGATGGTTCACAACTTCAAAGAGACTTCAAACCTCAAAGAAAATCCTCTTAAAAAGGTACATATTACACTAATCTGCCGCCACAGAGCGAATCTTCAATCAAATCAGACCTTTGATTGCATTATAAATTACACGTAGGCTACTCAAAGTTAACTGAAATGCTGATTTGCGGAGACTTGACACGTCTACTGCAGCATGCCTCACTTGTTGCATGCACACTGCTAATGAATTGCTAATGAAGATTAAGGCAATGATCTTTCATACGAGTCAGAATCAGTGAAGATTAGAGATGGTGCCATCTCATTGGTTCTGCTACCCACAACCACTATAATTCAGAGACAAGTCCTTTTTTCTCTTGATCAAAGAACGCTGTAGATGACTTAAAAGCTTAGGGAGAGGTATTGTCTTTTTTTCTTTCATTGCTGTTAAAGATTGAAATCTTGATTGACATGAGCAATCATTTATTGATTTAAATGATTATAAGGATGACATGGCCATCACCAAACATACAGAACCGGGCGTTGCATTTCATTTCCATGGGGGGCACACTAAAACTAATTTAAAATAGACCAACACAAGGCTGTCCAGTCAACAATGACAACAAAACACATCACCAACATCTATAGTATACACGATGGAAACAAGAGTCTTCAGTTCCACCAACAATGAAATAATAATAGCTGTACATACCAGATAGCAATACACACACATACGCCTGGGAAAGCATAAACTATTTGATGATTTATTTTACATTTAAATACACTAAAGAGCATTCTTGGTAATGTATCTTTTTATGTCTGTATTTAGGCATTATTATTATGGCATTATCTGAGGTGGATGTAAAAAAAAACACTTTTTCAGTGTAATTTATTAAACAGAACACATGATTAATATTTTATCAATACAATTTAAAATGTTAAGTTTTTGTATTTCGATGTTAATTATAATTTACTATCTGAACATTTGGATACATTTATTAACTGAAACAATAAACCAATTTCCTCTAGAAACATCTTTTTAACTCTTTCCCCGCCATTGACAAATTATCTCAATTAAGAGAAAACATTTGCATGAAAAAATGTGTTCCTGATAAGTTTTTATGGTTAGCAGCACAAAAGGTTGTTGGTTTGATAGGGAACATACATGATCAAATATTCTTGGTTATGCACTTTGAAAAAAGCGTCTGCCAAATGCATAAATGTAAATGTAAAGCAATATTTCCTAAATACATTTCTGAATTAATAAGTACACTTAAAATGAAATTACTAAAATAAATAAAAAAACACTGATTAAAAATATTTTGTTCATGCCCTCCTTAACTTAAATGGATTTCTGTTTTGAAATCAGTGTAGGTTGTTTTTTTCTGAATATAAGTACAGCCGTGTTGATATTGCACACTGAATTGTCTCGAGATCCAATTAAAAGAAGAACCTGTGAAAGCAGAGTTGAATGAGTTTTGAGTTAATCTTTTTACGAGGGAAAGAGTTCATCGTGCACACGTGAGGTTCTGCATGACATGGTGTAATCTGTCTCTTCACACCATCCCGGCTCAGCTTTGATCACGACGTGTTTGATGACAGATATCGGCAGATCTCATCTGCCACCGTCGAATGCGGCACCTGTTGAAACTGACGGATTTAATAGAAAGAAAACAACTCAACAAGATAATGCACTTCCCAGCGCTCTCTGTCCCCACAAATGTGCTTTCAAGGGTCTCTCTGGGGTGAAATTACAACAGGGGGGTTAATGGAGGATCTCAGAGATGATCGGGGGCCACACTGGATTATGAAGGACCGTTCCAGAGGTCATTCTGTCTTCGGAGAATACATGACATTTTGAGAGACTAATAACTCTCTAATGAAGGAGCAGTTTCACAGGGCACCTCGACATCAGTTTTGACCTAAGCTATTTGTTTTATGACTGTGATCTCAAAGATTTTATCAAAGATTTTATCTCTTTGCAAACAGGCATGGGGAAAACATACTGAAACAAACATGCGAGTAGAACCTGTGCACACATTATTAGATGCATTGAATCGACAGAAATACACATCATTTCAAAAAGTGCACTGAGACACCATGAGATACCAAGATATCAGGCATTGTCCAGAAATGTTATCAGACCGTAATACTGTGGAATGATAAAATCTATTTATTATTCATTTCACTTCAGATACAAAGAATTATATTATATTTAAATTTAGCCGATTTATGCATTTTTATGCAAAGCAGCTTACAGCGCATTTTAATGTGTACTTGATACAAAGTGTACTTGATACAAGGTATATATTTTTATCAGTCTATGTGTTCAAAGCCAGAACCTTTCAAGCTGCTAATGCAATGCTCTACCAACTCAGCTGTAGTAACACTTAATATATTTATATATATATATATATATATATATATATATATATATATATATATATATATATATATATATATATATATATATATATATATATATATATATATATTTCTCAGAGAGCAAGTTGGAAGTTCAATCTGCTTATACAGATATGGAAAAAAATATATCTATCTATATTATATTTTGAATAAATCACCACACAGCTTTTGGCAACGCACAGTGGCTGTGGATGGCATAACACAGCGGCATTATATAATGTTATGCAAAAATGTTGTGCCATCAACTTTTGCTTAACAAAACCGCAAAAATAAAGATGGTTTGAACAGGTTTCCTATTATTGGTTAGCAAAGCACAATAGCCTCCAACTATAGACTGTAAAAAAGATGGAATATGCGATGACACGTACTTCCATTGTAATGAACTGAACATAAATAAAACAAAGATGGCTGCTGACACGTTATGCAAAAACGTCAGTTTGGAGCCACCTGATCTCATGAGTTTCCGTAGCATAGTCGCAGAATTTTTTGCTAATTTTTTCGTGGCATTCTCACGGATCTCTGCTTTTTTCCGTGGCCCTGCCACAGACTTTTTTTTCGTAGCATTCTCATGGATTGGTTACTCTACTGCTTTTTCCTATTTTCAAACCATTGTTGCTTCGGTTTAGGGTTAGATTTGGTGTTTGCGTTAGTATGTCACTTTAAGTAATCAATTGTTGTCTGGCGTTGGGGTTAGAGTTGGGTTTGGGTAGGGATGTAATTTTATGTAAATCTAACCCTAAACCGAAGCGACAATGGTAAGAAAATAGGACAAAACAGTTGAGTAACCAATCCGTGAGAATGCCACGGAAAAGAAAGTCCGTGGAAATATGCGGAGATCCATGAGAATGCCAAGGAAAATTAGCAAAAAATCAGTGACTATTCCACGGAAATTCGTGAGATCAGGTTGCGTTAGGCGTGATATCTTAGCTAATAACATTTATTAATGAGCTTACAGAGCCCACATTTAACGTTACCGAAAAAAATACTCTGTGATCCATCAAATCCTGGAGGTCGGTTAGTACAGTTTACCTCTAAAAAACAAATTTTGTCGGAATTGAAATAAATAGTCCGCTCAGAAAAGCTGTCAATCACAAATTATAATCAATCATAACGACACGCCCCATTTCTATAGCATCAAATTACTAGCTAAAATTAAACTTATCACAAAAATGAACAATTGAACATATATCAGCGTGATATCAACTACCTTAAAGGACCAAAAACATCTTTTGGAAAATTTTATTGGAAGTATTTTTTTTTTTTTTGACCCGAGTCCCATTCGTTTGCATGACAAATCAGAGTGAGTCTCATGGCAGGCGGGTTGCAATTGTGGTGCCTTTTGAGTAAGACACTACCCTAATTGGATAGCTGCCTATTAATACAGGTGTGTGATTGTGTTCACTACTTACTGGGATGGGTTAAATGCAGAGGTCACATTTTGTGAATGCATTGCATACTTGACAAACTTGTCACTTTCAAAAGTAGCCTTTGCTAATACTTGAATAGAGATGATGCACAGTGTCATGCATACAAATACAAAACACTATAACCACATAAAATATAACATTAACACCATAATGTACCTACAGTAATTTAAAGTACACTGTAGGTCAGGGCGACACAAAAATTAAGCCTGAATAATACACCGTATTAAACTTTTCCACACACATCACTTTCAGAGGTTTTTAGGGCAAATGCAGAAGTGCAGTCATATCACCAAATGCATCCCAGAACCTCTGAACTGAAATTAGGGTCTAAAATGCTACTATCGATATTTGCCCTCAAAGGCATGCTGGGTGATATATTATACATGTGGATATATCTACAGCATTTTCATTTCTCATACCCCCTCAAAACTGAATATATCTCAGATTGTCTCTGCCACATTGTGATTCATGACGTACAGGGGAGAAATTTTTCTGCCCTCTGAGACGTGTGAATACCTGAGCGGAGGTCAGTCAGGGTCACCAGAGGACGAACATCTCCACCTCAATACAAAGGATGAAAGGATAAAATGAGCTTGGTGCAATATCAGGTGTCATGTACAGCAAAAACCATCACAAACACACACACGCACAGAAGAGCCAAGATGGAGTGAATCTCAGTGCAGGCGACAGAGGTAAGGAAATAACCCTGCCAGCAGCTCGGCCCTTGAATGAATGAAAATTCGACTGGAGCGATTTTCCAATTTGTGTCTGTTTGAGCAGATTGGTGCTTTCAGAATGCCAACGTCAGACGGCCCCTTACACATTATTCATGTCTCTGATGGTGAAACGAGGTGCGGAATGACAAATTAAGGAGGGGAAAACTCAAAACAAAGTGCTCTTGAGCCACAAGTACCGGAAGAGAGAGTCCGCCATTGATTTTTTTTAAAGCCTGGAGTTGTATTATGGATGCGGTTTAATATCTGAGAGAAGGGGATCAGGATTTTCATAATCTTATGATAAAGAAAAGGATTAAGAAGAAAGAAGGGATTAATTCTGCGATCTGCCAATATGCTGGACTAACACGTTTCCAGGGAAATGAGATATCCCGCCACTGCGCTGCGGCCCGGTGTAACCCAATTACACTTCCCTCGGATTTCATTTGGTTATGGCATGCTTCAAATGATTGACTTTAGGTAGACTTCCAGAGTTATTTGAAATCTCACTTGTAGGGCTTTTTTGTATTAAGAGTCAAGCAGAATGTTACATGTTGTATGTTAAGAAACAACATTACGCGAAGTTAAAGGCGGGGTGCATGATCTCTGAAAGCCAATGTTGACATTTGAAATCACCTAACCAAACACGCCCCTACCCCAATAAAATCTGGACCTTTTTTGATAGACCCGCCCCACACATACGAAACCGAGGCAACGATGTCGGTTTGTAGACACGCCCCCAAGTGTGTTTTGATACTTAGCCCGACTCATGCACCCCACCTTTAATGGTTTGTTTAACTATTTTGTGAAATGTCTAGAGAGCGAATGAGAAGTCTTACAAAAAGTCTTTCCTTCCCCTAAACAGCGTTCTACACCCATTACCTTAAAGTGCCCGTATTATGAAAAACTCACTTTTTCTGGGTTTTGGGGTGTTCATTTGTGTCTCTGATGCTCCCACACGCATACAAACTTGGAAAAAAATCCATCCATGCTGTTTTGAGTGAGATACAGGTTTCTGAATGTCCTCTGCCTTGAGTCTCAGATTGCGCGAGTTAAAACTCAGCTCCGTTGTGACGTAACAAAAAGTTTCGTCACATTCAGTTTGAATTTTCCCGCCCACCACCCCACTCGCAGGTCTCCACCCACCAGGTAGCTAGAGAGCATAGAGCAGTCACTTGAATGAGACCCTCTGTGCTGTTATCATCTCTCACGGAAATAACAGCGCTATTTGGATATTATGGATTATACTCCCACCTACTTTTAAAAACAAAGTTTTAACGCGTGATTATTGGAACCCGGAGTAATCTTATATACAGTGTGTTACGACGCAAACAGTCCTCAGATTGTAGGCGATAAGACCTTCATGCGAAATCTGATGTAAACAACAGACTATGTATCTATATTTCACGGATTATAAGCATTTGTGGAAAAAAATGGTAATTGGATGTATTTTATTGGACTTTCATGGATCATTCACACATCTGAAACAGACTGGATTCGATTCGCGATCGCGTTGTATCATCACAAAAGGTACATTAAGTCACGTTATATTTTGTATGTTGTCATCTTCTGTAACAAAATATTTATGATGCTAGAGCTAAAAGCTTTTTGCCAAACTAACCGAGACCGTACGCCCCGGCTTTTCTGACGAGGCGAGCCTCTAATAAATTTACGGTCCGCATAGATATATACACGGTCCGGACCTCCCGCTAGCTTCTAGCAATTAGCACGCGGTCCACAAGCAGTATACACCCCCCTGCCGGGTCTTAATTTCTGTAATTTGCGAAAATAATGCGTTTGAAAATGTTTATAACGGGAATATGTTAGTATTGTCCAGGGAAAACGAGTGTATTGTTCAGACTGCTACCTCACAATTTACGCTGGAATCTTTGTGTGTCATGATGAGTTTGACACACCGAGACCGGGCCTTACCGCCCCGGCTTTTCTGACGAGGCTAACCCCGAACGGTCCGGACCTCCCGCTAGCTTCTAGCAATTAGCACGCGGTCCACAAGCAGTATACATCCCCCGCCGGGTCTTAATTTCTGTAATTTGCGAAAATAATGCGTTTGAAAATGTTTTATAATGGGAATATGTTAGCATTGTCCAGGGAAAACGAGTTTATTGTTGTGACTGCTAACGTAACATCACAATTTACTCTGGAATCATTGTGTGTCATGAGTTTCTTTTCCTGTAGTGTACTTATTAGTGATACTTTTCTGCATGATTTGTCTGTTGGCAACATAAACCGTTAATAATAATAATATATAAAATAATAACACAGTATGGTCTGTACTGCTCACGATACCACTGAGCATGCGCACGGGCACATAGCGTTAGTAGGGGGGCGTGATCAAAGAAGCAGGAGCTCATAAATATGTAAGACTAGCTCAAAACGGCACAATCTGAACTGCCCTGAAACAGAGGCTACTAGAGATGGGTAACAATCTTTTCCTACAAGCTATTTCGAGCAAACAACTTTTGAAACATGCTTGATGGAACTCATACACCTATATAACTTGTGGAAAAGCAGTCATAAGATGGGCACTTTAAATATATATAGATATCCTCACATATGCATAAGTGGAGCATTGGCATGCCTCTGCAATATCTGTGTTTCTCATACGCTGTTGTTTTCTGGTTTATTGAGATTTAGATATGCCCCAGGTGGACGCGTTCTCCCTGGAGTTCATTATTTTCTCAAATTAGTCTGGTTTGTGGAATCAAAGATGTAAAAAGCAGCTAAGCTGTGTCTAATAGGCTCGAGTCTAGACGGCCCATTCCAATTACACACTGTAAATAGATTTTGTAATTCAGCTCAAGGGTTTGTTTATTCAATTTCGTGTTCATACAATAATGTTAATTCCATTTTATATTTATCAAACCTTTGTTAAGGATTAAACAGCTTCGCACCTTCAACCAAAAATGAATTTTGGTTCACAAGCCCATTTAATTTAATGGAATGCATTTACTGTCCCTTCATGAGTTAGAGATGTTTCAAGAAATACAACCAGAGAAACATAACATCATTAATATGAAGTCGTCATTCTGATCTAAGCTCATCAGGGAAGATGAAGTCATTCACAAACCTAGGATCTCTATACGGAAAGAGATGAATCTATAATGAGTTCTGCATTTCTAATGCATGACAACACTGTGCCTTCTTATTTCTTTTGCTGCAGACTGCTTGGTGACAATAACCTGGGTTAATGCTAGTCAATGCTGTCCTGCTTGATTTGTCCTGCATGCGAGGGAGGAAATAAGCCATGCTGACCTTCAACACAAACCAAGGACAGAGTTTAAACTGTGCATGCAGACAGAACTTAAATCTTTGTACAGACTAACTGGCAAGGTTGCATGAAGACTTATTCACACCCAAAAATACACATTTTTGGCAATAGTTCAACCAAAAATATATTTATTGCTCCGAGGTTACTCTTTTATAGCTAGTTATCAGTTGTGTTTTTGTTTTTACTATTAACTTAGTCTGAAATGTAGAAATAAAAATAGAAACAAGACAACTACACTGCAAAAAAAAAAAAGAAAAAATACTTAGTATTTTGTCTTGTTATCAGTAGAAATATCTAAAAATTCTTAAATCAAGATGTATTTTCTTAATGAGCAAAATGACCTGAGAAAATACATCTAGTTTTTAGACCAAAAAAATATACAATTTAAGTGAATGTGTGCTTAAATCAAGCAAAAATATCTAACAATGGGGTGAGAACATTTTTCATGAATTAAGTGTGTTTTTTTAAGATTTAAGATTTTTTCTCACCCCATTGGCAAATATTTTTGCTTGATTTGACCCCGCCAGCCATTTTTTGAAAAGTTGCCTGCCAGCATTTTTTGTGATTTTCACAAAAGTTTCACAAAATGCTTTCCAAAAGAAAATTTTCTTCTAAAAATATATAAACCTACAAAAACGTTTCTTCCTATCTATATTTTTTCTCTGCTTATAAACTCTTAAATATGGGTATTTTTCTAAAAAAGCTAAAATAATTGCATTTTTGTGAAGGAATTTTGTTAGAGATCAGATTCAGAACGATTATCAAAACATACAAAGGGTTTTTTAGTCATGGAATTTTTTGTTAATTTTTCTGTGGCATTCTCACGTATTGGTTACTCAACTGTTTTGTCCGATTTTCTTACCATTGTTGCTTCGGTTTAGGGTTAGATTTACAGAAAATTACATTCAAACCCAACTCTAAAAAAAGTTTAAAGTAAAAAAATATATACAAGAATACATCAAAAAAAAAATTATAAACCAATACTTAAAGTGACATCCTAACCCAAACACCAAATCTAACCCTAAACCGAAGCGACAATGATTTGAAAATAGGAAAAAGCAGTTGAGTAACCAATACGTGAGAATGCCACGGAGAAGAAAATCCTTTGCAGGGCCATGGAAAAATTCGGAGATCCATCAGAATGCCACTGAAAAATTCTGTGACTATCCCACGGAACTTTGCGAGATCATGTTGGTTAACCCCCTGGGGTCCAAAAACGCGGGGCCGCGTTTTGACGCATTTTTTCCTGTTTCCTGTGACATCCACTTAAAATACTCCGTCATTCATAATCATACACATACATGTAATACATCATTAGAAACTGTGAAGTGTCTACTTTAATGTGAGTGCCTTCATAATAACAACAAAACCGTGTGCTTTTGGCAAATAAAGAAAATAAACAGGGAGTGCATTTCGACATCTCTGTCTCCTTGACCATCTTCCTCAAACACGTTACAAACATGAACTGATAACTCCGCCAATACTTGTCACACGAACATGATACATGTGTCTAAAGAAAGCCTGAAATGTCTACTTTTACATGATGTAATTAAAATCTGAAGAACTCATTGTCTGTTTGTGTAATCGACATGTAAGTAAAGAGAGGTACAGTTTTTCTTGCTCAACCTCATTAGCACTAATGTGATCCCACCTACCCGCGTGCGCGCCATTCATATGGAAATTACCTGATGCGGGCTATGCAAACAAGATCAACGCCCCCAAACAATGCTTTGAGAAGCAGCAAGTTTTGACAGTTTCATTCACTTATCGATGCGCTGAGAAAATGAAATGACACGCTTTACAGGTGAGGAAGCTCTACAGACCTTACCTTACACATTCGCTATGCATCAATTAAAATTCAAGGCTTTACACCGCATTTTTTACATGACTACCGAAAGAAGTCTTTTATAGATTATGCACAGTATTTAAGGTTTTTATTCAGTTCTTCATATTCCCCGATGCGCTGGTCCTGCTGCTGGCGGAGACGCTAAACACCGTTGCAACAGGTGCATTGTAAATGTGCGTGGTGGACTCGTGCGATAGGTTAAACGTCTTTCTTTTATAATTTATCAATGTCTCAACGTTTCTTTTAATTAAATTATTATATATAAAGGTGGAGAAGCCTAAAAAATCCAGAGACCTGGCCGCATATCAACTGTGATGTTAAAATTGGTCCGAAACCATTTATTTACCGAAACTATTTATTTATTTATTTACAGATTTACTGACAGTGATAAGGCACCTGTTGCAAAAAGAGTCAAGACCAACATCCAGGCAAGCAGCAGCAGGTCCATTCTGTCATGGAAAACAGAGGCTGATATTGATGTGGTTCCACACACTTTGCGTTTCTTTCCTGCACTAAAGATGATCTCCATCAGGCACTACTGGAGACAGGACGATGTTTTCTCCGTGCCTTTTCCTGCCAGAGTAATGTCAAGAGAGAGATACTGCACTATTTCATGGAATGTGCACACATGAGTCACCCAGAAGAACAAAAACATGTAATGTTCTATTGTGTGTTCAGTTAAATAGGAACTGTTTTGAACAATGGCACGACAACATTTAACTCCATTCTCAAAGAGTTACAGTGTGTGATGGTTTACAAATGTATACATTATTTTTTATATTGTGAAGTATTTTTAGATGCACACCAAACTGTACATTCATAGCTGACATTTAGAATAATTTTCTTTTAATTAGAGCCATATTGTACTGGTCATATAGAATATTGTTACATGTATTGTTACTTTATTATTTATAATTACAATGATGCTTCTTTATTGATAATTACAATAAAGCTTTTTAACTCTATTGTATTGTTCATGTTTTTAGCATTTTTTGCAACCCTATAAGACTTTTATTTTACTAATTTCAGATAAAAATAAAGTCTTAAGTCTTTTGTACTTTACTGTAACCTATTTTTTTAAACTACAAGCAAAATATTCTCTCTTTAAAGGGACACTTCACCCATTTGCATTAAACTTTGTATAGTTAGAACCCCAGTCATGTTTTTGAATGGTCATGCATCATTTCCTCAGTTGCTGCTGAGACAGGAGAAATACAGATTTCAGTGTTGCACTTCCTTCTTTCAATGATGTAAAAATCATCATTTTGCATCATTGAAAGAAGGAAGTCCAATATCTTTGTTGAGGGGGTGAGCGTACAAACCCCTTTTCTCTGTCAAATAAGCACCAAATTCTAAATGTATGTTACATTTCGACTACAAATATGACACACTTTCAATAAAGATTAATGCTTATATGGGTGAAATGCTCCTTTAAGTCTCCCCGCATTCATTCTTTTGTCCCAACATTCCTCACTGAGCCATTAGGGGGTTGGGTCTCTGGTGTGAAACACATCAATATTCATGACCATTGACCCGCCCTTGCATATTGCCTTTGCACGGCAAAAGGTGTCTTACAAAAGTTAAATCAATGTATTGTTTCATGTAAGTGAGTGGGTTAAATGGTTTTTACATCTTTTTGTAGCAAATTCTCTACTCTACAAGAGTAGATACCTTTTTTGCTTGTTTACAAATGTTTAGGATGTGTTCCTTGGCCTTATTTCAGCAACTTTTTGTTTTCTTTTTTTACTAACCACGCATAAACATCATTTACTTAAAAATACAAACATGTACATACATTAATCTTACATATTATTATAGCACAGTTTGTGCTGAATACAGTGTTATGTGATATTAGCCATTAATGTGTTTTAGAGCAACTGAAAAAAGACCAAACGTGAGAGCATGTCAGAACCTCTGACAGTGTCCCAAAAGGGTCGGACCCCAGAGGGTTAAGCACAAATTCATTTAATGTGTATTTTTTCTGTCTAGAAACAAGGCTTATTTTCTTAGGTCATGAATGTGCAGGTTAAATTTTGCGGGCAGCGTACGCGTTCATATTAAAACCTTTAAAGTTTAAACTTAAGTCATTTGTGAGATTTCTGGGTCTTTTTCTCAGGAGAAATATCTGAGATACAGTACAGGAGACCTTTGGTTTAGATTCAATGTCTAGAAGTCATTTTAAAGAGATCTTATCTGTAATTTATCTCTCTTATGGACTCTATTGTTCTTTTCTCTCACTCAAGTCCTTCCAACTTGCATGCTGTTATGTTATTTCAGCTGAATATCAAATAACATTATAATGTATAGTAATGTGCCTAGATGTTATTGAAGGCAATGTGAAACTCGAAGATCATTTTTATATGGCCAGTATGAAAAGTTCACTTCAGACTTCGCCTCAGGATTGTTTCTCTCTATTCAACACTCATTCTGTTCTTCACAGTCTCACCTAAAGCTGCAGTTTCTGAGTCGGTCTGTGCTGTTTTGGTGAACTCTCACTTTTACAGACTCCTCATAAAGAGCAAGGTCACTATTCTCTCTGACCTACAATGAGCAAGCACACACCATATCTGCAGTCAGCTGCATATCTGAAATAGCTGATTTAAAAATATAAAATAAAAATTCTGTTGTCTTCTATTTGCCACAGTGTCACATGTATGCTGTTCACGGAAGAAGAAATAATGTAGGCCTAAAATGTCTAAAAAGGTTCCTTAAAGTTTGTGTAAATTTAAAAAAAAAATTGAAACACATTATACATTTTAGAAATGTATTGCTGAAACTGCCGTTTTAGCCAGTGGCGGTTCTAGGGAGGGGCCAGCAGGGGCCAGTGCCCCTGTGACAACAAGCTTGGACCCCCTTGTGGCCCCCCTAAATGTTGGGTGTGAAATTATTTTTACAAATGTTTTTGCTATCTGAGTTTTTAGACCAAAAATATAAAATTTAAGTGATTATGGGGCGGTTTCCCAGACAGGGCCTAAGCCTAGTCCCAGACTACCTTAAATGTTAGTGTTGTCTTGACCGAAAACAACTTACTCTGTCATACTTTAAAATATATCATTGCGAGTGTTGTGTCTGAAGATGCACACCAGTAATGTTTATTTATAAATTATGCTTTTAAAAATGACTTAAATATCCTAATTTAACTAAGGTCTAGTCCTGGTTTAAGCTAATCCCTGTCCGGGAAACCACCCCTTTATGCATAAAACATGTATTTAGGGTTTAAGAAAAATGTTCAAGATTTTTTTTCTAACCCCATTGCCAGATTTTTTAGCTTGTTTTATGCACAAAATCAATTATTTGATACATTTTGTCTAAAAACTAGACTTATTACTAGACTTAATTTTTAGATATTCTTACTGAAAACAAGACAAAAACACTAAGAATTTGTTTTCTTGAAAATAATTCTTTGCAGTGCAGTGCAGAAAATGATATGACATGAATAAGGTCTAAATGTAACTGGCCCCTCTAACAGTACAACTGACCCCAGATTGGCCCCCCCAGTTGAAACGGTCTAGATCCACCACTGGTTTTAGCCTCTTCCAAATAATCCTTAACACAGAAATATGGAAAAAAAATTAATGGTCTAAGTCTAAAAATCATTACTACACAGTTCACAATCTCTGTAACATGTTTCAGCAAAACATATCTAAAAAAAATTCACTGACTTTACCTGGATTTAAAGGATTAGTCAGTTTTCCTAAAAAAATCCAGATAATTTACTCAACATCCAAATATTGATGTCTTTCTTTGTTCAGTCGAGAAGAAATTATGTTTTTTGAGGAAAACATTGCAGGATTTTTCTCATTTAATGGACTTTAATGAACCCCAACACGTAACAGTTTTAATGCAGTTTAAAATTGCAGTTTCAAGGGACTCTAAACGATCCTAAACGAGGCATAAGGGTCTTATCTAGCGAAACTATTGTCATTTTTGACAAGAAAAATACAAATATGCACTTTTAAACCTCCGGTCCTGTGACACGCCAGCACGACCTCACATAATTGCGTAATGCCGTGGAAAGGTCACGTGTTACATATATTTTAAACAATAAAATTGACACAAAGACATTAATTAGTATCATTCGACATACAACAATGTCAATACGGTCCTCTTTCTCCACACTTGTAAACACTGAGGCGTAGTTTCGCATTCGTCATCCGTGACCTCTTGACGTGATGACGTATTGCGTGAGGTCACGCTGGCATGTCAGTTTGTGTTTAAAAGTGCATTTTTTTTCTTGTCAAAAATGACAATCGTTTCGCTAGATAAGACCCTTATGCCTCGTTTGGGATTGTTTAGTCCTTTGAAACTGCAATGTTAAACTACATTAAAACTGTTACGTGTTGGGGTCCATTAAAGTCCATTAAATATCCTGAAATGTTTTCTTCAAAAAAACATAAATTCTTCTCGACCGAACAAAGAAAGACATCAACATTTTGGATGACATGGTGGTGAGTAAATTATCTGGATTTTTTTCTAAGAAAATTGACTAATCCTTTAACATTAAAAATATCATCATCGTATGTGCACATAAGCATGCAGCTGAGGAAAAAGTCTAAAAATCTAAAATCATTTTGCAATGACTGAACAGACTCATGTTTGATCAAACCTGATCTAAAACCGATTTTTTTGCCTGGAGATCAAAAATAGGTATGAGGTAAGCGGCAGAGGTACGAAACACTTCTGCAGCACGACTTCCTGTCTGAACTTTGATTGTATGTGACAGAAGTTACCCGCTCATCACCTCTGGGACTGGAGAGAGAGAGGTTCATGTCGAGTGGGTGGTCCATTGTGAAGGAAAACCGAACTAACTCTCTTTCCGCCTCTCTTCCTCCCTATATGCTTCTACCTATTTTCTTTCTTTTTCCATTGTACGTGTCAGCTGAGGAGACTCAGAGGACACAGCAAAGAGTCTGGGTGGAGACAGCGCCTCGAGCTTACGCCTCCAGCGGAGGATTAAACACCAAGTTGGAGACCTTGGAACAGTTCAGCCCATTCACTCGCGCTCGACTCTCTATCCCTTGTGTCTTCATTCTCCTACACTTTCTCAAACTGGAAGGTCAAGTCATTGCTCTAGAGATTCCTTAAATTTATTTACTTCTTATCTTACCAAGCTCATCATGAACTTAATGTGACCTGAGACCAAATTCTGATGATTTATCTTTCTGCATAATTCAGACAGATTTTATTTATTATACATAAGTGAGGTTTCTCGAATATGATTGGACAGGAAGCTAATATTTTATGTGGTCTTTTTATATATAATATGATGCCTGACAGCACTTTATTTTGCTTTTTTATTTTATACTAATACCCTGCAAAACTCTGTTGTGAAGTCCAATACACAAGTTCATGAGTTCCACCACAGCTTTTTAAAGAAATGTAACACTTGTAAGTAGTTCTTTAGAGTAGATAACAACACTAACATTCATTTTTTTAGCTATGCAGAGCTTATGCCAATGGTTCGACACAAAATAAAAAAATCTGCCTTTCTTCTTGCCACGAGGAACGCAATGCACAAACACACGCTGATTATCCATTATTTCACACCTACTATTTATTACTGAAACCCTCTGGCTAGCGAATCATTTGTGGTAAACATTCATTTATCTCAGGGCGATTTTCTCCAGTTAAAAGCTTACAGAAGAGAAATATTAAGTCATTAATTCAGTCTTTAACAGTCTGAGTTAACATCCATTTAATGTTGTTGTAATGAATATAATTAATTTTAAAAAACCCAATTGGCAAAAGCCAAAATGTGCATTGATTTAATAAAACTGAATTGCCCCACAGAGAGCAGAAAAGAAGGTATTTACATACATTGCCTCTTTGTGGATTAGACACAATTTACTATGGAGAGAATAAAGAAGAGAAAATTATCATTAACTAGTGTTATGAAGAACAGTTCATTTATTTAGTTTGGGACGTTGCTATGCGAATAACAAAGCCCACAAAAACATTTCAGCATATTTATGTAACATTTGCAACTCTTAACTTTTGTAAAGCATTTCTGATTGAACAGTTTAATATATACTACACTTTAAATTCTGGCAATTGGGTTAATAATAATAAACCAGCTGAATATAGAGTGTGCAAAAATGGTGTTTGATTTTAATCTTCAGCCCTCTGCCTGTATGATGCATTATTTCTAAGAGTTGATACATATGAATGCTTATTTAGTTATCAGTGTACTTAACATTATTTTTGTGAATGGGTCTTAAAGGGATAGTTCGCCCACAAATGAAAATTATGTCATTATTCACTCACTCTCATATTGTTAAAAACTTGTATACATTTCTTTGTTCTGATGAACACAAACTAAGATATTTTGAGTAATGTTTGTAGCCAAACCAATCAGAAGCCCCATTGACTTCCACAGTATTAATTTTCCTGCGTATTATGGAACACTCTCAGTACACAAAAAGCAGTAGGTGAGGCGAGTAGTATTTCCGAATACATAGTATTCGAAAAACAGTATGCGAAAAGTACCCAGATGACCTACTACTTCCAGTTAGATTTTGCAGTATGCATACGATGGACACTTTACTATCCCATGATGGCCCGGGAGAGGAGTTATCCAACGAAGAAGAAGAGATATTTTCGCGCTGGAATGACATAATGTGATGACGACGTGTCACATGATGTAGCAACATGTCGGATGTAGTACGTCCGAATCTCATTCATACTACCAGGTTTCATACTATACGTACCTACTATTTTAACAGCAAGTAAGTAGGTACATATCATTCAGTACCTACTGTACAGTATGCGGTTATATTTGGGCCACAGCTAGTCCGTGTCGTGTTTTGTGTTTGTCTCCGATTACGTCACCTGGACTATTCACGGACTGATTGCTCATCTCACCTGTTCCTTGTTTAGTCTTTGTGTATTTATACTGCTGTCTGTGTCACACTTGTCGCCGGAAGATTGTCATTACAACCCTGTCTGTTCCCCGTGTCACATATTGGATGTTCCTGTGTTTGCTTACCTGTTACTCCTCGTGTTTTGATTTCCAGTTTTATCATTAAATGTTATTTATTTTTCCGAACTCTGCGTTTGCGTCCTCACTCCACTCCCGTATCATGACAATTTGTACCTAAATGGTACATATTAGGACCTTTAATAAAGGGAACTGTGAGTGTAGTAAATATTTACCATAACTGTTTTTAATCATGTTTTGAGCGTACTCCCACTACATTGTTTTTATTATCGTCCGGTTATTGATAAAGGTAGTCTTAAAAAAGGAACAAAAAAGAAAATATATCACATTGCTTATACATCCGCGTTTGAAAATAAGGTGGATACAATACACGCAAAGGAAACTACATGCCACATTAAAACCAGACCATCACATGATGAGCTTATACAGTTTTGTGCTGTCTGCTTCCTGTTAATGCTATTTCATCCCCTTTCAGCATTGAAAATAGCCTCAGGAGATCACTTATCTGCATAACAAACATTGCATTGATATTAAATGTAAATTTAATTCTGACTCGATTTCAGATACTCATGCACAGAGGCTCATAACAGATCACCTTAGGGGGAAAGTCGTGTGTCACACAAACATACAAATCTATAACTGTTATAGCTGCCGTTCTAAAGTTAAATAAAGCCAATATGTTTAATTCTTCCAGAGGTCCGAATTTTAAGGTGTAAAGGAGTTGCAGCTCTTGGGATGTGTTTCTAATATCTCACTGCACCAGCGTTTGTTGTGTCGGCTCTGTACATTAGGAAAAAGAACCAAACAAGCTGCTGTTGAGGTAATCTGCTTTATCACCGAATATGATGTACGAGCATCTGCTTCAAAAATGAGTTTACACAAAAGGATAGGGAGTTGATTTCTCTTGGCAAGACCATTTTTGTGTCCGTAAGCCTCAGTGTTGGAATCTGGGCACGAGCACAGTGAGAGCATTGTCGGAAAAATGCAGGACAACAAACATAAAGGGCGAAAGAAAAAAGGAAACAGAGTAATCGTACAGTCACATTCTTTCCTTCTACAGACCTCCGCAGAATATCATTACCGGGGGATTGCATGTCGGGGAATGTTAAAAGTTGACCTTTTTTTCCACAAATTCAGCACCGGAGTGTGCAGGTATTCCCATTGGATGGTGATGCAGCAGAAATAAACACCAGGATTGGTGAGAAAGGGAGAAAGAAAGCTTTGTTTTAAATCAAAATTTCGATTTGAGAAATTTCTAGGTGCATTTACAAACCGTTATTGAGCTAGTAAAAGGCCATTTTACCATAAGCATGCACTGTCAGAAAAAAGTACAAAAGCTGTCACTGGGACGGTATGTTTTGAAAATGGTCCTTCCATTTTGGTACTGATACGTATTTGAGGTACCAATATTTACCTTTGATGCAGCCTTATATGCGGCCTTTATGTGCAAAGACTTACATGGTACCGCCCAGCAACAGATTTTGTCTTTTTCTGAGAGTGTGGGTTAGATATTTTTAGTAATTTGCTGTAACTAACTTAATACTGCAGATGTTTTAAATTGTTTCTGTCACTTTCAGCCTGGTCTCACTGTAATATGTATATTTACATGTAACTTTAAAAAAACAAACAAAAATATTTTTTATACGTTTAAATTGATCCTGAAACGTACAATTTAGACGTATTTACAACATTTAAACGAAGCATTATTACGTTTTTACAGCTAAAAAGGTAAACATTTATGTATCTTTCATTTCATAAAGATTGCTGTATAATTTCCCTTTAACCATTTTAGCGATAATGTTGCTACCTTAATTCTACCCCAAACCTTACCATAAACCCAAACCTTACCCTAAAGCCAAACCCTTTTTATACCAAATATTTACATACGTAATGTATTCTTTTTATATTATGCAACGTAACAAACAGATATGTGTAGGAACATTTTAGTAACAATATAACAATTTAGCATTTAAAAGATATTTTAAGCCACTACAGTCCTACGCAAAACAGTTTATTAAAATCATGTAATGGTACTGTTACAAGGCATAACAGACAGACAAGTGTAATCACAGCAAATTATTAATTGTGAATATTAAAATCAGTACCAAAAGTAGTTAAAATGACAATATTCTGCAGCCAAGGTCCTCTCTGGAGTATATGAAATAAAGTAAAGAGGAGTATTCAAGTTATTAATCCAAGAGAATGTTGATCCGGCTTCCCTCCGTCACAACGCATTTCAAATTTCAAATTTCAAACGTACACAAACGCAAATATGTCACGTAATATGCAGAAATGACGCAAATATGTCACGTAGCACACAAAGAGCCAATGAGCTTTTGATATCACTGCCGTAAAGCAAAGTGTTGTAAAACTTCTTGAGGCGCGATATTTGAATTAAAACTTAAACAAACGTGCGATCTGACTTTATGGTTGCTGCATGGCCGGATTATCCATAGACGGGATTGGGCGAGTGCCCTAGGGACCCAGGCAAAGGGGGGCACAAAGGGCTCCAGACTGCAGCCCAATATGTTTTTTTTTTTTTTTTGAAGTACTCGCGCATGTGCAGCGAGTACTGCATAGAGTTAAGTCTATTTAGTATTTTTCAGTAATGGAGTTATTTTGGGAAAATTAAAAAATTGCATTGCAGGCTGATTTAAGGGGTCCCTACATTTTCTGCTGGCACTCCTAAAATTTTCAGTTGGGGGCTACAGTGCTGCTAATAACAAAAAAGTTAGTCTGGAACCCTGAATGACTAGAGTTTTATATAAATATATATATATTTTGGGGGGGAACTTGAAATTTGGTCACCCTGGGGTACTTCACTGTGTTAATCCGGGCCTGGGTTGCTGATGAGAACTCGGATCAAGATCGGCTGAATTTAGATCTGTTCAAAATTTTATGAATTTTAAAGATGTGGATTACAGCAAATGAATAAAAGTAACATCTTTCGTAAATGTATGTTGTATTTTGGTGTAATTATTGCTAAGTAGTAGGGATGCACCGATACTGGTATCGGGTATCGGCCTCAGTACCACATTTTCTAAAGTACTCATTCTCGTTAAAAGTCTCCTGATACCTGGAATCGATACCACGGTCTGAGAAATGTCTATGTTTGAGCGGCGTGTAAGGGGTTAATGCCTCTTGTGTTGTCCAAAGAGGCAGAGTTTACAACAAACTGGAAAACTAGTCCTTTGTTTTTTTGTTAAATTATATGACTAAAGCTGTTACCTGTAAATTTAAATCATTTTTTTTTATTAAGTACTCCGTATCGGTATCGGCAAGTACTGAAATGCAGGTACTCGTACTCGTATTCCAAAAAAGTGGTATCGGTGCATCCCAACTAAGTAGTAATAATAACGTATTGCATAGGAGAAAACTCTTTTTGTGTGTCATGGCAAACAAACTAAATATAAAAAAAAAAGTTAAATAATTACATAAATGTTATTTATTTTAAAGTTTTAAAATGTAACTGAATATCATCATTTCATTAGGTAAATGGGTAAACTATCTTAAATAAATAAGTCATAAAATATGATGGAAACATGTCATTAATAATGAGTGAGAAACGCCAATGCCCGTGTTTTTAATATTTATAAATAGGAATAACTTACCTACAAATTTTTACGTCTGTAAAGCTGTAAATACGTAAATAATTTACGTATTAGTCCTGTCAAAACTTTAATATTATACGTTTTAGTGTGTTTTAAACGTAAGTAAATGTACATATACCACACTGAAACAATAAAAATACACACGTATTCTCATCATGTTGTCACTTTATACACTTGTGTGGCACTGTGTGCATCCAATGCAATTATCTATGCAAGTTACACACAGTCTCATGTGACTTGCATGCTTTTAAACTGCTGAACGCTGCATAAAACAACTTTCAAGCAGCTCAGTCAAGGGTAGCTATCCCATGGTTCCCGGCGTGAGGTCACATCAAAAATCCTGCGCTTCACATATTGTCACACAATAACAAGACCCCTGGACCCTCTCCAACACTTGATTATAAAGAAAGCAGCTCCTGAACGCATCATATTGGGAATATGCTTTTTCTGGTTTAGCCTGAAAATAATTCCCCTTGGCTGAAGGTTGTGATCTCACTGATCTGTACTTTGATGCTTTTTGCTTAAATCCTCTTCAATACAAGGAGATGAGAGCAGCGCCCGCGAAAACAATTTCATTAGAGAGATTGTTTTTAGATTGTTTTAATGTATCTGCAGATTGGAAGGGGGCAAATCTTCCCCTAAGCTGAACCAGAGTTATTTCTTCACAATAAAAGATGATTAAATTTATATCGGCAGACTGATATATCATCCTCGTTTATGATTTACTGTTTAAATCTGAATAACTTGCGTCATGAAATCTGGTGTTATTTCATCACCATATTTGAGTAATGCCAAACTCATTTCTAATCTGTTAAATAGTACAGATAAAGATCAGACCACTAAATAAAAATTATGTACACTGTTAGAATTTTTTTTAAATACTGTATGTAACCCAGCTGTCGATAGGGCAGCACCTAAATTAGTCCTAATATGTACCAGTAGGTACAAATAAAATTAAGAATTAAATTTTTAATACTGACCTGATACAATATTGATTTTGGTGATAACTATTTTCTTTAAATGGCATTTATCGCATTTTGGAACCAAACCTTCATATATACATTACATTTGGTAGCAATGTACCTTTGTGATACCTATGCAAATACTAGTAAATGCCGCTGTACTTTTTCTGACTAAGTCGCCTCAATTTTTGGATTAAATGTTGCATTTTGACATTCTGTTTTGCATTATATATCCAACGTTGATTAAGAAATAAACATGAGGCTCACTTTAATTTCATAGACCTTTTCAGACATGTCACTTTTATTTATAAACTGCCGTGACCTGAGGCCATTTTGTCACTCTTTCTCTTATCACCCTTGCTGTGAAGCATGCACTACACGACAGCTTGAGAGTGCAGAAAGCCTGGAAGATATTCTGCCTCGTTCTTAATTACAGCTGATTAAAGTGACATTTTGTCACCCGGGTGTCTGGTGACATCAAACAATAAGGCTGTGAATGAGACTTGGGGTCTTTTGCGTTTTACCTCTATATCTCTACCATTCTTGCGAGTCAGAAAGAAACTGTCGACGCTCTAAATACGGCTCGTCTTTTTCGGTAAATGGGGGCTCGGCACACACCCAGGTTTAAATTAAGTTTTCAGATGAGGTAAAAAATACACTTGCCTTCGAGCAAGGCAAGCTGTTTGTCACTTTGAAATGAGATGGGTTAGAAATAGGGGTTAAAAATTAACATCTTTCACCTTTCATATTCCCAAATGTCAATACGAAAATTTGATGTAAAATAAATGTTGATAAAGATAAACATTTCTTGCAAAATGCATCTGTTTAAAGATACAGTTCACCCAAGACTAAATTCTGTCATCATTTACAAAAACTGCATTAATTTCTTTGTTCTGCTTAACACAAAGGAAGATGTTTGTAATCAACCAGTAAGCAGGGGCACCATTGACTTCTATGGTAAGAAAAATACTATGGAAGTCAATAAAGCTATAAAACTGTTAGGTAACAAACATTGCTCAAAATACATTCCTTTGTGTTGATAGACAATGATTGCATTTCTTATTTTTGGGCAAACTATCATAAGGTTTTACTTTGAGTTAGGTAAAAAAAATACATATTAATATACTTTATTACACGGCTCTCTGGAATGCTTGATTCTGATTGGTCAGTTGAGACATTTGCAGGTTCGTTCTTTTCAAATAATAACCGCTCCAAAGTAATAACGCATAGCCGGTACTACTTGTACGAGTAAAATCGCTCCGCGCCAATAAAGATCAATAAAGATTACTGTTTGGCGCCATTTTGTGACAAACACTCGACAACCACGACAAGACACAGACAGCTACTGAGACTGAACTTGACAAAATAGAGCATGACAGCTACGAAGCCAACACACAAAAAAATACAGATGGGCATTAAAACTTCTCAAAGACTGGCTAAAAGAGAAAAAATGGAGACAGACAAGTATGAAGCAGAGGATCTTAATAAGGTATTACGATCATTTTATGCATCTGTGCAAAGTTTCGCGGAAGGATAAAAATGTTAATTTAAAACAAATATGCCAATAAAATGTTTTAAATTCATATTCATGTCCGTTTTTTTCTTATGTGACAAGTAGCCGTGTAATAAGCGGGATAATGTAGAGGCAGCCGGTATCGGGAAATAAGCCCCTTCAGTGTGATACAAGACCCTCCACTTCGCGTCGGGTCCTGATCACACTGTCGGGGCTTATTTCCCAATAACTACCGGCTGCCTCTACATTATCCCTTACATAACACTGGTAAAAAAATATGTTTTTCAGTTCAAAAATGAATGATTCCCCTTAGAGAGGATAAGTTTCAGTGACCCTAAAATCAATCCAAAATTTGATTCCCATGTAATTATCCACTTGTCAGAGCATGAGTGTCATTTGACTGTAATTGGGCCAGTCACTCCAAAGTCAGCGATACAGTAGTTATACGACTTCAGCTTGTCAGAGAACAAGAAACTATTCTCATTACATTCATGACTCAGACCCCTATCCGAGCCCTTGACCTTTCAGTAACACTTCAAAAGATAAAAATCTTTGACCAGAGCTCAAATACCATTTCACTCGTGCAATGATAAAATGATAGACATTTGGCAAATTGGAGTGTTTGTTTCCTGGGATGCGCTACGGCTGTTTGCTGTGGGGAGTTCGGCCGGTTTTCATCTCCGCTCTGTGCGTGACCTCGAAAACACTCTCTCTGCCCTTCACACGCCAGCGCATCGGGCGATTGGCCGGGGCTCGACTAATCAAAAATGCATGATATCAAAGCGAACTCATCCTCTATCAACTAGCAGGGTCCCATTTGAAGATTTGATTTTATGAGGCTCAGAATAGCCTTTACATATGAATTTCTACCCTCATGTCTGTTGTGGATTAGATCATATTTTAGTGTTTTAAAAAGCTTTTGGCTCAGAGGTTAGATGTGATTTACAAACCTTTAGATGCTTGTGCTAAATATTCAGTGAATTTTTATACGTAAGGTGACTTAGTGATGCCCTTCATAATTTTTGGTAAGTTTTTTAAGGTGAGCAATAATAGTTATTTAGGAAATAATCTTTATCCAAGAACCTATTCATACCTTTATTAAAATACAACATACACTCACCTAAAGGATTATTAGGAACACCCGGTCAATTTCTCATAAATGTAATTATCTAAACAACCAATCACATGGCAGTTGCTTCAATGCATGTAGGGGTGTGGTCCGGGTCAAGACAATCTCCTGAACTCCAAACTGAATGTCAGAATGGGAAAGAAAGGTGATTTAAGCAATTTTGAGCGAGGCATGGTTGTTGGTGCCAGACGGGCTGGTCTGAGTATTTCACAATCTGCTCAGTTACTGGGATTTTCACGCACAACCATTTCTAGGGTTTACAAAGAATGGTGTGAAAAGGGAAAAACATCCAGTTTACGTTAGTCCTGTGGGCGAAAATGCCTTGTTGATGCTAGAGGTCAAAGGAGAATGGACCGACTGATTCAAGCTGATAGAAGAGCAACTTTGACTGAAATAACCACTCGTTAGAACCGAGGTATGCAGCAAAGCATTTGTGAAGCCACAATGCGCACAACCTTGAGGCGGATGGGCTACAAAAGCAGAAGACCGCACCGGGTACCACCCAGTTCCACTACAAATAGGAAAAAGAGGCTACAATTTGCACGAGCTCACCAAAATTGGACAGTTGAAGACTGGAAAAATGTTTGTCTTGTCTGATGAGTCTCGATTTCTGTTGAGACATTCAGAGGCTCAGAATTTGGCATAAACAGAATGAGAACATGGATCCATCATGCCTTGTTACCACTGTGCAGGCTGCTGGTGGTGGTGTTATGGTGTTGGGGATGTTTTCTTGGCAAACTTTAGGCCCTTTATTGCCAACTGGGCATCATTTAAATGCCTCAGCCTACCTGAGCATTGTTTCTGACCATGTCCATCCCTTTATGACCACCATGTACCAAATTAGTTTCTTGCACATGGCAATGAGTTCACTGTACCAAAATGGCCCCCACAGTCACCAGATCTCAACCTAATAGAGCATCTTTGAGATGTGGTGGAACGGGAAATTCGTGCCCTGGATGTGCATCCCACAAATCTCCATCAACAGAAAGATGCTATCCTATCAATATGGGCCAACATTTCTAAAGAATGCTTTCAGCACCTTGTTGAACCTTATTTTTACTCTTAAATGACTGCTTCTCATAAATGGAATTAATTATTAGGTAAAGTTCTCAGTTTTATGAATGAAAAAAAAAATGCTTTAATAATGTCAAAACGTTCTTCCTTAGTGATAATTTGCAGGGATAAAATGAGCTTTGCAACCTTACACATGCGTAAGGTGAGAATGTATCTTCTCAGTTTCTGCTGAAACAGTGTTCTGTTATTCTTCTAGAATTTCCATGAATTAGTTTGGATGTTCATTTCATTCCAGTCTAAGACATATTTGAATAACATTTCACTCCTAGATCACTCGTGCATTGGTAAATCCACAGTGAGCGTGAATGCTTATAAATGTAAAAATAAAACACAACAAATTTCTTCAACTGCATTCACACAGTGGACAGCAGAAACACGAGTAACAAGGAATCTCATTATTTTACGTGGACTTTTATAGGGGAAGTCAAAATGGTTTGCCCCGCTTGCCTGTATGTGACATTTCCCTCTTTCATTAATGAGACGTTCCATCAGAGTCGAGCCAGTGCTGAGACCAGCAGACCTGGCAGAGTTTGGCCCAAGGGCCTGTTTTCTTACTGTTCACATATTTACCAACGTAAAATATTCCAGTGCTGTATGATTCGATAAGGCCAAATGTGTGCCCAGTCCCCTCACCCAGTAAAAGTCATAGCTGCGGGGAAACAGAAAAACAGCTTGCATTAACAGACTTATTATGAAGCTTTTTCTTTTTAATTTGGCGTAAAAATATTTATGCATTGCATTTTATCTGTTAGTGTGGGTTATTTTTATTTGCTGATACAGGAGCTTAAATTAATAGCCTAATTTATTAGCCATTGGAGTCAATACGTTAGGGATTACAGTAAAAGAAATAAACAAAAAAAAAATCACAGACTGATGTTGTGAAAAGGGAGGATAATTGTTTGGTTAATGAAGTTTCCTTGCTTCATAAGTAGGCCGACAGCTAAATACTGAAACTGTAAAGTCAAGCACAGCTGGAATCTCTAATTATACCCTTTGGTATGAGACAGCAATACATTTTACTCTCTTTACAGTCAGTCTCTTTACTAGCCCTAACCATGTGCTTTTAAAAACATAATGAATGCATTGCAAAGTCTTTAGCTAGCAAATAAAAATAATATATTTATCACACATTGTAAACAACTTAATGAGTGAGAGACAAGTTTCAATCTGGAAAATTACAAGCCTTAATAATTTAAGCAACAGCGGTTTTTCGACAGAAAATATGTTTCATAATTTGACTTTCCGTGGCCTTTCTGAGGTTGCTGTGCTATGCAATAATATCAAAGCTGATATATTGTATTTTGTGGCTCATCTGGCTGATAACATATTGGTTGCTTCTGGCGTGGGTGTGTGAATGATTGTCTAGAACCTCAAACATAAATTAAACTGTAATGTGTAGAAAATCGCAGGCTTTTGAAATCAAAACATATGTTGATCATAAATCATTTTATACTTTTACTAAATTCTATACTAGTATGTAATGTGGTATATATACTATATACAATACTATCGGGGCTTGACATGAACACCGGCCTTAATGGCGGGTTGATTTTGTTGTTGTGGGTAAGACAGCTAGCCTCACGTTGTCATACTCAATTCGAGTCAGAATTTGAGTCTGATACCGCTCCATTGGGCTATGATTATGAGGTGTGTCTCAACCGAAAAATGCCTCTGCACTCAATTGGATAGCCCCTTTAAATAATTACATCTTTCGGCGGGTCCTTTTCTTTCTGTGTTTTTGAAGCTTTGATTGTGTTTACAGTATGTTTCACGTCTAAAAAACCACGGTATTTTTCACACAATTGACTTATCTTGTATAGCGCTGTTTTCACTATCTTAAAAACAGGGTGATGTCTTCATTGTTCTGTAAAGTCACTCAGAAATCCATAATGAGTTCTTGTGTGTAGCTTGTTTAGTGTGTTGTGATTCGATAGCAGCTTGCCGTTAGCTTATCGCTGGCGACTGACATATTCCTGTGGGTGTAGTTTAGTAAAAAAAACTGTTCTACTGATGTAATTTAAGCAGGAATTTAACATTTTAACATTAACATTTAACGGCTGGTTTGGACTACAGCCCTCTACTTCCTGCTTTAATGACGTCAGTAGAACCGTTTTTTTGACTTAACTCCGCCCACAGGAATACGCCAGTCACCAGCTAAGCTAACGGCAAGCTAAGCTGCTATCGTATCACAACACACTTAAAAAGCTACACATTTAGAACTCGATACGTATTTCTGAAGGAGGGACTTCATAGAACAAGAAAGACATCAGCACGTTTTTAGGACGGTAAAAACAGCGCCATACAGATAAGTAAATTGTGTTAAAAATACCGTGTTTTTACACGTGAACCATGAATACATGTTATATTGCGCACTGTAAACACAATCAAAGCTTCAAAAACACAGAAAGAACAGTACCTTTAAGCAAAACCCATTTAAGAAAAAATGCTAATTAACAAGTAATCATGCCAGACACACTTTGTTTTGCATCTTCATTTATTGATTAAAGTTAATTTTTTAGTGTATTTTGCACTTTGTTTTGTCACATCTGATATGATGCAAACAAAAAAATTCAATATAATCCTAAATTAAATGTTGTTTATAATGTCTTTTTTATATACTATTTTAAGTCTAACTAGGGGTTAAAGAAAAACTTCACATTTATACATCCAATTTTTCTCATTTAAAACTCTGAATACTTTTAATGCACTTTGGCAAGTGCTGCTTTAATTTTAGCACAAAAGTTGTGATCCACGTCTTGTGTGATTTCTGGGTCGCCGCGACAGAGAGTTAAATGTCAGTACAGAGCTGGAACACTCTGGCAGCCGTGTGACTTTTTCCCTCCGGCCCTCCATATCCAGTAGGTGGCATTTAGCTTGTACTAGCTCGCTGTGTGGTCTGTGTTTTCAAATTCCGACATTGTCATGCTTCCAAAGAACAATCAGCAGGTCTCCGTGGCCTCAACAGGACATTAGCCTCTGTGAATCAGTGAAAGCTATAAAGGTCTGGCCTCTTTGAAAGCCCCGATAGGAGCGAGCACATCATCGGGGGCACATGAAGCCAGACTTCCGCTGTCTAAGGCTTTCTGCCGCTCCAGAGGGAGTTTGGCCTGGGGAACAAAAGGACGTCAGTCCCTTGCAATAAAAACACTGGAATTTTGAAGATATTTTGCTTCTTTTTAAAATACAAGGGTTTGGGTCAATAAACAGGTGTTTTATGTTCCTTAAGATTTATTTTACATAGTTTAGTTAGTAGCTCCGTGTCTTGAAAATGGTTGGTGGGATGGATGGAGTGTACACACCCAGAGACCGTATCTAATCAAGCAGATTTCAGGCTGAATCAAGATGCCATAGATTCTGCTGTACAGTGACAAGTCAGTCTTCTCACATGCAGGAGGTGAACTGCCTAGCACAACTTTTAATCAGCTTCTGCTTGTGGTTTAAATGGTTATCACTTCTACCATCTAATGAATCCTAATGGGACATTTCAATCTACCTTTTTTCAGGTCGTTTGAAGTGATTATATCGAAGGGCGCTCATGCTGCAGAAAAAGTCTGCAGTCCGCTTTCTCATTTCCTACACACAGTTACAGATCTGTTTTGAATGAAAAAATATTTGACAACTGGCAGTGATAAAAGTATTTGTAACTGGAAGGTAAAAATACAACAAAATTGTTTTAAGTCAATGCTAAATGGTCTGAATTAAAGGGATATTCCAGTTTTTTAAAAATATGCTCATTTTCCAGCTCCCCTCGAGTTAAACATTTGATTCGTATAGTTTTGGAATCCATTCAGCTGATCTCCGGGTCTGGCGCTAGCACTTTTAGCATAGCTTAGCATAATCCATTAGTAGTTATAGTGGTACGGCATTCGTCAAACTTTTATGACCCCCTCCCCCACCCGGTGACAGTTGCTGTCTGACAGGTCGTTTTTATGACCCTTTTGACAGGGGGGCGGGACCATCAATCAAAATCAGGACAAGTTGTCAACTTTAGACAGAAAGTATTTAATGGTTTTATTGCCGGTCATTTAGAGTGATTGTTTTTCCTGAGTGTGTTTTATGTCAAGCGTATGGTGTCATGTTTAATGACGGCTCGTGTTTCGACATTTGCTGTTTATTGACATTTGATGTCAGATCTCAACCATCCTCCCTCCTTTCGCACAAGACATGCATTCTTTCACAGGGGTGCGTGTTGTAAAGCGATTAAAGATTTCTAAAACTCAATGTTGGTAAAACAATCCCCCATTACGGTGTCAAAAAAGTAAATTGTTTATTTTAGATTTAGACAAATCATGAACAATGCTACGATTAAAACATTTGTTTGTAACATCACAAGTTATTTAATGAAATATTCCGTATACGTGTATAGTTTAAGCAATGATCTGAGCCATAACCTTCGGAGCCGGCAATACTACAATCTTTAGACGAAAGTCTAAACTAAATACAATTTTAAACGATTCATGAGTTCCGTGAATCTTTTCATAACCTGCACTATAGTTTCACGCGTATTAAAGATCCGGCGGTGTCTGACAAAGCGCCGGGTGAGCGTTCATATATGCCATTTTAAAATAATGTTAATAAATGTAATTCTGTCCACTATGGCAAAATAGGATTTTATTTTAGATTTACGGGAAACTTTAACCAAGTCTCTGATTAAGACATGTGTATACGTGCACAGATGGTGACAGAGAAACTTATATATGACGTTAATAAACTTTTAAATGTTTTTAAGAAGTATTCACCCCATTTTGGGGTTTTATTTTTAATTAAAGGCTTCTTAAAACATGTGTGATTATGTGTATATTATACAAAGAGTCTTATATTGTCTGCTCTGACAAAAATAAAGTATTATTTAGATTTAGGTCAATTGACTGCGTGTATCTTATAAATACAACTTGATAATACGTTTGTTTTGTCAAGAGACTTTTTTTAAAGTCACGCAAGAATAAAATCTTTTAGTTGTAATGGTAAACATTAAATATACTATTATCTATTTAACTATAAGCTATATTTTTCTGATCAACCTCAAAGTTTTTGATGTTGAGCTTATGACCGTGTGTGATAGATATTTCACAGCAGGGTCGGTTTGTAATCTAGGTAGAGTCTTTTAAAACTGTAGTGGTAAAATGTAATATGGTAACTCTGTCAAAAAAAAAGTAAAAGGTTTATTTTAGATCATAATCTATTTTATGGCAAACATTACTGTATCTAAAAGTTTTTAACAACACAATTTATTTAATGAAATACGCAGTATGTGTATAGCAATGAATTGTACCAAAACCCCCGTAGGTCGACATTTCTTTAGACTAAATCCTATTTATTTTAAACTATATAAAAGTTTAATCTTTTCAGACATAGTATTCTGATCACAACATTAGATCGCGCTCCGGCGTTTACAAACATACGCGGATGAATGTTCATATCCACCGTTAAGAAACTTTTAAACGATTAAAAACACTTTCATATCATCTTCTGGGTTTTGTTTTAAATTAATGATATCTTAAAACCAACTGGGAATATGTGTTTATTACACAATAAAATGTAATTATGGCCGCTCCGGTATAATAGGGGTTTTATTTTAGATTTGGGACTTTCTTTAACCAAGTCTCTGATTAAAACATGTGAATGCGTGCACCAAAGTTGTCAGATAACGTAGACTGATGCGCACATATATCTGGTGTTAAGAGCCTTTTAAACGTTTTAAGACATTTCACACCCTATTTTGAGTTTAATTCATTAATGTCATCTAATATCGAAGTGTGTACATGTCTATTTACGATAAATGTAACACGGTACGTATTGTCAAAATAAAAGGTTTCTTGAACATGTTATTCCAGTGGGTGGTTCTTGTCTTGCGAGTGTACGACATATTTAGTGATGTGGAAAAAGTTTGTTGTTTGGACGAACAGTTTCAGTCTCTCTCTCTCTCTCTCTCTCTCTCTCTCTCTCTCTCTCTCTCTCTCTCTCTCTCTCTCTATCACCAGTCCGCTATCAACCAGCAGACAACCCCCCCAGATGTCTGGACAGAGGGAGTGTTGGTAAAATAAAAGAAACTCAGCCCCCATTGACAAAAAGTAATAGGTTTATTTTAGATTTCAGGCTTCATTACTCAGATACAGATTAAAGCATGTTATTTCTTATTCGTAATTTAAAGAAACTTAGAAGTTTTAAGACATTTCATCACACATCCTATGATGACATAAACCCTTGTGTTAGCCCTTAGAGGACAACAAAACGGGTGCAAATATTATTTATCAACGTTTGATGTTGTTATAAACCAGGTTGTCACATACGTGACAACAATCATTGCTTTAAATACAAAACATTTAACAAATTTGACATTTTGTTAAACATGGTTGTGTGCGTCCATAAACACAACAACAGCTAGGACATGGTTCTACATAATATTAAAATCACGGGGCTTACGTTAAATAGGTAAACCTTAATTTTTACTAAATAAAATAAAAATAAACTATTTTAACATATTATCTGATATTAGGTTAGGTTTAAGATGAATTAGTGTCTATAGCTTTACGAATTACATCGTAAAACCCCCAGTGGATATGGTGTGTGTGTGTGTGTGTGTGTAATGGATGTTATCACGTGGTGCGGACCAAACGACCAACGCTGCGGGGGTTGTGAAGCGAAGAATGAGTTCTGAACACAGAACCTTTACCAAAAACGTAACCCCGGATTAACACATCACAGAACAATTTGAACAACCGTGTCGGATTCGTACACACCAGAGGTCTGTTTTATGTTTTGCAGAAACTGTGGAAACTTTTGATGCGGCCAAGGTGTCCGAGTTCGCAAACAAACTATCAAACGCAACGCGGCGGAAACAGTGGACACGAGCCTTTTGTTGCTGAGAAGGCGATTGAACTCAGAAACAAACAAGCAAGCAACGTTGTCTACGAAACTACGGATTCTTGAAAAAGATGGCACAAAATCATTCGAACGACTACGCAATGGCCAGAAGGGGTATGTGTACGGGACCGACCTTTTTAAAGATATGCTTAAAAAGAACTACAAGCGCGAGATGTCCAATCTACTATGTACTGTGATATACAAAGAGGCCAATGTGTGCATGCCTCCAAACTATTGCGAAGCTAACGCCGAGTGTGTAACCAGACTCAAGGAAAAACAGATGTTGTGAAAAGTATAGATGACACGCTGAATAGCATGGTGCAGACGGTTGTACAGGCCCAAGAGGAACCCAGTGTGATTATTAGAAAGGCCCTAGAGATATTTTATGAATGTGACGAGGTCGAGTTTTACGTTGTCAATATCATAATAATGATAGCATTTGTAATTGATGTATGCATTGATATGCTTGTAAAGAAACGATAAATTAATGTGTGGGAAATCATAGAAAATGCCGTAGATTTCATGTTTTGAAAAGGGTCTTGGTTCATGCATGCACGTTCTATGGTATCTAGACAATATCATAACGTTTAATAATGATGATGCCTAAAAACCATTCGTGTGAGCCAGTGGCATATCTTACGCAAGTTTTTACAGTTGTTTTTTAGTTTTACCAAAAGTTTTAATCTGATTTTATTTTTTACTCAACATTATGATTGATAATCCATGTCCGTCAACAAATGTAAACTTTAACAAAAAACTACGTTCTAGTAGTTTCAATGTATGGTAACTGTTGTTTTTTCATCATTGATTTTGTATACTGCTTATGTTTTTTGTATGTTTTGATGTACCGATTTCATAAAAACAAAAAATATACAAGGATTTTTGGTCTTAATGTCTGTTGCTACCATAAGATACAAACATTAGAACATTTAGACATCTTGTTCAGACAACGTGTGACATTGCTCATTCTTCATATGTTTTTGCAAATCCACACAGAGAAATGTGAAAGATTAATAGAAATTACATGTGGCTACATCACATGTTTTTTCAGAGGCGTAAAAATAAAAGTCAACAGTGTTAGTATGGGGGTCTAAAACATCACATGCACGATATGATCCTAATTTTGATACCTGACGTCTGTCACATAGTCAAAGCTCATATACTTCATGTCTCTACGAATCCTGACAGAGTTTTAGTTTCATATACACAACACATCAAATGTAAACCACGGTAAACTAAATACATTTGACAGCAAAGATCTCTAATTTTCTGACAACCCCAAAAAAGATGATGGGGTCATCATCAAACATCACTCACTTTTTCGGTAGCGAAAGGTTTTTGTTTATTTTAGTTTAACTCGACACTGAAATTTTAGTTAAGCACACAGAAATGCACAGATTTTACGTTTTAAGTATACATGTGTACATCACATTGCGATTTCAGTCTCAACTAGATCGATGATCTATCAATATTAGCTACAAATGTTGTTAGTATGATTGCTCTGATTTCACAAAACATCCATATACATTCAAAACCTAGGGGTTCAACGCCTTAAAGTCATCAATTTTATTTCGTACACATCAACCACACCAAAATTTTTAGAATGTGCAAACTGTTTTACTTCGTTTTAAACATGTTTGTGCGGTTTCGGTCTAGATTTTATAGAAAACTTCAGAACATGACACCGTTTTAACATTTACAAAATGATGAAATATTTTACTTTTAAAAGGCTCCCATGAGTATGTGTTGCTGTGACAAATACTTTTGATTGTTTGGAAATTATATGAATGCAGAGAAACAACGCAAAAGTTTTGAACTTTAACATAATTTTATATGGGTGCTGATTTTTAAAAACAGTAAGCTGTAATGTTTCTTACACACAAATCTAAACACATCACAAGTCTGAATGTTTATTAGTATGCAAAGGGTTGTTGGCGTATTTTAAACACAAGCTGTTTATCTTAATCTTTAAACAAATGTGTATGACAAAAGTTTTTCTGCCTGAACTGACACTAAGGCTCGATGCCGAAATGTTAAATCTAAGTATTTGCAAAACAACCTTCACCGTCATATAGATGTTTTCAATCTAATGGTACCTGTTTAAATGTGACCATACTATTTCAAACATTACCAAGTTGTAGATGGTTGTGACTCAAGTTACAAAGGTTTTAACAAACATTACTGTTTGTCACGGTGTGTTTCATCGCATTGCTGATGCATACAACAGACTCTCTAGTTTATGGTAAAAGGTTTACTAAATAAAAACCTAAGCATTCTGTATTATGTTGGTGCTGATGATTTTACAAGTTTACAGTTCAAACATTTTTTGCTATATTCGCTGTGAAAGATTTAGTAAATAAATCTAAAACATAAACAGTGTTGAAGAGTTACCGCAATCTTCTAGCAACAATTTTCAAGAGATTACCAACATGTATGATGTACTAGCTGTCAAGGGATCTGTGATATTATTTTCTGAAGTAATTAGCTATCTAATGGCTACTGCACAATAACTTAAGCGATAAAGAGTTTGACAAATGTTACATAAACTATAGAAACGAAACAAGATAAATTACAAAGTCACTGGCATGAGGTTTACACTTAAATAAATCACGCAGATGTTTAAAGTGAAGTTGTTACGCCCAGAGAGGGGTGTCCCTAACTCCAGGACTCCTATCTCCGCCTATCCATTACAGTCATTAAATCGGCGCCAGTATGATTCATTCAAACACAATCGCCTAACAAGTTTCAAGAAACTATGGACTCCTACTGCTACACCAACACATTCGCGCTACCCCACCCCAGAGCAATTATGAGAGAACCTACAGCTGGACCTGTGCACTCAATAAGTCCACCATAGTATCTGATGGCGGACCATCAACCTACAACAACAACACAACCCTTTGTACGGCTCAAGTAATGTCTGATGATGTTCCAATGGACCGGTGCCCCCCAGAAGGATCCGACAATGCCTGATGAATCAATACACATTGCGTGTATCGATTCCACAGACTGTTTGGTTTCAAGATCATGAAACAGGCTTCGTGATACATCTGTTACAGACTTGATGACAAAAAGCTAATGGTATTCTGTAGTATCTTTAGAGACTATTACTGTGTGTTTGTGTTGTTTACAATATCAAATAATGATCAAATTGCTGTTTGTGAAATTATTGAACCGATGGATGATCACATTCTTGTGAAAAACGTTGTGATATTTCTACACTACAATGATAACATATGATGTATTTCTTTTACTTGATGAGAAATAAAAAAAACATGTACCACTTTAAACATCTGCGTGATTTATTTAAGTGTAAACCTCATGCCAGTGACTTTGTAATTTATCTTGTTTCGTTTCTATAGTTTATGTAACATTTGTCAAACTCTTTATCGCTTAAGTTATTGTGCAGTAGCCATTAGATAGCTAATTACTTCAGAAAATAATATCACAGATCCCTTGACAGCTAGTACATCATACATGTTGGTAATCTCTTGAAAATTGTTGCTAGAAGATTGCGGTAACTCTTCAACACTGTTTATGTTTTAGATTTATTTACTAAATCTTTCACAGCGAATATAGCAAAAAATGTTTGAACTGTAAACTTGTAAAATCATCAGCACCAACATAATACAGAATGCTTAGGTTTTTATTTAGTAAACCTTTTACCATAAACTAGAGAGTCTGTTGTATGCATCAGCAATGCGATGAAACACACCGTGACAAACAGTAATGTTTGTTAAAACCTTTGTAACTTGAGTCACAACCATCTACAACTTGGTAATGTTTGAAATAGTATGGTCACATTTAAACAGGTACCATTAGATTGAAAACATCTACAGTATATGACGGTGAAGGTTGTTTTGCAAATACTTAGATTTAACATTTCGGCATCGAGCCTTAGTGTCAGTTCAGGCAGAAAAACTTTTGTCATACACATTTGTTTAAAGATTAAGATAAACAGCTTGTGTTTAAAATACGCCAACAACCCTTTGCATACTAATAAACATTCAGACTTGTGATGTGTTTAGATTTGTGTGTAAGAAACATTACAGCTTACTGTTTTTAAAAATCAGCACCCATATAAAATTATGTTAAAGTTCAAAACTTTTGCGTTGTTTCTCTGCATTCATATAATTTCCAAACAATCAAAAGTATTTGTCACAGCAACACATACTCATGGGAGCCTTTTAAAAGTAAAATATTTCATCATTTTGTAAATGTTAAAACGGTGTCATGTTCTGAAGTTTTCTATAAAATCTAGACCGAAACCGCACAAACATGTTTAAAACGAAGTAAAACAGTTTGCACATTCTAAAAATTTTGGTGTGGTTGATGTGTACGAAATAAAATTGATGACTTTAAGGCGTTGAACCCCTAGGTTTTGAATGTATATGGATGTTTTGTGAAATCAGAGCAATCATACTAACAACATTTGTAGCTAATATTGATAGATCATCGATCTAGTTGAGACTGAAATCGCAATGTGATGTACACATGTATACTTAAAACGTAAAATCTGTGCATTTCTGTGTGCTTAACTAAAATTTCAGTGTCGAGTTAAACTAAAATAAACAAAAACCTTTCGCTACCGAAAAAGTGAGTGATGTTTGATGATGACCCCATCATCTTTTTTGGGGTTGTCAGAAAATTAGAGATCTTTGCTGTCAAATGTATTTAGTTTACCGTGGTTTACATTTGATGTGTTGTGTATATGAAACTAAAACTCTGTCAGGATTCGTAGAGACATGAAGTATATGAGCTTTGACTATGTGACAGACGTCAGGTATCAAAATTAGGATCATATCGTGCATGTGATGTTTTAGACCCCCATACTAACACTGTTGACTTTTATTTTTACGCCTCTGAAAAAACATGTGATGTAGCCACATGTAATTTCTATTAATCTTTCACATTTCTCTGTGTGGATTTGCAAAAACATATGAAGAATGAGCAATGTCACACGTTGTCTGAACAAGATGTCTAAATGTTCTAATGTTTGTATCTTATGGTAGCAACAGACATTAAGACCAAAAATCCTTGTATATTTTTTGTTTTTATGAAATCGGTACATCAAAACATACAAAAAACATAAGCAGTATACAAAATCAATGATGAAAAAACAACAGTTACCATACATTGAAACTACTAGAACGTAGTTTTTTGTTAAAGTTTACATTTGTTGACGGACATGGATTATCAATCATAATGTTGAGTAAAAAATAAAATCAGATTAAAACTTTTGGTAAAACTAAAAAACAACTGTAAAAACTTGCGTAAGATATGCCACTGGCTCACACGAATGGTTTTTAGGCATCATCATTATTAAACGTTATGATATTGTCTAGATACCATAGAACGTGCATGCATGAACCAAGACCCTTTTCAAAACATGAAATCTACGGCATTTTCTATGATTTCCCACACATTAATTTATCGTTTCTTTACAAGCATATCAATGCATACATCAATTACAAATGCTATCATTATTATGATATTGACAACGTAAAACTCGACCTCGTCACATTCATAAAATATCTCTAGGGCCTTTCTAATAATCACACTGGGTTCCTCTTGGGCCTGTACAACCGTCTGCACCATGCTATTCAGCGTGTCATCTATACTTTTCACAACATCTGTTTTTCCTTGAGTCTGGTTACACACTCGGCGTTAGCTTCGCAATAGTTTGGAGGCATGCACACATTGGCCTCTTTGTATATCACAGTACATAGTAGATTGGACATCTCGCGCTTGTAGTTCTTTTTAAGCATATCTTTAAAAAGGTCGGTCCCGTACACATACCCCTTCTGGCCATTGCGTAGTCGTTCGAATGATTTTGTGCCATCTTTTTCAAGAATCCGTAGTTTCGTAGACAACGTTGCTTGCTTGTTTGTTTCTGAGTTCAATCGCCTTCTCAGCAACAAAAGGCTCGTGTCCACTGTTTCCGCCGCGTTGCGTTTGATAGTTTGTTTGCGAACTCGGACACCTTGGCCGCATCAAAAGTTTCCACAGTTTCTGCAAAACATAAAACAGACCTCTGGTGTGTACGAATCCGACACGGTTGTTCAAATTGTTCTGTGATGTGTTAATCCGGGGTTACGTTTTTGGTAAAGGTTCTGTGTTCAGAACTCATTCTTCGCTTCACAACCCCCGCAGCGTTGGTCGTTTGGTCCGCACCACGTGATAACATCCATTACACACACACACACACACACACCATATCCGCTGGGGGTTTTACGATGTAATTCGTAAAGCTATAGACACTAATTCATCTTAAACCTAACCTAATATCAGATAATATGTTAAAATAGTTTATTTTTATTTTATTTAGTAAAAATTAAGGTTTACCTATTTAACGTAAGCCCCGTGATTTTAATATTATGTAGAACCATGTCCTAGCTGTTGTTGTGTTTATGGACGCACACAACCATGTTTAACAAAATGTCAAATTTGTTAAATGTTTTGTCTTTAAAGCAATGATTGTTGTCACGTATGTGACAACCTGGTTTATAACAACATCAAACGTTGATAAATAATATTTGCACCCGTTTTGTTGTCCTCTAAGGGCTAACACAAGGGTTTATGTCATCATAGGATGTGTGATGAAATGTCTTAAAACTTCTAAGTTTCTTTAAATTACGAATAAGAAATAACATGCTTTAATCTGTATCTGAGTAATGAAGCCTGAAATCTAAAATAAACCTATTACTTTTTGTCAATGGGGGCTGAGTTTCTTTTATTTTACCAACACTCCCTCTGTCCAGACATCTGGGGGGGTTGTCTGCTGGTTGATAGCGGACTGGTGATAGAGAGAGAGAGAGAGAGAGAGAGAGAGAGAGAGAGAGAGAGAGAGAGAGAGAGACTGAAACTGTTCGTCCAAACAACAAACTTTTTCCACATCACTAAATATGTCGTACACTCGCAAGACAAGAACCACCCACTGGAATAACATGTTCAAGAAACCTTTTATTTTGACAATACGTACCGTGTTACATTTATCGTAAATAGACATGTACACACTTCGATATTAGATGACATTAATGAATTAAACTCAAAATAGGGTGTGAAATGTCTTAAAACGTTTAAAAGGCTCTTAACACCAGATATATGTGCGCATCAGTCTACGTTATCTGACAACTTTGGTGCACGCATTCACATGTTTTAATCAGAGACTTGGTTAAAGAAAGTCCCAAATCTAAAATAAAACCCCTATTATACCGGAGCGGCCATAATTACATTTTATTGTGTAATAAACACATATTCCCAGTTGGTTTTAAGATATCATTAATTTAAAACAAAACCCAGAAGATGATATGAAAGTGTTTTTAATCGTTTAAAAGTTTCTTAACGGTGGATATGAACATTCATCCGCGTATGTTTGTAAACGCCGGAGCGCGATCTAATGTTGTGATCAGAATACTATGTCTGAAAAGATTAAACTTTTATATAGTTTAAAATAAATAGGATTTAGTCTAAAGAAATGTCGACCTACGGGGGTTTTGGTACAATTCATTGCTATACACATACTGCGTATTTCATTAAATAAATTGTGTTGTTAAAAACTTTTAGATACAGTAATGTTTGCCATAAAATAGATTATGATCTAAAATAAACCTTTTACTTTTTTTTTGACAGAGTTACCATATTACATTTTACCACTACAGTTTTAAAAGACTCTACCTAGATTACAAACCGACCCTGCTGTGAAATATCTATCACACACGGTCATAAGCTCAACATCAAAAACTTTGAGGTTGATCAGAAAAATATAGCTTATAGTTAAATAGATAATAGTATATTTAATGTTTACCATTACAACTAAAAGATTTTATTCTTGCGTGACTTTAAAAAAAGTCTCTTGACAAAACAAACGTATTATCAAGTTGTATTTATAAGATACACGCAGTCAATTGACCTAAATCTAAATAATACTTTATTTTTGTCAGAGCAGACAATATAAGACTCTTTGTATAATATACACATAATCACACATGTTTTAAGAAGCCTTTAATTAAAAATAAAACCCCAAAATGGGGTGAATACTTCTTAAAAACATTTAAAAGTTTATTAACGTCATATATAAGTTTCTCTGTCACCATCTGTGCACGTATACACATGTCTTAATCAGAGACTTGGTTAAAGTTTCCCGTAAATCTAAAATAAAATCCTATTTTGCCATAGTGGACAGAATTACATTTATTAACATTATTTTAAAATGGCATATATGAACGCTCACCCGGCGCTTTGTCAGACACCGCCGGATCTTTAATACGCGTGAAACTATAGTGCAGGTTATGAAAAGATTCACGGAACTCATGAATCGTTTAAAATTGTATTTAGTTTAGACTTTCGTCTAAAGATTGTAGTATTGCCGGCTCCGAAGGTTATGGCTCAGATCATTGCTTAAACTATACACGTATACGGAATATTTCATTAAATAACTTGTGATGTTACAAACAAATGTTTTAATCGTAGCATTGTTCATGATTTGTCTAAATCTAAAATAAACAATTTACTTTTTTGACACCGTAATGGGGGATTGTTTTACCAACATTGAGTTTTAGAAATCTTTAATCGCTTTACAACACGCACCCCTGTGAAAGAATGCATGTCTTGTGCGAAAGGAGGGAGGATGGTTGAGATCTGACATCAAATGTCAATAAACAGCAAATGTCGAAACACGAGCCGTCATTAAACATGACACCATACGCTTGACATAAAACACACTCAGGAAAAACAATCACTCTAAATGACCGGCAATAAAACCATTAAATACTTTCTGTCTAAAGTTGACAACTTGTCCTGATTTTGATTGATGGTCCCGCCCCCCTGTCAAAAGGGTCATAAAAACGACCTGTCAGACAGCAACTGTCACCGGGTGGGGGAGGGGGTCATAAAAGTTTGACGAATGCCGTACCACTATAACTACTTCCATTGAATCTGTTTAGACCATTAGTACACGATGTAACTACAGAGTCAAGTATTAAATAGGAAAAATATCTACAAAAACTCTTTGGTTATTTTTTAGCGCGATGCTAATGGTCTAATCAGATTCAATGATTATGCTAAGCTATGCTTAAAGTGCTAGCGCCAGACCAGCTGAATGGATTCCAAAACGGTAAGAATCAAATGTTTAACTCTAGGGGAGCTGGAAAATTAGCATATTTTCAAAAAAAGTGGAATGTCCCTTTAATCTCCGTTACCAAGCATGTTCTTTCCCAAAATAAGCGTGTCTCATTCATGAAATCTCATGTAAAACAACCAATCACAGTTTGCTTATTGTATGCAACATTTACAGTAGGCAGAAATTGATGACAGCGCGATAACAAACCAGCATGCAGGGAAGTGTTTCCAGCAAATATTGGCACTGACATCTCTGTGAAAGACTGCAAAGATGAGACAACTGAATCTTGCTCAGCTAATTCAAACTAAATTCTTGAATACTGCCATATTGAATATGTTATGTAATGGATAATGTAAGCGAGGTAAGGAACATTCAATATTGATTTGAACTCATTGTTCATTCCTTTTGTATTTTTTCTCAAATCAGACTACATCAGTTCTTTATTAACGCTCTGCACATTGCAGCTCAGGTGAGAAAAATTGCCGTCTCTTATTACAAAGAGACACAGGTGCAGTGATTGCCTTGTTATAAAGAGCTGTGGGAATTTTGGCATGCTGTTTGCCACCATGTTGCTATAAACGTCTTAAATTAGAACAAGGACATAAATTAGGCTCCACCGAGAACTAGGAGGAGATTTTAAACCTATGCTGCTTTGACTTAATCATGACCTCTTCTTATTTCATTGAAGAAAAACATTCTGTATGGATAAATATATATTTATTTAAGTGTATTGGTTCAGTTACACCAAATCTTGCAAAAATGTACAAATGAGTGTGCACGAATTACCACCGTTTTTCCAAATGGTTATGAATTTTTCATTATATAGTCACGTATTTTTTTTATTCTTTTTTCGTGCTATTATCACGAAATGTCGTGTTTTTTCGTGATCATATAACGAATTCCTGTTTTCGTGTGATTATCACGTATTGGTTACTCAACTGTTTTGTCCTATTTTCTTACCATTTTTGCTTCGGTTTAGGGTTAGATTTACATAAAATGACATCCCTAACCAAACTCAACTCTAACCCTAACGCCAGGCGACATATAAAAAAATAAATCAGAAAAAATAGTAGAAACCAATATATAAAATGCAAGCACCAAATCTAACCCTAAACCGAAGCGACAATGGTTTAAAAATAGGAAAAAGCAGTTGAGTAACCAATACGTGATAATCACACGAAAACAGGAATTAGTTATACGATCACGGAAAAACACGAAATTTCGTGATAATAGCACGAAAAAAAGAATAAAAAAAATACGTGACTATATCCCGAAACTTTGTGAGACTGGGTAGCAGCCTTCATAAGAGCGTGTTGGTATGTGCTGGCTGTACTTGGACGCTTGCCTGAGGAGTCTGTTAATTTATCCCCTTTGCTTTGTTGGCACTCTGCAGCCCATAAACTTACATTAACAAATCCCATCTAATACTCAGGCAATGAAAAGATTGCAAACTGTGTGCTTTTATCATACTTGTGAATCACCGCAGCATAAAGACATGATCAATGAAATGAGTTGACACTTATGTTCCTTTTAGCAAGCTTATTTCAATACCAACTAATATTAATAGATTATAAGTAAAGTACTCTTCCCGTAGCTCAATTGGTATGCATTAGCTGCACACAGGTTTGATTCCCAAAAAACATACACACTAAAAACCACATCCTAAATGTACTGTATTGGATAAACATGTCTGCCAAATGCATATATAGATGTAATAGCATACATGAATTTATTTTTATTTTTTTAAGAAATGGTCAAAAAATAGTCCCTAGCTATCACTGGAGCAGTACCCTTTAAAAAGTTTTTTTATCTATTAATGTACTTTTGTGGTACTTATATGAACTCTTTACGTGCAAAGGTACACTTTCTAAACGGGATGGATAGGGAACTTTTTACCTTTTTTCTGACAGTGCATGGCTCGGCAAGTATGGACAAACCCAGCCGCATTATTAAAAAACATATGCTGGGTTATTACAACCCAAATGCTAGGTTGTTTCAATCCGTGGTAGCAATGGTTAATTTATAACCCAGTGTTTGGGTTTGTCCATATTTGACCCAACAATGGCTCAAAACATCCCAACATTTTTACTAAAATGTTTACTAAAATGTGAAATATTTATATTTAATTTATATATATATACAATTATCACAAACCTGTATTTTCTTAAACATTATTGATTTATAAAAGTCAAAAGAGGTTACTCTCAAGATATGGCTCAGGTCCGTCCTGCAATGTAGGCCTATAAATGGGGCAAACGATAAAATGTTTAATGGTTATTTCATGAATTTTGTCACATATTTAATGGTAAGTATATGCAACAGTAATGATGATAATCAATAGTTTGTTATAGTTAGACTTTAAATGCATTTTTTTGTCTATGCACTCAGTGCATGGATACTAATAGGACTACGTTCTTTCGTTTTTAAAGTAAATATCGCTAAATGGATTTATTGAATTGAAACTGGGATGCATTAGACAGTAATACGATAGTTATGGGAAAATTAAAACAACACTTTACACAACAAATTCTACAAAAAGCACAAAAAAGTGCATACTGTACATTTATCATGTTGCACATTGATTCATAAAAACATTGACTGAACATGTACTGTATGTATTACATTAAAAAGTAAAATATATTTTATTTTATGTCTAAAAAAATAAAAGATACCATCAAATGAGCCCTTAAAGGAAAACACCACCGTTTCTCAATATTTTACTATGTTCTTACCTCAATGAATTAATACATATCTATCTTTATTCAATGCGTGCACTTAATCTTTGTACAACGCTTCTTGGATGTGTTAGCATTTAGCCTAGCCCCATTTATTCCTATGGCTCCAAAAGTTACATTTTATTTTTAATTAGTTTTTATGTTTTATTTATGCCACCATACTTACTCGTGTAACTACTCATGTAACAGTCTTTAAATAGGGAAAACATGGAAGTGTTTGGTGGCTACAAAATTCATCCCTGTTTGGAGCCATAGGAATGAATAAGGCTAGGCTAAATGCTAACACATTCACAAGACGCTCCACAAAGATTAAAAGTGCACGCATTGAAAAAAGATAGGGATGGGTTAATTTGTCTAAGTTGAGGTAAGAACAAAGTAAAATATTGAAAAACAGTGGTGTTTTCTTTTAAGAAAGGCAGGGAACAGACAACAGAGGTCTAAAAATCTGGTCTGTCTGACTGATTTAAAATCAACGCAGAAGTCTCACATGTATAGTTGAGGACAGACAAGACAGACTCAGTCATCCACATACAAAAGCACCAGTCAGCAGTGTAGTAATTGCTTCTCATAAGGTAAATTTGATTTTACATCCACCCAGTTAATGAAACCAGGCAGGGATATTCTTTGGAACAGCAGAAAAGAAGTAACCCGAGTGGCACGGCCAAATTTTTCCATTCCATTTGAGCAAACACTCGGCATCGAAAAGCCATGTGCCATCCATTGATTGACAGATTTCTATTACAAAAGCTTATCACATCCCAGCCCACAATTATCCATCTGGAGGATTGGCCGAAGATTTGAGTTGTGAGGGGATCGCGATCACACAGATGTGAGGAGGAAATGTACGATAACCTGCGGTGCGTGCTTCATTAGCGCTTTTCTCCACATGCTAATGCTAATCCTCTTCTTCTCTAGCTCTGACCGAACGGTAACCCGTTGATAGGCGGACCGACTTAATTTCTTCAGATGGGGACGGTTCTAATGGTGATGGTTTTCATGATGACGTTGAATCTAAGCGCAGGATCTCTGAATTGTTTCATTGCTCATATTTTTCAAGGGTGAATAAATGATGGCAGAATTTTCATGTTTGGGTGAACTGTCCCTTTAAGTTAAAACGCAGCAAATTGTAATCTTAAACACACATTGCAAACCCTGACTTTTATGGTTTTGCTGCAGGCTGAAGCACATTTTCTTTAAACTCGCATATTTCTTCAAACCTCAGGAGCCCGTCCACAACGCGAGGTAAAGAAATGTAAATGTCTCTTTCATCACATAAAACAGTAACCTGAGAATAACTGCATTTGCATAATACAGTGTGCGAAAGGTTTTGTTTTTTTTTTTCGTTATTTGACCGATTATTGCATGTGAATGAATGCTTCCAGGGGCTCTCAATGGCTCTGCCCCCCTTCTCTCCCCATCTAGACATTAAACAGCCTCTTCTCTGGCCACCCAGGTGCCTTTCTTTTATTTATAACAGTTGACACCTTTGTGAACGAGATGGAAAGTCTTCCTTCACTTCTGCCTCGCCTGCCACAACAAACCTGACAGCTGTCTATTTCCACTGACAGGAGAATATTTTCTTTCTTTCGAATGGCACTTTTTTAATCACACATGTGAAATGCTATTTAAATTCTCGTTGTGACTTTTTCCTTTCAAACATTTTAATTTCCTTGTATTTCCATATGTTTTTAGGTGGGTGTGAATTTCAGTAATATTCTGGAGAAAATGATGGCTGCTGTGGCGTGATTTATTTGAAGACAAGCTGTGCATTCACATTAGTAAACACGTTTTTCTTTAAAATGTATGCATAACTCAAAACCCTGTCTCTAAAATATACAGAAAAATAGGGGGCTACAAAAAGGTTCCTGCCATAAAACTATTTAGTCAAAGAACCATTTTTTTATTACCTATAATCTAAAGAACCAAAAAGGTTCTTCAGATGTCAAAGTTTCTTTATGGAACCATACAGCCAAAAATGGCTCTTCTTTGACATCATATAGCACCTTTTAATTTTGTTGTGAATTTTTTTAAAGAGAAATGGTATTTTTCCGGACAGCACAGAATCTGGTTTATTCATAGTCGGTCTAGTAACTGAAAGCTGGAAAACCGACACTCAAAACAGCCGAAAATTAATCATCATGTTCTGACATACTGGAAAATTCAATACCTCGGCTATAGCTGTCGATAATGCTGACCATAGCTTCATGTACCGTTTTACACTCTAGTGGAACTAATTGTGCACAATTGGGAATACTGACATTTCATTTCTCGCTTCGGTACAATATAAACATATTATGTGGCTGAAACTCAATAGTGTAAAGCATCTTTTACACTTTCCCCTTTCAAGGATATTTCTCACGTTGATGTTTCACTGGGCACTTTTGTGTCCCGTGGGTCAGATTTTACTTTTACTAAGATGAAATAACTGTTGTTATGTTATAAACAAAGGTCTAATATCTTATGTGAAGATATTCATATGCGTATGTGAATATAAAAATATAAATTAATTAATCTTTTTGTCATTGTATGCACACAGTAATATTAGAACTAGAAGAAGATATGAAAATTAATTATATATATTATATTTTCATTTATTTTCATATATAATTTATTTTCATATAATATTTCATATATATATATAATTATTTCTGAGCATCTTTATAAATTTGTATGCAAAAATTATAGAGAACATTATAAGTAAATTGGCATGTAGTGTGACCTCCCCTTTTTAATTTTAATCTAATGACATCAGGACCACATTTCCCCAAAAAGTACTTTTTGTTCTGAAAATTGGGGAGTTTTTAAAATGTGGTGTGCATATTTATTGTATGTCTCTTTGTATCTTAATAAAGGAAGAAAGAGAAAAATAAATAAAACTTTGCTAAAACAACAAAGCTGGAAGGCTTTTGCACAGTATGTATACACTGCAAAAAAATATTTTCAAGAAAAAAAATTCTTAGTATTTTTGTCTTGTTTTCACTACACATATGTAAAAATTCTTAAATTAAGATGCTTTTTCTTGATTAGCAAAACGACCCCAAGAAAATAAGTCAATAAGTTTTTAGACAAAAAAGATCAAATTTTAGTGATTTTGTAGCCTGGGTGCCAGCCGATCTTAGCCCCGCCCACAACATTTTGAGGACGGGAAAATCGGTCTGGGGTTTCTCCGTTGAGGAGCTACTATGCTAGTCCCAAAGCTGGTCGCCCAATCAAATTGTCAGGGCGGGCTTTATACGTTGCTGGACAGATGATCAACAATAACGTAATCAACCCAAAGAGCGCGTGTGTTGAATCTATTTACATCTAAATGGCTGCCGCTGTAGAATTCAGATGTGTGGATTCCGACATTGAGTCTGTTCTGTATCGACAGAGCATTGATTTTAAAAGAGGAACAGAGAAACGCGATCAAGGCATTTGTTGATCGGAAAGATGTTTTTGCCGTCCTTCCTACGGGATTCGGCAAAAGTTGGTCGCACTTATGGAGGACAAAGTTAAAGAAGCAATTGAAATGGGTATCACGGTGATGCAACTCGGCGTGCACGACGAGATGGATATAATTAGCGGTTGTTGCCAGCTTCTTTTTGGTACCCCGTATCGTGGCTGCTGAATAAGTGGAGGGACATGCTAGGCTCCGATATTTTTCAAGCCAACGTTATGGGTATCGTCGTGGATGAAGTTCACCTAATTAATGTACAAATGGTAAGAGATAGTCTTACTGTATGACTTAGTAAATACTTAATGTTGTAAAATAAATGAAATGTTGTAAACATAATAGGTGTTGATGTATGTTCACTAGTATAATCACAATGTTAGTGTAATTGTTGCAAAATAACAAGCAGTTCGGTCAGGCTGCAAAAGACGTCATTTCAACATATGTCACACACTTCGTTGCTCTGATTGGTCAGTGTTGGATAACACTTTGGGCCCATTAGTACCATTTGAGCATTGATTCAACCCCATAATCTACCTGAGTATTGTAGCTGACCATGTCCATCCCTTTATAACCACAGTGTACCCAACTTCTGATGGCTACTTCCAGCAAGATAACGTGCCATGTCATCAAAGCAAATCATCTCAGACTTGAACATGACAATGAGTTCACTGACACCTCTCCACTGCCGAAAACTGACAAAAGACTTCGAAACGGATGTGGAAGAAAGACACAAGTGGGAATTTATGATAGAATAAATATATTTCTGGTGAGGTTTTTATTAACCAACATGGCTGGCACTGCAAAATCCCTCTAAAGATTAAAAGATTAGAATGCAAAGTGTCTAAAAGCTCATAAAAGCAGTGTTTCCCCTCAGGACTGTGGTGGTATTGTTCTTATTCAGTGCATTTTCTGTGAAAACAAGCATTTAATCACATTGTGTGGAATGAATGCGTAATGTGCCCTCGGTGCGTAGCATGCAAAATAATCTCACTTCTTTAGCGCCACACACAACAAACTGAAAGATACTTCACGCAAGAGTGTTTATTGTGTATTTGTGATGTGATAAAACTCTCTTTTGAATATAATTTCAGAGCAGTGAAACAATATTCTTTATAAAACAAAATCTGTTGCTTTAGATTAAGATGTAGATGTCACACAGGATTGAGAAAGGTAAAATAATGCAGAAAAACAGCTATTGAAATAAGTAGACAGCTGGCCTCCGATACTTCATCGGATTTAAACAAAAGGATTAAATACTGGTGTAGGACACACAATTGAATTAGAAACGAAGATACATTATGTTTTCCATCTTCGTGTTAATTCAGAGAAACATATTTGACTTCAAATAATTTTATCTGGGGAAGATTGCTTATGTTGGCAAATAGAGATTAGACTTAGAGGTTACTGAAATTACAACCCTATGTTGTGAAAGAAAAAATATTGGTAATATTAAACAAATGCACAGAGGATAAGGCGACAGTGAAAGCAGGATTTAGTGGATATTGTTTAGCAATAACACAAAAACCAATCAGAAGAACTGATGAACGCCTAATAAATATTCATTCTAGATTGCGCTTCAGTGATTTAAAGAGTAAAACAACCTTTTAACCAACATTGCTAAAATCTTAAAAATCACACACATTTCTTTTGGATTGAAGAATGTAGGAAAAGTCTTTGGCTGGCTATATGGTTCAATAGAGAACCTTCAGCATCCACAGTACTTTTCTGTTGCACTAAAGGATCTCTTATAATTCTCTTGAACTCCACCAGCCTTTTTTTTAAAAAAAAGTTGCCTACCAGCATTTTTTTGTGATTTTCACAAAAGTTTCACAAAATGCCTTCCAGGAAAATGTTCTTCTATAAATATATAAACATAGAAATATATCAAATAAAAGATCAGACCCTATGCTTTTAAAACAAACAAACAATACGAGAAAAAAAAACGTTTCATACTATCTTTGTTTGTTCTTTTTTTATAACCTCTTAACTCTTTCCATGCCATTGAGGAGTTAACTCTTCAATGAAGAGAAAATGCTTGCCTGCCAATGACGAGTTTTTCCGGCAATCCTTATTTCTGCTATTATCCACCAGGTGGCATTCTTTCACAACTTATAAAACCCAGAACTATTCCCTTAGGGCAAACAGTTTAAACTTTGAGTATGTTTTGATCATCGTTCTGAATCAAAAGTCCTTGACAAAAATGCAATTATCTCAGCTTTTTGCTCAAAATTTTGTATTTTTGAAGAAACCTACCCATATTTGAAAGGTAATAAAAAGAGGAAAAATAAAAGCAGAGGGATTATTTTTTCATTCAATATATTGTATGTTTATATATTTAAAGAAAAACATTTTCTGGAAGGCATTAAACTTTTTTTTTGAAAATCATAAAAACGCTGGCGCTGGATGGAAACTTAAAAAAACACTAGCAGGGAAAGAGTTAAATATAAGAGTTAAATATTTAGGTTTCTTCAAAAAGAGCATATTTTGTGCAAAAAACTGAAATAACTGCATTTTGTAAATTAATTTTGCTAGAGATCAGAGTTTAAAATGTTAAAAAATCAACATGATCTCATGGAAAGTCGTGTTATAGTCACTAAAATTTTGATTCATTTATTTGTGTCACTCAGCACGAATTTCTATATAAAGTTTTTCATGTCCGTGGCACGACTTTCTTTTTCGTGTCATTATATGTATTTTTTTCTCTTTGTTTCCTATTTTTAAATCATTGTTGCTTGGGGTTAGGTTTGGGGTTTAGGTTAGGATGTACTTTTATGTATTGGTTTCTACGTGTTTTTTTCCGCTTTTAAAACTAATCTCGCCTAGATTTGGGGTTTGGGTTAGGATGTCTAAAAATGAAACGGAAAGTGATTTTAACCCCAACCCCAAGCGACAATGGTAAAAAAAAAATAGGAAAAAACTATGAGAAAATAATATATAAAATGGCACAAAAAGGAAAGGCCGCAACACGGACACGGATAAATGAATAAACATTTTTTTGATTATAACACGATTTTCCGTGAGATCAGTCAGTGAAATATTCAAGTGTGTGTACACTCATGAGAGAAATAAATAGATGCAACAGACATACACACAAAAAAAAAATGTGAGAAAAGTGATAGATAGACCAACAGAGAGAAAACATAAAGCCACAGATCCTAACATAAGCGATAAGCATCATTAAACCACCACAGATGGCTTATACTCACAAACTGTGGTCTCTTATTTCCCTGTTTGATATCAGATCTCCAGTGTTTTCATACTTCTTTTTAACATGTTTTCAAAACATGCACCATAAACTTTGTTGTGCGAATTTTTTTTTTTTGGGTCTAGAAAACTTTTTTACCCACTGCCATTGTTCCCTAAAGCAGTGCCTCCCTCTCGGCTAACATGGGAGTGGCGAGGGGGGGGGGGGGTAGTAAAGCGCTGACAGTAAAGCGCTAGAACCCCAGTCATGTTTTTGTTTTTGAATGGTTATGCATAATTTTCTCAGTTGCCGCTGAGACAGGAGAAATGCAGATTTCAGTGTTGCACTTCCTTCTTTCAATGATGTAAAAATCATCATTTTGCATCATAACTGATTTTAGTTTATTCTTTACCAAAAAAGTTGCAACTTTAAATAAAACTTTTTGTTAGTAACTGCATGTTATGTATAACTAATACTTCAAGATAATGAAAAAAAAAGAGAAACAAATATATGTGCATTCTCTCTCTGTGTTTCCCTACTTCATTTCAAGAGCCTATGGTCAATATGGGTAAAAGATCGTCGATACAAACCCCTTCATATTCATTCAGCAACCTTTATTAAAATACACAGACGGACATAAACCAATAGCAGCAAATCTGACACACAACACATCCAAATGGAATCTGGAGGATGCTGTGGTCCATAGCAAATAGCCCACTACTATGACTAAAACTTCTGTGAATAAAGGAAAAGGGTAAAGATTACTGTACCTCCCGTAAACATCTCACCTAGGTATGGGGTCTTAGCTCCTTCAAATACTTTTCCTCTTCAAATGCTGTTAATAATGATTGACAGTCATAATACCTACAAATCTGAAGAAAACCTTTCAAAAAGGTGTTCATTTGCATAAATAATAAGTATTCTCATAGCTATTGAACATCTGCTACCACTGGGAGCCTTCCAAGGTAATGAGTGATTACATTTACTGCAATCAGAGGACTTGCTGTTTCTTCTGCTCGAGAAGGAGCTTTTGACAATATGAGGAAGAAACGTAAAGTGCGTGTGAATGTGATCTGAATAGAGTTTGAAAGTTAGTAGATGTATTAATCAACAGGAACTAACAATGTGCAATATAGTTTTTCAGCATTTAGTGATTTTTGTAAGGGATAATGTACAGGCAGCCAGTTGCTATCGCAGAAATAAGCCCCGACAGTGTAATTTTATATCACATTAAAGGGGCTTATTTTGTGATAACAACTGACTGCTTGTATACTATCCTGCTTATAACACAGCTGTTTACCTTATAAGTACGGTAAGGAACATTAAATATCGATTTGAAATATTTTATTTGCTCATTTCTAACGAATGTAGACCTTTCCACGAGAGAAACTAATTTATATTCGGTTTTAAGATAAGACAAGATGTTCAAATGTCACGAGCACACTATTTAGTTTAATCATTTGTAAATATAATGTCATATATGTTATTAAAATACATATTTAAATGCATTTTTTGTGTAATATTAAACTGTACCTGTCAAAATGCTGCAAATGTCACAACTGGCCAATCAGAATCAAGCATTCTAACGAGCCGGTGACTTCTTTTTCGAGGGCGGACGATGCAAAGCTCGTCACAACATGTATTTAGCCCATCATGTGTTTGGCTCGTCACGTCAAAATATGTGTTCGGCGCGTCATGTAAACTTATGTGCATCATGCGGCATTTCAAAATACAGTACATGTCTGCTGCAGAAGCTTTATAGGGGTTTATTGTTTGATAAAAGCATTCACGTTGGCCAGATACTCCCTTAATCTCATGTGTAATCAGAGTTTAGTGTTAAGGGAGTGTCTTGCTGGTATTTTGTGAATGTTGCTGTAATAGTAAATAAAGTAAAGTAAAGGAACCAGCGGTTTTATGTTTCATACAGAGATGGCAATAGAGAGGCAAAAGTTTACATTACCATTTACTTGAATGTAATAAACGTAGTTTAGTGAATGCTGTAGATGTTTTTTTTATTGTTAGTTTATGCTAGCTAATGCATTAATGTATATTATGGCGGTACCACTTTTAGCATAATCCATTGAATTTGTTTAGACCATTAGCATCGCGCAAAAAAAAAAAAGAGTTTCGATATTTTTCCTATTTAAAACTTGAGTCTTCTGTAGTTACATTGTGCACGAAGACTGACAGAAAATTAAAAGTTGTGATTTTAGGCAGATATGGCTAGGAACTATACTCTCATTCTGGCGTAATAATAATCAAGGACTTTGCTGCTGTAACATGGCTGCAATGATATTATGCAGCACCTGAAAATAGTCCCCTGCTATTGAAAGTAACCAATGGGACTATTTTCGGGCAGTGCGTAATATCACTACGCCTGCTGCAGCCATGTTACAGCTTGGTTTTTATTTTCTGTCAGTCTTAGTACATATTGTAACTATAGAAGAGTCAAGTTTTAAACAGGAAAAATATCGAAACTTTTTGGTTATTTTTAGCATGATGCTAATGGTCTAATCAGAATCAATGAACTATGCTAAGCTATGCTAAAAATGCTACAGCCAGACCCAGAGATCAGCTGAATGAATTCCAAAACGGTAAAAATAAAATGTTTAACTCTAGGAGAGCTGGGAAATGAGCATTTTTTTTTTTTAAAGTGGAGTGTCCCTTTAACAAAACAACCTTATTGCAAAGTCTTACCCTTAAAAGTATTAATTAGTTACATTATTCCTTAACACTCTTTCTTTTATAACAAGTTACTTTTATATTACCCCACCCTAAAATTTGAAAAAACAACTTTCTTGTAACTCATATGCGGGAGAATTCATCTGTGACTGTGGATCCGCTCGATGTCTGTGATGACCCTCACCTCTCCTGTCCACAGATCTATTAGCACAGAGATTGTCTCTACCTGACACTTTCTCTGCACTCTTTGTGTCTAATTTGATCTTTCTGTTACAGGTGTCAGTCTTCTGATGTGCTCTGTCAGCCACCTGTCCAATGCAGCGGTCAGGGTCGCTCAGAGCTCCACGGGAAATTGTCTGCGTCTTAAGTTGAATTATAGGCAGGCTATTGCAATTCAGTTTAACCTGGAAAGACTGCAGGTTGAAAAGACACTTGACAGAATGTCCAAATGAGCCTTAGCCGAGATTCGTAATAACAGGAGTCCGTGCTTATATTGAAAGACGGTGTCCTATAAAATGTCCAAGAAAAATAACCAATGTACTCATTCGATGCTTCCCCTGCTGCCCGGGTATATTGGAAAATTTGAGAGGTTGCATTCAAGATTTCTTCAATAAACAACACAAGGACTGACTGAAACCAGAACGCTGCATTCTGTTCCCCGCAGCCTGGAAAAATTGCACGGCGTATGCATGCTAAGCAATATCTCTGTTAGATGAAAAATAGCAATCACCGTGATGGGCGGCGAGAAAAATACTGATCTCTTGTGAGTTATGTGCATCCGGGGCAGATGAAAGTAACTTGCTCGCTCTATTTGGAATACCATTATTGCGCAGATGCTCCGGGGCTCATTTCAATAGACCAAACCGGCCATATTTTAGCTTGACAAGTGAGTGACTATATCAGCAACAGATAATGACACTACACGGCTAATATCAGCCTCAGCTGCTGTGAATGATGACGGGTGAAGCATTGCTGTATAACGCTAGTTGAGATTTATCAGATGATTAACCTCCGTGCTTAGGCTGTTAGCGACATAAATAATGGAGGTTTTTGCTGACACTTAGAACATGGTTGTAATTTGAGCGTGAAATAAATTAGCTGGGCTTTTGTTTAGTATATCATACTCCGATTCAACCGGATCACAGCCAGAGATGACAATGATAGCATCCAAGAGGCTAAATAAGAAAGATACTAACTTTGATGCTAAATTTGTTTTTGTATTAATAATCAATATTTACTTTATCGAAGTGTACATGCAGTGTTGTCTTTAAATGTAAACAAACTGATATACTATATTGAGACAAACCCAACCTGTTGGTTAATTTAACATATTTCTGGGTTCATTGGTCCTCTTTTGACCCCATGCAGGGTTGAAAATAACCCATAATTTTTTAGAGTGGACCAAGCAGCTAACCGGATTAATAAAAAGCTTCATACACCAGATCTGATGCAATTGCGTGGATTAAAATAAACACTGGGAGTTTGAAGGGGTCGGAGGTTTCGTAGGGGAGGATTTCTGGTCCTCTTGTCTTCAGACTGCAATCTATTGTCAAGCCTCAGCAGCCCATTGACACAGTCATTGATTTCTTTATTAATGTACCTCTCTGTCATTGGTGCTTAGAACAGTAGACATCATTTTAATGTGTGCATGATCAATAGTTCCATCAGCACAGAAATTTCCAGCTGGCAGACAGCAGGAGATGCTGGTCTGCTCTACACAGCCCCTTTAACACGCAGAGTGGAGCCTCTGTGACCTCCAGTCCTTGTTATACATCTCAAATGCCTGCATTATGAAATGAGATCATAGTCGCTGTTTGATTCTGAGCCTGCTGGTTTGGTGGGAAATAAGTACATTTAATCCATCAAAAGGTTTGTTGAAATCTTCAAGCAGCTTTTCCGTACCATATTTTACAACTTTTAAATACACTACAACACCGTGCATAAACAGTATACGAATTTATTGCAGATAATAAACAAAATGAAAATGTCTAACTGTCGATCTCTATCTGCCTGTCTATCTGTCTTTCTATTTGTCTGTCTATTTTTCTGTCTGTCTATCTATCTGTCTATCTATCTATGTTTACATATCCATCTGTCTGTCTATTTATCTGTCAGCCGTCTATCAGTCTGTCTCTGTTTATACATCCTCTGTGTGTCTATATTTCTTTCAGTCTGTCTGTCTGTCTGTCTATATGTCTGTCTGGCTGTCTATCTATGTTTATACATCCATCTGTCTGTCTATTTTTCTGTCAGTCTGTCTGTCTGTATCTCAATCTGTTTGTCTGTCTATTTTTATACATCTGTCTGTCTGTCTGTCTATCTGTCTATGTCTATATATCCATCTGTCTGTCTATTTTTCTGTCAGTCTGTTTGACTGTCTGTCTATCTATGTTTATATATCTATATGTCTGTCTATTTATTTGTCAGTCTGTATGTATGTCTTTCTGTCTGTCTGTCTATCTATGTTTATATATCCATCTGTCTGTCTAATTTTCTGTCAGTCTGTCTGTTTGACTGTCTGTCTGTGTTTATACATCCATCTGTCTGTCTGTCTATTTACTTGTCAGTCTGTATGTATGTCTTTCTGTCTGTCTGTCTGTCTGTCTATTTATGTTTATATATCTATCTGTCTGTCTATTTTTCTGTCTGTCTGTCTGTCTGTCTGTATCTGTATCTCTATCTCTTTGTCTGTCTATTTTTATACATCCATCTCTCTGTCTGTCTGTCTGTCTGTCTGTCTGTCTGTCTATGTTTAAATATCCATCTGTCTGTCTGTCTGTCTGTCTGTCTATTTACTTGTCAGTCTGTATGTATGTCTTTCTGTCTGTCTGTCTATTTATGTTTATATATCCATCTGTCTGTCTATTTTTCTGTCTGTCTGTCTGTATCTCTATCTCTTTGTCTGTCTATTTTTATACATCCATCTCTCTGTCTGTCTGTCTGTCTGTCTGTCTGTCTGTCTGTCTGTCTATGTTTAAATATCCATCTGTATGTATGTCTTTCTGTCTGTCTGTCTATTTATGTTTATATATCCATCTGTCTGTCTATTATTCTGTCTGTCTGTCTGTCTGTCTGTCTGTCTGTCTGTCTGTCTGTATCTCTATCTCTTTGTCTGTCTATTTTTATACATCCATCTCTCTGTCTGTCTGTCTGTCTGTGTTTAAATATCCATCTGTCTGTCTGTCTGTCTGTCTGTCTGTCTGTCTGTCTGTCTGTCTGTCTGTCTATGTTTAAATATCCATCTGTCTGTCTGTTTGTCTGTCTGTCTGTCTATGCTTTAAATATCCATCTGTCTGTCATTTTTTCTGTCAGTCTTTTTTATGTCTATCTATGTTTATATATCTATATGTCTGTCTATTTATTTGTCAGTCTGTATGTATTTATGTATGTCTATCTGTCTGTCTGTCTATGTTTATATATCCATCTGTCTGTCTATTTTTTGTATATTTCTTTTTGTCTGTCTCTCTGTTTTCTGTCTGTTTTTCAATCTATCTGTCTGTCAAATTGACTGTTAGTCTATCTCTGTCTATTTTTCTGTCTTTCTGTCTATTTATTGATGTTAATATATCCATCCGTCTGTGTATTTTTCTGGTTGTCTGTTTATTTATCTATGTGTTTGTCTATCTTCATCTATATCATCTGTTTTTAAATATCCATCTGTCTGTCTTTTTTTGTCAGTCTGTATGTCTGTCTGTCTGTCTATCTATGTTTATATATCCATCTGTCTGTCTATTTTTCTGTCTTTCTATCTGTCTGTCTATCTGTCTGCCTTGTCTTTTTTGTCTGCCTGTCTCGCTATTTTTCAGTCTGTTTATCAATCTTTCTGTCAAATTTTCTTTTAGTCTGTCTCTGTTAATTTTTCTGTCTGTCTGTTCGTCAATGTTTATATATACATCTGTCTGTCTATTTTTCTGTTTGTCTGTTCATTTTTTCTGTGTGTCTGTCTATCCTAATCTATATCATCTATCTTTAAATGCTATTTTAGTTTTTTAAACTAAAACTCAAATATTTTCCCCTAACATAACTTTTTTTTTTTTTTTTTTTTTTTGGAGCTAGTACATTTAATCTCAATATTGATTGAACCCGCTTTGCACACCCTTTGCAACAAATTAATTCCTCTTTCTCTATTTTGTAATCTTTGCCATCTTAAAAATGTCATCATAAATTATTCCACCACAGAGAACTTTCGTATGATGAAAAGTTTATTCTAATGTATTTAAACCTTTAGTAATGTCAAGCAGTAAGCATGCACTACATATAAGCAAATAGAGAATTGGCAGAAATAAATGTAATGGAAGAGATCTTACTGTGTGAATAGATGAATAGTAGTCTTCGTATCTGTGAAAAAGAAAAAAAGAGAATCTATTTCCATGGAAACCGTTATTCATTTGCAATAAACCAGACAAACTTTAAAGTAATTACCATTTCTGTAATAGGCACCTCGTCGCGCTGATTGGTGGATTCATTTAAATTTCACAAAAAGAAAACACTTTAAGGTAAACGTTATTTAAAAATATTATATGTAGAGAGAAATAAAAATATTAAATCTAGAAATATAAAAAATACTGTAAATAGATCAAATACGGTGGATAGTTCCTGAAAAAAAATACTGTCATTATTTTACCCTCATGTTGTTTCAGACCTACTGTTTTTCGTCTGTAGACCACATAAGGCCTTTTTCATCTTTTTCTTACACAAAGTGCTAATATTGTTTAAGAAAGCATTGATGAAGGAGCAAGAGTGATGCATGCTACTTTAATGTTGGGTTTTTATCCATCTTTGTGCATAACAGATGGGGTCACTATAATTGTCTTTATACTGTATGATAAAAGTGCTTTTAGATTTTGTCTACCACAGAAAAACAACAGCACACTTTTGAAGTTGGAACTGTTGAGTAAACGATGCCATTTTTTTCAGTCCTTTAAAAGAGAAATTTAGTGAATCATCTCTAAAGTTTATTTTGCATGACACGGTAAGTGTCAAATTTTGCCTTGTACGTAGCCCTCCTAAAAGTAAAACCTACACCTGTCTTATAACAAGCAATATAAGCCCCGGTCCCCTACTGTGCATCAGCCCTGAGCTTTTTTACTGACATTAAGCAGGGGAGAGTCATTGGTTTTAATGCAGCATTGCTCTGGTGGGAAGTATACTTAAATTAGTCTTGGCTTTTAAAATGCTGCTCGAGTCTTGCAGAAGTGGGCGGGGCCAGGTGCTGATGGGGCAGCTCTCGCTCCAGGGCATCCCTTGGAATATCGCTCAGCTTCACAAAGCAGACAGAATGTCTGAAGTAAAGCTTCCAGGTGTCTAACTAAAAGTGGGGAGCCCTCAGAGACTTTTCCTTCAATCGCACCAGGACTTTTTGCTTTTATTCCTCTGGAATAAAACTTTTCAACATTTGCCACTATTATGAAAAGCCAACTTATCTGTGTTCAAAATCCACTGAAATATTGATACAAAATATTAATAATAAATAATATATAGGCCTATCTAATGCATATTTAAAAAAAAAAATAGGTAAATTTAAAGTATTGTATAGTTTACGTCACTCATGTTTCGGAAATAAAATCACATTTGTTTTTTCCAGAATGCGCAATGTAAACAGAATGGATGCTGTGATTTGACCTTGCTAAGCACTCGCTGTGCGGCAAGATATTCGTTTGGCATCAGTTCACTGAATCCTTCATCAGACATCTCTAACCAGAAGTCAATCAGGGCTTGAGAGAGTAATTGCATGCTGTCAATACTCAATCAAGCAATGCCTGCTGGTGGAATAATGTTTGGATTTGAACTCGGTTAGTAATGCCATCCAGGTTTACTCTGATGCCTGCGCACAAAACAGGATATTTCATTACATAGATTTAATGTTCTCATGCAAAGCACACAAATTAGGTCATGGTGTCGGAGGCGATGCCCCTGAACTGAAGACCTTGATTGTTCATTTCTTTCTGAGCTTTGCAATGATTACTTAACATGCATTAAGAAGCATCTTAAGAAGCCTGGAGCCCCATTTGTTATGGTTTGACAACTTACAGTAAATTCCACTTCTTCATTAGCACCATACACATAGTGTGGAGGCAAAGATGTGGCTATAATCTTGACCCTGAATGGAAAAACAACATATATTAGATAAAAAAAAAAAATATTTGAAAGCATGTAGTCTTAACACTGGGGCAACAAAAAAATTCACTATGCTGAAATAAAAACAAAGGTTTATTCAGTTATCTAGTCTTCCAGTTTCCCAAGCAGATGTCAATCGGGTCTAAAACATCATAGCAAATCCCACTGACCAGCCCAGATAACCACTTTAGATTGGTTTACGTTGTATCATTCTACTAGGGAAAGCTTTCAAAAATTTACATCATCTATATCTCACTCAGCAATAATGTAACTATTATTTATAACAAAAGAACATTACTGTATCCAAAATGTAATTACTTTTGTGTAATTGAATAATAATGCATGATATTAAATCTCCAAAATGTTTTCAAATTGTGTTTTGGAGTTGCCTGCTGCTCAACCAGAGCAATATCAATATATTTTGATGCGGTTATTTACCTCTTTTTGATTTATGAGAACATATCTTGCATCTGTAAGTGAACTATAAGACAGAGTCTAATCCCCCATCATAGATATTATTTTTGACTTTTCTCAATTCTCAACACAAAAGGACTTTTTGGAGTGATTTCCCAGACAGGGCTTATCATAGAGGCTGTTTACACCTGGTATCAAGATGCGTTTTGGTCAGCTGGATAAACGGGTAAAAACGGGGTGTAAAAAGTTTTGAGCTCCTCCATTCAGAGGTAGTCGAAAACGCATTCGACCGGATTCCTTTTGTGGTGTGGGTGTTTGAACAGCCACAAAATAGGCAGCCTACTCTCTACCTATTGATCTAATGTGGTGTACAAGCACAATGTTTTTACATTGAACCTTACCGTGAACACATAGTGTACAGTGCGATCTACACTCAGCTAAAGGATTATTAGGAACACCTGTTCAATTTCTTATTATTGCAATTATCTAATCAACCAATCACATGGCAGTTGCTTTAATGCATTTAGGGGTGTGGTCCTGGTCAAGACAATCTCCTGAACTCCAACTGAATGTCAGAATGGGAAAGAAAGGTGATTTAAGCAATTTTGAGCATGGCATGGTTGTTGGTGCCAGGCAGGCCGGTCTGAGTATTTCACAATCTGCTCAGTTACTGGGATGTTCACTCTAGCCATTTCTAGGGTTTACAAAGAATGGTGTGAAAAACATCCAGTATGCGGCAGTCCTGTGGGCGAAAATGCCTTGTTGATGCTAGAGGTCAGAGGAGAATGTACCACTGATTCAAGCTGATAGAAGAGCAACTTTGACTGAAATAACCACTCGTTACAACCGAGGTATGCAGCAAAGCATTTGTGAAGCCACAACATGCACAACCTTGAGGCGGATGAGCTACAACTGGGTACCACTCATCTCCATTACAAATTGGAAAAAGAGGCTACAATTTGCACAAGCTCACCAAAATTGGACAGCTGAAGACTGGAAAAATGTTGCCTGGTCTGATGAGTCTTGATTTCTGTTAAGATTTTCAGATGGTAGAGTCAAAAAAATTGGAGTAAACAGAATTGGAACTGGGATCCATCATGCCTTGTTACCACTGTGCAGGTTGGTGGTGTAATGGTGTGGGGGATGTTTTCTTGGCACACTTTTGGCCCCTTAGTGCCAATTGGGCATCGTTTAAATGAGCATTGTTTCTGACCATGTCCATCCCTTTATGACCACCATGTACCCATCCTCTGATGGCTACTTCCATCTCAAAGCTCGAATCATTTCAAATTGTTTGAACACAATGAGTTCACTGTACTAAAATGGCCTCCACAGTCACCAGATCTCAACCCAATAGAGCTTCTTTGGGATGTGGTGGAACAGGAGCTTTGTGTCCAGGATTAAGTCTGGGAGACTGCCCCATAAAGTTCTTCATTTGTGTTCAGCAAGAAAGAAATTTATACAGGTTTGTAACAATTTGTAGACGATGACAGAATTTTTGTTTTTGGCTGAACTATCCCTTTAAGGTGTTTGTCTGAATCTGCAGTAGTGATTATAGTCATGATTGTTTTTAAACCGCGAAAGATTTTTGCAAATATAAAACCACTTAAGTGTGAAATACTACAATAAATCACACTGTCTGCTCAGTATCTAGTCAATTTCTGGCGAGAACTTCTAGCGGAATCAATGCATGTCAAGTAGAGAGAAGCCTGGAAGGCCACGAAGATGCAGATGTAGAGCTGTTGGGATGGATCCACAATTTCCATTAAGAAAACTGTCTGTTAAACAATCTGCTGAATAAAGAAGCCTGCATGTTTTTTGGAAGCAGAATCTACTATCACACTTTTAGTGATGTTGCTGAGCATGCCAATATTGCAAGTCAAGTGGTTTAAAGAAGCAACTACAGTATCAGACACTTTTGAAGTAACTTATAAATGCTTTTGATTTCTGATTACTTTGTTTTGTGTGAAATAGACTTTTGCATTTTGAGTTATTTTTGGTTCATGTCAATTAAAAATAGGTTTCATGAGGTCTATAAATTAGGAGATTATATATATATATATATATATATATATATATATATATATATATATATATATATATATATATATATATATATATATATACACTGTTAACGATTTCCCTGTATTTTTACAGTATGGTACTGGCAGCACGGTTGCCAGTAAGTTACTGTATTTTGGTTCTACAGTACTGTACTGTAATCCAGTTTTACAGTACACAAACTAGTACCGTATAGTTACAAAGCAGTACTGTACTGTAATTTTACAATAATAGCCTATTTTTACAGTAATTTACTGTAATGTCTATATTGACCCATAAATACTATTTATTACTTATTACAGTTAATACAATAATGTATTATAGCTAGATATTTAGGTTTAAATCTATAGTTATTAATATAGTAAAAAAATGCTATCCTTGACATGACATTATGAATTAAAAGGCAATCCAAGCAATGTTTATATCAAACATTTTATTAAAAAAACATGTAATTGAAACAATCATTTAAAACAAGATAAACAATAATAAACAAGTAAAATAAAATAAAATATTATAAAGTATAAACAAGTTTGGAGGCCCCTGCTGTAACATATTTAACTCTGGCAAATAGAACACTGGTCCATAGTTTGAAGTTTTCAGTTTAAAGTCCATCATCGACTAAAAGGTAACATTTCACTGTGGTAAAAAGAACACTGTTACATAGTTTGAAGTTTTAAGTCCATCATCAACTAAAAGGTAACATTTAACTGTGGTAAAAAGAACACTGGCCCATAGTTTTAAATATTCTATTTGAATTTTATTGAACACTAAAAATAAATGCATTAAACTGTGGCAGACAGACACTGGCCTTTGGTTTGAAGTCGCACATTCAAACTCTATCAGGGACTGCATGAAGCTGTTCACATGGGGGTTAATGGCCACAGCTTTTCTCTGCACCAAGTTCCTTGTCTTTTTGCTTGCTCCTTGTCTGGATGTGCACTTTTTCCCATCTTTGGGATTAATTCTGTCCAGAAACCTGTTAGAAATATCACAAACTTTAAGTCAACAAATATAAGATAGAAAAAGATTCTTAAAAAACACCTAAACTCAGCCCTGAATTTACCCCTATTCTGAAACCTTTTGCTTTTATTCTAATGTTCCACACCTAATTACATTAAAATACAGAAGATTCCCTTACCTCTGAACAAACTCTTTCCTCAATGGACAGCATCCACATGGATCATGTCATGATTGAATGTCCTGAACAGAAAGTGCAATTGTTACTGATTTGGATACAATATTTTATTCTGTGTGGGTGTGTGTGGTCGCGTGACAGTGTTGCGTGTGGGAATTGTGTATGAGTGTATACATGGGTATTTAAAGAAACTGTAGTGGTAAAGTGTAAACTTACCGAACAATATGCTTGGTGTGTGTCTGGTGTCACCCGTGTGCCTCCACATCTGCCTTAACTCCTGAAAAGTGCAAGGACACTCATGTAAACTACAAATAAAAAGTGATCAGCCACATTCCTGTGTACTTTTACATGTGACGTAAAAGCATTTAATATTGCAGTCGAAAAAATACATGACTAGTAACGTGTAACTGTACATCCTGTACTTGCCTGGTTCCTTTAAAGATGATCCATCTTACTCAATCCAGCTTACAAGCAATGGTAAGACTGTAAAAAATACAAATGTTACAAAATCTGTTAGCCATAGAAATAAGTAGACTTTTTTACAGTCTATGGTTATATATAAATGTGGTCAATACTTACAGAAAACATATAAACCACAGAGCAAAGTGGAGCAAACTGTAACGTTAGAGCTGTAAAAAAAAGATATGATGTGTTACTGGCTGACATTGAAAGCATTCTGTTTAATATGATGCATACCAGTGGAATAAGATTTTCAGAAAAGTAACTAAATAAGTCAAATGTAACTTTTGTCAGAATTGGGTTTTTATTAAATTATTATTCTAACATCTTGTCTACAGAAAATCTCTGAAAATATATTTAGTGAGGAAATAGCGATTTATAGTGACAAGGTAACAAGCCTGCCTCTTTAATGTTTCACCCGGACAGGCGGCGGTGTAACACACTATTTCACGCAAAGTTTTTTTTTACAAAGTTGCTCACTTTAAGGATTAACATGATCGCCGCAATTTGAGCAATCCTGTTGATGCCAGTGTCCTACATGATGTTATAATGGAGTATTTTACATCCAGAGATGAAGAATCAGATGACAGACGAGAAGAAGGTACCTGTCATGCTATTACGTAAATGCGGAGCCCATTCTCCTTTCGTGCATTGATTTGAGGTGTTTTGGAAACTTATATTGCATGTAATACATCTGAAGTGGTGTAAATAATATGCCATACAAAATGTATCGGACAACTTATTGGGCGTGTAAAACGCTTTAAAGAAAATATGCTTTGGTTTTGCTAATATACCGTAATGATAACAATAAGCGCGAAGCAATCATCTGATAATAAGATGAGCCCAGGTCTGAACGATATTTGGCCGCAGTTACAACTGCAATGCATATATCCAGTTAAATATGAGGTTTCTTGGTTTCACTTCTGTTGAGGAGTTGATTACTACGGTCTGTGTTGAATATTAAGTTTACGGCGTGTCGAGTCCTGTCTGTTTATGTTGATATTCTTATATCCAGCTTTTCATATTTGAAAAAGACGCAAATACAGATTAATGTGAATATGAATATGAAACTGTGCTTTTTCACGTGCACAGCTAACGTTAATCTACGAGTCAGCCTTGCCAAACAGTCGAACTTAATACTTTTCTCTGACGCTAACTGAACGGATGAGATAAACGACCATTATGCTGGGACCGCAAGACCGCGCTGGCGGGTGGTCTTTGTCCATTTTGTTAAAAATAGTTTCATTGTTACCACACTTTCAACAAATATAAACTCACCAAAACCGTCATAATTTAGTTAAAACAACCCTATATTCATTAATAAAGGTGTAAAGCGAGTTAAAGCAGCGGTAGGCATCTGTGTAATGTTAGCTTACTTTCTGAGGGAGATTAAAACTTTGTTGGCGACCATTTTCTCTCTCATTGCACGTTTAAAACAATATGACAAACTATTGACAAAATTCTTCTACTAAAAATGTAGTTTTCATGAAACAGAAAATATACCAAACTCACCGAACTGACAGAAATCAATCGTCCTCCTTCAGCTGCAGCCAGGAGTTGTGCTCTCCCTCTGTCTGTGTGATTTGACTCTGGCGCACTTTCTCTGATTATTGCAAGTACACCTGGCACATTACAGCAATGGCTACAGCAAGGTTACATCAAGACCAAAATATACTGTAAAATTTTCCCGCTCAAACAAATTTACCCAGAATGCACTATGAACTGCAGTACTTTACTGTAATGTACACATACAGTATAGTACTGTGGATTTTTACAGTACAGTGCTGCTAAATCTACAGCGACATCTAACAGTGTATATAAAATATCAAAGTCCCTTAACTAACACCAAGTGCCAATAAAAGTTTCATTGTTTCCATGGTGATGAATTAAAATGTATTCTTGCCCAAAATCGAAACACCAGAGGTGAAAAACAGGCCAAGCACACTTTCGTGCCCTGCTATTTACCTTCTTCCACATCGGCCCATTTTCTGTAATTGAAGAGTTGTTAGAAAGCACAAAAGTTTTGAAAGAATCCTGAAGCTTTTTACTTTAGGTCAGACCGAAGACCTATGATGCTCCGCAGTGGCGGTTCTACACGGAGGCCAAGGGTGGCCCGTGCCTCTGTAGACATGTCCCTGGCCACCCCTGTGGCCACCCCGTGCTGACCAAATAAAAAAGTATAAATTTATTTTGATTTTACACGCGAGCGCCAAAAGAGGAACTAATGCGACGCAACGTTCTACACGGGCGAATTAGAGCGGCGCACCCAACCACTGTAACTGGCTGCAGGTGCTGCTCAGCGAGTGTCTCAATTTGTTCCCAACCTCCCGATGTTGTGAATGTGTATGCAGGTTTGGGCACTGGTAAGGACTCTAGCTCACTTCATATTGGGACACTGTTCACTTGTTCTCCTGTGACGTGGCTGCTTAAGCGCGTTGAGATTAGTGATGCAAAGTCCGATTCATTTTCGCGAACCGGCTCTTTTCGGACAGTTCGGCTCATTGAACCGGTTCAACCGGTTCCTGACGTCATCAAGAAATGACATTAGGCTTGTTTGAGATGCAGCTTGCCTCGCCTGAAATATAGGCGAGAGTAGCCGGCTGCAGTGAGGGGAGGAGTAAAAAAGTGGAGGCAAGCCGGACGCTTCATGAATCTCGCAGTGTTGTTGACTGCAAACGTCAGCAATGGAAGAGATCGCGTTCGCGTATTTTATCGCGGATTAAATAGATGCAACTGAAATACCAACAAATGCATTTACATTAAGATGTTTATAAGGAGAATCACAACTGTTCATTATTGGAAAAGGCTTCTTAGTAAATGTTGGGATGTAATCTAAGTCTAGACGTAATACAAATTCGTTTCTGTGTGAAATATAAACAGCACACAGTACAAATAATACAACACCAATACAAAAGTTTAAAGGAATTTATTAATAATATAAATGTCATAAGTCAAGAACAAGTTGAATAAATATAAAAACTACTACAGGAAGTGTAGTTTTTAGAATTAAAAAGTCATCAGCTGACATTCCCGGGCAAATGAGCATTAAGCTGTGTCGTCAGCAAGTCTTTTCCCATCGTGCTTTTCGTCAACGCAGTCGGTGGAGAGCAACTGCGCTCGGCTGTAGAATCCGACGAGCCCGCCTCTCCATCGCGAGAGTTATTTTGTACACGTCAGCGTGACATCAGAGCAAGTCGGACGTAAGTCGGACACTTTTCTAACCGGAATGCATCTTGCGCTGATCACCGGTGATCGATTCTGCGCAGAATTTGCTCATCTCAAACAAGCCTAATACTACGCATTTATTGTATCAATGAAACATTCAAATTAAATCGTTTGTGTCAACACATTAAAACATTTAAATAGATAGTTGTTTTTTGTGAAGGCATAGCTGATTTATTGCCTTGCATTCACAAGTTAGTAATGTTTGTGGTCACAGTTTAAATCGCGGATCATAAATAATAAATAAATAGTGAATGCCAGATATAACTGACCAGTTTTGACAAGCCTACAACTTGAATAAGATTCCTAAAAGACACTGATGCACAATTGCGGATGTAAGTATAAATAATAAATAAACGTGTGTGTTAAACTCATTGGTCTTCCTTAAACAACTACAATATGATTTGCATGCAAAATAAATCGTATCAAAACTAAAGCTTTCTAATAAAACAAGCATATCAAGAAACTAATAAAACAAAAAACTTCGCGCATCAGGCTCGTTGAAATCCTCGGTGATTCACACGCAGTGTCAGCAACTCATCCGTCAGAATCGTCGGCAATCATCGACAAACTTCGTTCGGTTCTTTATGAGTCCGACGTGCTATTTCGGCTGTGCGTCCTGCGTCATCAACCCGGAACCTATGCCCAAAACTAAAGTTCGATTCAGTTCGATTTGCGAACCGGCTCGACCGGTTACTTCCTGAGAACCGGCTCAAAAGAACGATTCGTTCAAGAACCTAACATCACTAGTTGAGATCATTCACAGCTGTTACTCATCAACAACCGGCAAAACCCACATCTCGCTAACTTTTTAAAGTTTACACATTGTAAAAACCGCTGTAATAATTATGCTCTTACATATACGTGCATACAATTGGAGGAATATAATTAAATGTTACATATAAAAATGTTTACAATTTAAAATAAATATTATTTTAAATACTGATTAGATTGTGGTCCCTAACTGTCTAGCAATGTGTGTTTATATGTAAACTAAAACCAACGTTTGTCTTTATAAAAGTTTGCATTTCATAAAGTTTATTGAGTAGGCTCGCATGCTTTTCGGTTGGGGTGCTTTAGAAAAGAGCCCAGCTCCCCTTTTGCACCTGCACTCACTCTTTTATTAAATAAATATTTATATGATTGTAAAGTAAAATAAAGTTTACGGGGCAGTTTCCCGGAAAGGGATTAGACTAAAATAAATGTAAGAGCTGTCCAAACGGAAAACAACTTGCAATGCCATATCTTAAAACCCTGCTGAAAAAAACCAGCATCAAACCAGCATGGACCAGCATGCGAATTATGCTGGTCTATGCTGGTTTGATGCTGGTTTAGCTGGCTGTTTTTTTCAGCAGGGAATACACCAGTGCCCTTTGTTTTGCTTCAAAATGCACACAAGTAATGTTTTTAGTAAGGCATGTTTGTTAAAACTAGTTATATTTCCTAATTAAACTAAGGCCTAGTCCTGTCTTAAACTAATTCCTGTAACCACCCCTAAAATCTTTAAATATAATTTCTTTCCATTTTTTTATGTGCCCCTCTGGTAAAACACTGGCCCCTCCTTGGCCCCCCTAGTGAAATTTGTCTAGAACCGCCACTGATGCTCCGGGAGCTGCAATGAAATTACATCATCACACATCTGATTGGTTGGCACTGTAAAAACCTACATGCTTTTAAAATAACTTACAATATATATATATATATATATATATATATATATATATACCTACAACACATTTACATTACGCATCTGGATGATTGTTTCATCCAAAGTGACTTAGGGCCCTATTTTAACGATCTAAAGCGCATGGTCCAAATGGCTGTGTCCGATGCCACTTTTGCTAATTTAACGACCGAAAAATGGTTTGTGCACTGAGCACACAGTCAAAAAGGGTTGTTCTTATTCTCATAATGAGTAATGGGTGTATTTTGGGCATAACGTGCAATATGCCAATGAGAGTCTTATCTCTCATCCCCTTTAAAAGCCTGTTGCGCTGGCGCTATGTTTAATCCATATTAGATGACGGACTTTGTAAACTGAAAAACTAAGCGAAGGAAGAAGACCCCTAGTTTAAGAATAATGTTAAAAAAAAAATATTTTCATTTTTATTGAAATTTGAACCTTTAAAACCTTTAAAAGCCTTTTTCTTTCAGGCATAGAAGTACAAATAGAAGGCTTTTAATTGCTGTAAATGTACTAATATCTTACATAATCATTGTAATCTCCTAAAATAATTTGCAAATATGCAAGAAAGGGTTTGTACTCTAAAAATACAAACAAGAGATAAAGAATTTACAAACGTTCAGAGAGCCGAAGCGTTTCAGCACGTGGACAGCGCCATGGGTTTTTAAAAAGCATTACTTAAAATGTTTCTCATCTCACCATATACATAGGTACAGAGTCATCATATACAATAAATCCGTGGGGTAGCATTAAAAAAAAAAAAAATTTAAAAATAGATGCATTTGTTTAAAGCAAAGCATTTATTTACTTACCAAGCTACAGGTGAAGCAGCTCTTTACGCCGTCTAACGTCTCATAATTAGTCCTCATTTATGTCCAAAAGACTCAATAATAATCTTTAAAACTTTTAAATCCTTTAATCTTTCATATTTAAAAGCGTTTTGCACATTCATGTGTGTGATAAGCAAACCTGCGTTGTTGTCCCTTTTATAGGTGCATATTACTAATGCGCACTTTAAATAACAAAAAAACACATTGCGCCATTGACTTTAGACTTTAGGTTTTAGTTGGTCAATGGTGTAGTCTATTTTAGTTTCCTCAAAATAGAAACGTGCCAACAATGCGCCTGAACACACCTCGTTTTAGATGAGAACGCCCATGGGCGCAAAATTGGGGCGAATACATTTGCTATTTTAACAACGTGGCGCTAAACTTGAAAATGATAATTGTACCGGGTTGAAACAAGCAAAAGACACTTGCGTCGCACATTGTGCTGCATTGCGCCGGGTGTATTATGTGTGTTCCCTGGGATTGAACCCCTGACCCTAAAAAAATGGTCCCAAGTTGTAACTGAGGCAGTACCCTTTAAAAAAGGTCCCAATCATTTAGTAAAGATACATATACATTTGGTACCAATTTAGGTACTAATATGCACTCTTTGCTAGCAGTATGTACCTCTGAGGTACTAATATAAATGCTCTAGGTGCAAAGGTGTACTTTTTAAAAGGGTACTACTACTCCTTTGACAGCTAGGGACCATTTTTTCAGACAGGGTACCAACTACATACTACATAGTTAAATCATTATTTAGTATTTTCACACTAAACCCAGTGCCAGATCACTGCAATGAATGACCTCGCATTTTAAATACAAAATTAATAGTATTATTATATATCACATATTATACAAATAATTATTCAGCAGTTTTTCTTGCAAACGGAAAAAAAATCAGTCACTGATTTGCAGTTTAGTAAGCCAACATGTCATTTCACTGAAAATAGCACAAAGACGTAGTAAAGGTATAAAAGAGCAATCCTTAAATACATTCTCTTATTATAACACACCTGATTTATAAAGCTACAATGCTATTAATGTCATAGCTGATTGGTTGCAAGCCATTTGGTGTAATGGCAGCCTGACGTGGTTTATAGACCTTAATTATAGTTAGATTATTGCCTGCGCTGCTTTTCCCAGGGAAAGCCCTTCGTACGCTCGGCCCCGTCAGCTCTTTCAGCCTCGCTATTTGGGTTTTAAACGTCCTCCCGTTGTTAAGCGTAACATATGCTGCTCTCCCAAGTAGACGAAAGCCTTCCCTGAATAATTAAGCTATTTTTTTGTGGGTAATAACTGCCTGCTTAGACTGTGAAAACATTACTGGACTGGACTAAGGGGGCATTCACGAGTTTTGCGGTTTATGGTCTGATGTGTGTTGGTATGTATTCAAGACCAGATTTTCTCCTAGAACAAACCTCTCAGTTTCACTGAATGGACAAAGATGCTCTCCATATAATCAGAAAGTAACATCCAATGAAAATTCAGACCGGCGAGCATCAAAGAGCCACATGAGAGTGAGGATCCATCAGCCGGGGAATGGAATGATTAAGAGGCACTTAAGTCGAAATAGCGTTGAATGGGTGACAATGTGTGGACAGCAGAAAAGAAAATAAGAGTTAATAACGCCGCCTCGTAACAGATTTACTGAATCTGCCATCAGCAGCCAGTGAAGTGTGCGATTCAGTCATAGAGAATAAGGTTGCTTCACTTATTGCCAATAAGTCTTTATCTGAAACCTCTTGTAGGAATGCAGCAGCACATTTCTCTGTTAAATGTAAAACTGTATATGATTGAATTCTTATGTTGTGATCTGAGAATCAAAATGAGTTTTTAACACTCAGGATGATTGCTGTGAGTTGTTTCTGTATGCAAGATACACGAAGTCAGTGGCGGCCGGTGAATTCTTTTTCGAGAATAGCCCGTCATGTGTGTGGTTTGTAATTTCAAAATATGTGTTCTGCACATCGCGTGATCCTATGCGCATCACGTGTCTTGTCAAAATAAGTGCCTGCTGCAGACGCATCTAAAGAGTTTATGATAAAGGACACACTCGCGTTTGCCAGATACTCGCATAATCTCATGCGTAATCAGAGTTTACTGTTAAGGGAGTGTCTTGCGTGTATTTTTTGAACGTGAGGGTCTCTTTTATCATAAGTGGTTTTGACACGTTTGTAGCAGGTGCTTATTTTGAGAAAACACGTGATGCACATGGTTCACATGACGCAACAAACACATATTTTGAAAACACAAGCAACACACATGACACTCCAAACACTTATTTAAAATTTGCGCCCCTCGGATAAGAAGTCATGAGTCGCCACTGCACGGTGTATACCAAGCATTATGAATCTATAAGTATATGGGCACATTTGGTTGATATTTCCTGTAATTTCTGTGTTGTAAAAGACCAGGGGCCTCGTTTATAAAATGCCGTCCTAAACTTGATCTTACAATAATTTCTTAAAGGTCCACTGTGTAGATTTTTAGCGACTGGTGAGTCCACAGTTCGCCCTTTTGAAAAGCATAGAAAAGCTACGGTAGCAGCCATAGGACAAACATATAATCGTCTGAGACAACATAGTGCCAAAACACGCTCTATATGCAGTTTGTCAGTTTAGGGTTACTGTAGAAACATGGCGGCACAAAATGGCGACTTCCATGTAAGGGGACCCTCATTCTAAGATAATAAAAACAATATTGGTCATTATTTAAAAATGATCTCACAAAGTTCTTTGGTATAGTCACGAAATATTTTACTCATTTTTTCCGTGTCATTGTCACGGATCTCTTTTCATGTCCATACCACAGACTTTCTTTTTCGTGTAAGTTTCACGATTTGGTTCCTCAATTGTTATTCCTATTTTTAAACCATTTAGGGTGGGTTTGGGGTTAGATTTGGGGTTTGGGTTAGGATGTCACTTTAACTATTGGTTTATACTATTTTTTCCAGATTTTTAAACAATTGTCACCTGACGTTAGGGTGAGAGTTGGGTTTGGGTTAGGGTGTCATTTTATGGTACAGAAAGTCATTCTAACATCAAACCCATGCGAAAATGGTAAGAAAATAGGAAAAACAATTGATTAACCAATATATGAAGAGTGTGGTTCCAAAACGCAATAAATCCATTTTGACAAATTTCGGTAAAAACGTGTTTTCTATCCCAAGAAAGTGACAAGATGAAAACCACTATTTTCTGTTACAAACTTTCACATAGCATCTTTAGGTTATAAAAACATAAGAAATTCAAATCCATAACTTGATTTTCAAAGATTTATTATAAAAACTAATTTTTTTTTCCACAAAATGCAATAAATCCATGACAGTTTTTTATTTCAAAATGCTATAAATCTATTAAATCAATGTATAAATGTGCATTCATCTTTACCATTTTATATTTATTTAGTTGACTAGTGGTATACAATGATTAAAAAATAAACATTAATGGCATTAACCAAAACACTTACTTTGTTATATTAAGATCACATTGCTGCGGTTATATTTGACGTCGTCTCTTTACATTTTCACAGCGATCAGCTGTAAAATGTTTTGGTCCCGCTCGATTTTCGTTGACTTTGAGTAAAATAATGTAAAGTTTTCATAAGATCCTCTGGGGTCAATGTTTAGCATGAGAAGCTTGATGCTGTCTGGAGAACAAGCAGCCGAGTGCCTCTCGCGGAAATTATTAGATGTTGATGGCTTACGTTTCTTTCCCGTCACAGAAAACCATCACAGGTTTAGCAATGCTATTAAAGTATTATTTTGTTTTGTTTGTTGATCACGAAGTACAAAGTAGATGAGGAAAATTAGGATTCCGTGTACTCAGCGCGCCGCCATGTTTGTTTACATTGCGTGAATGGTCCGCTGTAATATCAGGAATGGATTTATTGCGTTCTGTAAAAAAGGAGGAGTGGCGTTTGTCGCATTTTGGGAACAAAGGGAGAAAAGATGACAGAATATCACGGCGGGTATTGGATTTTGCGTAAAATTAATTATTTACTTTTAACTACTGACCTGATATAATACTGATTTTGGCAGTAACTCATTTTTTTCAAAAATGGCGTTTATTGCGTTTTGGAACCAAACTCTTCATATGAAACTGACACCGAAAAGAAAGTCTGTGGTGCGGACATGGAAAAATGTGGAGATCCGTGACAATGACACAAATAAATGAGCAAAATATTCTGTGACTATAACACAGAAATTCAAGAGATCGGGTTGCTTTTTACAAAACTGATAATATAGTTATGTATATTATATTACTTTTCTAAAAGTTACACAATGCACCTATGAATGCATGTACTTGTGATTCATAGAACGTAAGTACAGAAAACATGCTTACGCTACACTTTTTAGATGTGAAATAAATCGCTAATGATCTTGAATTTGTGCGCAGCCAAACCGTTTCAAATCTCTGCCATTAAACGATGCCCAATTAATGCCATTGACATTTAAAAGAGGGCTTGTCAATATTTAAATGCTTTTTGAGCAGCAATATATATATATATAAGTTTATAATTGAGGCCCCAAATCTCTTTTTTATCACAAAGCAGATTTAATAAACAATTTCTTGTTAGATCTTGCTCTGTTAAACTGAATTTGAACAGATTATCAATTATGCATGTGATTTAAAAAAAAAAAATTTAAAAATGTTTTACCTTTTTTTTTTTTAATACAATATTGTGAAGTTTAAAAACATGTTTGTATATGTACAGGCATATACTGAACTTGTGAAAAGGCTACACATTAGTACTAGTTGGTGTTATGATATCATCTGTTAAACAATGAAAAATTAAACCACTACAAGGGATAAATAATTATAATAGGAAAACCCCAATTAGTCAGGAACGGAGGCCTTTAAACACAAGGTTAATTGTCATGTTATGAAATCAGCTAAATTTCTGATCACGTTCGCAAACCAAACACCATTCACATGATAAATAGCCCTCATTAACTTTAAACCTGCATAAACATCACGCAATCTCCATAATTTTCTCTATGAATTTAATTTATTAACCCTGTTGTAACTGTGAAGGGTGATGATGTGTCATTCTTTAACATTCTTTGATGTTAAAGTGCTCTCTTCCAGCTCAATATGCAGTGACGAAAGAATTCATAAAATTAATAATACACTTTCTTTTAACACAGGAATAGTGCCGAACGGTTGGAAAACAGGTTTGTCATAATAGCAGAGTCTTGACCTCACTCCATTTACATTAATTGTAAAAAATAAACAGTTGGGTCAACATTCCTCAAAATTTCATCTCATATTCAATTATTAAAGCGATGCCACAAAGGTGTGAAAATAACAAAATAATATTTGGTTTTGGTTGAGCTACCCCTTTAAATCCAACTAGTTACAGTAGCTCTTCATGTTCATTAATTGGTCTGGGTAAGTAATAGACTATGTTAGGCAAGTATATTATTACTCCTGTGGTTAATGATCTATACGAGTGGGTCTTTAAGGAACCAGATCCTTAGGAACCAGAGACTGTGGCTGTCTCATCAGAACAGCACAGACCAATCAATGCTTCCGCCGTGACTGGTGCCTGTCCCACTTGCATCAATTTATCGAAATGTTCTCGCCTCTCATTTGATCTCACTTGATCTCCACCGATCCGTCTCTCTCACTGCTCTTCTCGATTTCCTTTCTGACCTCATCTAGAGAAACCAGGCATGTTTGGTCTGCTGTCATCTTATTTCCCTAAAATGTCATTGAGGGACAATTACCACAAAATCAAGCCATTTGCGGGATTATTGGTCTGGTTTTCCCTTGAATGAAAGAAAGATCAAAATCCAAAAGCCTGCAACATTGACAACTCCCTGCATGAAATAAGCATCAAATAAAGATGTTTCATGTACAAAAATAAAATAAAAATAGCCTTAGGTAACAAAATTTACTATAAATTTACTGTTATTACTTTGTTGGCGGTGTGCATGCACAGGAACACTGCTTTTAGATACTTAAAGACTTTTTCTCAAAGACCAAGATCAAACTTCCTCTCCAAAGATCCTGTCCAAACTTCATGTTTCAGTAGGTAACACGTTGACAAAAAAAGCAAGCTGCCCCCTTCATGCGATTTCCAGGGATCTTTAAATATCTCAGCGGTGAAACAGAACTGAGCCAATCTTGCGTCTGAAGCCTCAATTGAAGAGCAAAGAGGACAGGAAGAGTATTAGTCCATCTATCACATCTCTCCCCTCTCCGATGGCGGGCCGGACGATAATTCTATCCCTCTCATCCTTAAACAATATACTCTCCATCTCTGTCAGATGTGGCTGCTGCAATTGTGGCAAATATCCAGTGAGAAATCACTACACTGTGTTGAGCACACGTGACGGTGGAAACTCGGCTCAGCGCTCAATAAAGGAAATTTAAAGATTATGAGGGATTGTACCCTTACTGAGTGGCTCTCTTCAGCACCCGTCTTACTGTGTGAACTGATGGTACTTGTGCCAAAGGCTTTTGCCAAAGGACTTTTGATCATGGCGGTCAGAGACACATGGAGTAAGTGTCACTTTTTTAAAGCACTGAGATAGATAGTTTTACACTCAGTCATTTATGGACTCCACATGTGTGATCCTTTTACAATTGCTGAAGGAGTGAGAAACAAGATATTAGTTCCTCAAGGGTGGCCTGTTTGCACATTCGATCTGCTTTTGTCCCAGGGATTTAGAGTTTAGAGGCGAGTATAAATAATATTTATAGATCTTATAATCCTACATTTTGTATGATTCACTTCATTCGAATTAATATGAATAGGCCACCTTTTAAAATATTCAAATATCTCAAAAGAGGAATTGTGGTTAATCTTATAAAATAAAAGTTTGTTATTGCATAATTTATATGTGTGTTGGAGACTGACGTCAAATGAACGTTGGATTTTGACATCAGATCAACGTTGGATTTTGGCGTCGAATCAACGTTGGATCCTGATGTCGGACCAACATTAGATCCTGATGTCGGATCAATGCTGGATCCTGATGTCGGATCAACGTTGGATTTTGACATCGGACCAACGTTGGATCCTGATGTCGGATCAACATTGGATTTTGGCGTCGGATCAATTTTGGATTTTGACGTCGGACTAATGTTGGATCCTGATGTCAGATCAACGTTGGAAATTAAATTCAGATCAACGTTGGATTCTGATGTCGGATCAATGTCTGATTTTGACGTCAGGCCAATGTTGGATTTTGACCTCAGGCCAAAGTTGGATCCTGTCGTGGGATCATCATTAGATCTTGACGTCGGACCAATGTTGGATCCTGATGTCAGATCAACGTTCAATGTTGAATTCAGATCAGCGTTGGATCCTGATGTCGGATCAACGTTGGATTTTGACATCAGAACAACATTGGATCCTGATGTCGGATCAACATTGGATTTTGGCGTCGGATCAACATTGGATTTTTGCATCGGATCAACGTTGGATCCTGATGTCGGATGAACATTGGATTTTGACGTCGGACTAACGTTGGATCCTGGTGTCAGATCAACGTTGGATCCTGGTGTCAGATCAACGGTGGATCCTGATTTCGGATGAACATTGGATTTTGACGTCGGACTAACGTTGGATCCTGGTGTCAGATCAATGTTGGATCCTGATGTCGAATGAACATTGGATTTTGACGTCGGACTAACGTTGGATCCTGGTGTCAAATCAACGTTGGATCCTGGTGTCAGATCAATGTTGGATCCTGGTGTCAGATCAACGGTGGATCCTGGTGTCAGATCAACGGTGGATCCTGGTGTCAGATCAACGGTGGATCCTGGTGTCAGATCAACGGTGGATCCTGGTTTCATATCAACGTTGGATCCTGACGTCGGATCAATGTCTGATTTTGACGGCAGGCCAATGTTGAATTTTGACCTCAGGCCAACGTTGGATTTTGACGTCAATACCCTATGTTGGGCAGATGGTGAATTAAGACCAGGGCAGTGCACAGACATTTTGAGGGGCAGTGGCCCAAACAAAAAAGGGCACTAAGGGGGTTGGTACTATTAATATTGTTTTAATAAAATAAGACTATTATTATAAATTACTAGTAGCAACTAAGACAAGTGATTAAAATATACTTAATAACAAGAATTAAAGTGTGACAGATGGCTAAATATTTAATATGAGTTGCCTGCTGGCATGCTAGAGCTTCGAATCCATGTTTGCAATGTTGAATTGCCTGGTGATATCAAATTCGGGTTGTATAGGTACAGTAGCAGCACCAGGGAACACACATACTGCTAAAAATATATACCTTGAATGCACTGTAAGTCGCTTTGTATAAAAGCATGACAAGAATCTGTATAAAATACTATACTTCTGTGAAAGACTTCTTTCCTCCTGGGTGTAGAGAGGAAAGGTGATGCTGATAAAAGCAGAGGTTGTTGCTGATCTTGTTACCGCAGGTCGCATGAAATTGTCAGGCGTTAATGACAGGCGGAGATGTTTCTGATGTGTTATCCTTCCTGCATACACACACACGTCACAATACAGTCACAAACTGAGCATCCTTTCAACAGTTCAGCAGCGTTAACTCAAACAGCCTGAATCTCAAATTAAAACCCAACACACACTTGCTCAACTCAAGCCATTTAAATAAACATTCAATGTACATTTACATACACTTTCCAGCGTTTATGGCGCAACCTGATCCAATCGTTACGGAATTGGACATTTAAAATCCTGTTTAATCTTCTAGTCTCTTCCTCCTGTCAGCCCCGTTAATTCACCTGCATGACGCTCATGAGGGAAGAAGACAGAGGTAAGGTCGTCCACGACCGCAGGAGGATCCTCGGAGCACAACGCGGCCGAGGAGACGGCAGCCTGACAGCGCTGAATTAATTGTCGAGCCTCCGAGAGGTTGTTCTTTAATAACTTATCGATCACTCAGGTCAGACATGCAGAGTGTTTGGCAAAGCCTGTCGCAAGCCAAGAAGGATCCTTCTGGAATATCTTAAACATGAAGAAGTGATTAAAGAAAGCACAGAACTCTTTGATCACAGAGTAGCCACAGGCGTGTGGGTGACCATGTGTCCTTCTTAACTATTCTCGTGCAGCTCTGTGTATGCATACATATTCTCAGATGGCCCATAAAAATGTAAATGCACTATTTAGTGATTTTCTTTGGAGATGTTTGCATTATCATGAAACAGACAATGATCATAAATAAGCTAACTCTTTAAAGGTATAAAGGTATTGAAATGCAGTTTCATGCGGCTTCACAGAAGTAATAACAAAGCAAGGTGTGCTAGACGCTTTTACTTAGAGTTTACTGCAAATCATCATTCACTTACTGTATGAGTTTAGAAGCCCAGCAACCGGTTTCTTTTTCATTTTGGGTAACACAGGAAAGGTGAAAGGCAGTGGTCCATATGAAAACCAGTATTGACAGGTGGGGTACACCTTCTTTTAGAACAAGGTCTGGAGAAGGTCACAGGAACTATGAGGAATTCGGAGTGGCACTCAGCCAAACTACACACTCGCACAGACACGGATGACCAGAAAAGTGCATTTTAGTGACTGCTAAACCGCAAACTGGTAGAGAACAATTAGCGTTATCATATTTGTCTTAATTATCAAAGTATGCTGCAATTTTTCGTCCATTACGCCACATTAATCATTAATTCAATGGTGTTGGTTTGGCTGATTAAAATTCTACTCAGAACATTTTGATCAGACTTTCCCTAAAAGATCACAAATGCATTAAAGATGCATTTAAAAGATGATTATGGAATGCTTACAAAATCGATGACAAACTCTTCACTCCGCGCATAAATATTATCACCATGTAAATAAATCATGCACGCTGATATTTTTATGATATAAAATCATTTGGTTATAAGGGCAGGACATAGACAAGAACTGATGATGTATGCGAATTCTGTGAAAGAGACCCAGGAAATATACAGTAGCATCAGCCGGGCATTGTGGGGTGGTGCCACATGCCCCAGAAACATCCAGGTGCTTTCACTGCCAAAGTGCAATAAAAATGAATGTTTAAAAAATATATTGGCACAGATTTAAACTAATCAGCAAGAATTTGAATACCACAGCCAATACATCAGATCCACAGTATGATGGATTAGCTGTGTCGGGTTTAAACTGCACTAATTAAGCTAAATGTCTTTTTAGAAGTGACACCTCTGCCAAATCATTGTTTAAGCTTAAATGTGTTTCCAATGTTAAAATATATGCTTAAAGTCAATTTATAGTCTCTACGCCATAGGCTATGCATCAGTTTTCATTTACACTTCTGCGTCGTTGTCTGCGTCAATGTGCAATTACACATGCAGATCACTAGTAGGCAGTGTCCACAGGCATGCTACTGGTGTATAGTATCAAGGCAAAAGCTGAAGAAGAAGCAACTTGTTGTGTAGATTGTATCAGCAGTGATGGAAATAAATAAACAGCAACATTTTTTTTTTTTTTTTGCAGCTTAAGTTGTTAAATATCACTCCTCAACTTGGCCCATCTTTGTGTTTAGAGACACCAATGGAAATGCGTATGAAGAAATGTGACGCAGACCTGCAGGGAGAAGTTCTAGCAGATCAATCACAGTGCTTGCGGTTTGGTTTTTGGAGAGCAGCCTACGTTGTTATATAGTACATGTTAAATATGGCGTACCGCAGGGATCAGTTCTAGGACCTGTTTTTTTCTTCATTATATACAGTATGTTACCTCTAGGAGACATTATCAGGAAACATAACATTAGTTTTCATTGCGAAGCTACCAGTCTACCGTCTGAATACAATCCATTGCGTACATTGTCGTCGCAAATTCTGGTCACTTAATTATCCCTAAATTCTGTTTCTCTGTTTACTAATACTAGTTGACTTGAATTTGTAGTGATGAATATAGAGAGCTTTGCAGCAGCTTTCATGCATTATGTGTGACTTGAAAGATAAAAATTTTTTTTCAAATTTGTTCTTTTGATTGCAGGCCTTGGCGTCTTGACAAATCTTGAGACATTGATGAGAAGACATATCTGAGAACAACCAAAAAAATTTCAATAAGAAGGCATTAGAGATATTAAAGAGATCTCATTGTCATTAATTGACACGAACATAATGGATACATTATGATATAAGAGGATCACTCAGCCAACAAAGTCATTTGATTTGTGATTGCTAGAAAGACAAGCACATTTGACAAAAACACTACACAATTTGAATGTGAAATGGGCTGTTACGGGTAACATGCAGGAGTGTTAAGCTAAAGAGTCAAATGGTTTGCTTGTAATGCCTTTAAAATTCTGCACAGGTAAGCACTCGCCTCCAGTCCTGTGTGAGCTGGGTGGGAAAACAACGCCCCTGAGGGAAGTCCAATGGGCCCAATTATGCTCTTTGCCGACCAGTTGCTTTATTTCTGCTGCAGGTAACCTGGGCTTTTAGTCCTTCTAATTTGCATGACCTTTTATGCATCTGTACTTTAAATATTATCATATTGGCTAGGTATTGCTCACAGCAAAAACAGAATACATTTACGGTGCAGGAAAATACATATTATTAAATGGCCACCATTGAATTTAGTAAAGTCAACAAAAAGGTCTCTGGTGTAAGAAGCATAAATTAAATTTCTGTTCTAAACTTAATTAAATTTAATCTTTCGAATTGAATACAAATGGAAAAATGTTAAATGATCTATTTCTTCATACATTGTAAGTAAATGGAGATTGGAGATGTTGAGTAGCTATAGAAATACACTACATAACTCTCAGAAAAAAAGGTGCAAAGGCTGTCACTGGGGGGGGGGGTACGTTTTCAAAAAAGTACACATTTGTACCTAAAGAATGCTTATTACTACCTTAAAGGGACATTCCACTTCTTTTTTGAAAATATGCTCATTTTCCAGCTCCCCTAGAGTTAAAAATTAGATTTTTATCTTTTTGGAATCCATTCAGTCGATTTACGGGTCTGGCGCTAGCACTTTTAGCATAGCTTAGCATAATCCATTGAATCGGATTAGACCATTAGCATCGCGCAAAAAATAAATAAGTAGTTTGGATATTTTTCCTATTTAAAACTTGACTCTTCTGTAGTTACATTGTGTACTAAGGCAGAAGGAAAATTAAAAGTTGCAATTTTCTAGGCAGATATGGCAAGGAATTATACTCTCATTCCGGCGTAATAATCAAGGACTTTGCTGCTGTAACATGCCGGCAGCAGGCGCATTGATATTACGCACTGCCCAAAAATAGTCCCCTGCTATTGAAAGTAACCAAGGGGACTATTTTTGGGCAGTGCGTAATATCACTACGCCTGCTGCAGCCATGTTACAGCAGCAAAGTCCTTGATTATTACACCTGAATGAGAGTATAGTTCCTAGCCATATCTGCCTAGAAAATCGCAATTTTTAATTTTCCGTCGGTCTTAGTACACGATGTAACTATAGAAGAGTCAAGTTTTAAATAGGAAAAATATCGAAACTCTTTGGTTATTTTTTAGCGCAATGCTCATGGTCTAACAGATTCAATGGATTTATGCTAAGCTATGCTAAAAGTGCTAGCGCCAGACCCAGAGATCAGCTGAATGGATTCTAAAAAGATAAAAATCAAATGTTTAACTCTAGGGGAGCTGGAAAATGAGGATATTTTCAAAAAGAAGTGGAATGTCCATTTAAAGGTACATATTATTACCTCACAGATACATATCTATACCTATGGTACATGTTATTACTATTTTATCTAAGTGTTACAGATGTATTTGACTGATTATATGTAAATAAGATTTGAAAGCTATGTTTCTATTAAGATATTCAAAATGATGATACTTTTATGATGCTGCTTTTAAGTTTTTACATACATGGCCACTATCTGCAAATGTCTGCATATTAACAGCAATATTCTGTAAAAAAATTTTACAAAAGTGTAAATTTACATAGAGGAGGTCAAATATCTTAACAGATTTTTGGGTGGGGTGAAGTATTCCATTAAAACCAAGAATTAGCCATAAAAAAGAGAAAACGGTAAACATGTTTTCTAAAACCTGCTATCAAATGGTTGGTTAGAGTAACAAGAAATACCTGCCTGTCAAAGACAGCTGTAGTTATCCTTATGCGTGGAGATCTTTTCCAGCCTGAAGTGCTGGTGTTTGCTGAAAGCAGAGGAAGGCAGACAAAGACACCTCTGCTTGGCATTTCCACCGGTGTCAATCACAGGAGGGGCTTTCAGAGTCGGTTGTTTACTCGAGAAATGCGGCAATCACACTCAATTCTCAGCAAACGCTCACCGGCGCTGTGAAGCATGAATACGCAGACCCCCGCACACTTTAACTGCATCCTCAGATCAAATAACAGAATGTGAAAAATTAGTGGCCTTTCGTTGACGCTGGCATTTATGGTTTCAATCATTCTAGCTCTTAATATTAGGTTTTTCTTATTAAATAAATCAGGCAGAATTGCACAGACAGAAATATTTGAATACTAAAATATAAGGCTAACTAAAGAGTCTTATAAGCGTTGCAAGCCTGTTTACTGTCGAAAATAACAACGTCACGATGCTGCATTTTATCTACATTCGGAGATTACAAAAACTCATCCCCAAGACTTGAACTAATCAAAAGAAATGGGCAAAAGATGTTAGACAATGCAGGCAGGAACCCTGGGGAATAAGTTACTGCTGAGCTGATCTGAGCACAGAAAATGGCAGCATGTCAATAAACCAATTATAAGGTGCAATATGCTTCCTTGGTTCATGTTTACAATACTTTCTATTTCTTACAAACGTCCTGGCACACACATTAAAGCGCAAGCTTAAGTCGTGACTGTTTATTCCAGGTGGAACACAGGATTAGGGCTGCCTGATAACTGCCGATGCTCACGGCTATGATGGAGAAATATATTTTCTACAGCCTTTCATAATAATTTTAGAAATATGAACGTTAATAGAAATAAGTTACATTAAGATATTTAACTTGTGTTCAAAGGGCATGTTTGTTTAAGCTTTTTACAATTTGCAACATATATTATGTTACATTCAATTTCTCAGATAAAAGGTACAAAAGCTGTCACTGGGGCGGTATACTTTGTATACAATGTAAAGAAGGGTTATTTTCAAGCCAGTGTTGGGTAAAAAAAGGGACGAACCCAACCCAGTGGGTTGTAATTGGGTTTCAACCCAAAATACTAGGTTGTTTAACTCGTTGGATCAAATATCATCTTTTGGGGGGTTAATTCTATGGGTAGAAAGTTTTTTAGAGAGTATCTCAAACCTCACAGATAGTATTAATCATAATTATTGAATTATACAAAAAATTTTGTGAGAATAATTCAAATTGACATTAGCTTTCTATGTCTTATGAGCTCATATTTTAAAAATATCTCTCTAAAACATCACAAAAATTAGTAATTACTTCATTTTCTGAAATGAATGTATTTTAATTTCTCAATGTGTTTCTGAAAAGAGTTGAAATATTGAACGTAATCAAATGGCCTGAAGCCTGTGAGGGTTTTGATAAGAAAACGGGAGGTTTGATCTCCAAAAATGACTCATAAGATCAAAGGCTTTGCAAAATCATTTAAAGTGCAGACTGAGTTTACTGGGTCTTTAAATATTTTGAAGATGAAAATGTAAATGCAAATACAAAGACTTCACCTACAAGCTGTATTTTATTATCTATAATTTTTACCATGAAACAGAAAACATATGTATGTATTTACCAGTCAGATTGTTGCTGTTATCACTTTATGCACATTTGTCGCTATTCACATCTAACATTTACAACAGTTACTCTGGTTCGTCTGTTTGCAATATTTCATAAACCATTAAAATATGCATATATTGAACACATATATTCTACTGTACATATATACTGTCAAAAAAAATAGTTAAAAACGTTCCTTAGCTGTAGGGGTAGTATACATTTGCACCTAAAAAGTTCATGTTAATACCTCAGAGGTAGATATTGGTACCAAAGAGTGCATATGGCGCTTTTCCATTGCATAGTTCCGGTTTGGTTTAGTTTGGGTCGGGTCAGCTTACTTTTGGGAGCTTTTTCATTGGGTGCAGTACGTAGTACCTGATACTTTTTTTAGTACCACCTCGGCTGGGGTTCCAGGCGACCCAAGCTGATACCAAACGTGGCACGAAAACCCCGTAGATCACTTATTGGTCACTACCAACGTCATCGCTAAAATGTAAAGATTAGTTTTACCTTAGTGCTGTCTTGCGCTGTCATCTGTACTCTGCTATGAGTTCCCAAACTCCCTTTTAGCAATGAAAAACATCCACAGGTTGAGAATCAAGAACACCATACCAGTTTTTTCCAGACTTACAGTTTGTAGAGGCACTTTCGCAACGCACGTGCGCATTATATGTGTATATGCAACTTAAATGATGCTCAGCGGAGCGCGTCAAATGACGCCGCCACCGGTGTTTGTACAAAAACTGTCATGTGATACAGAAAAACACAATGTGCAAACACATTTTTGGTGTTCAATTTTGATTTTGTGGCTGACTGAGAAATAAATGAATGTATGGGGATGTTTAGCATTCCAACAACGCTCTCACTTGTATGATTCAGCAGCAGGCAGCGCAAATATAACGACACGCCTATAATCCCTCCCACTGCAAAGTGATACTAAACTCGATGGAAAAGCTAACCAAGCCAAAGTGAGGTGAGCTGACCCGACCTGACCCAAACCAAACCGTGGGGTACTATGCAATAGAAAAGCGCCATTAGTACCTCAAAGATACATATTGGTACCAAATGTAAACATGTCTGTACCAAAATGGTACATAGGGTCTTTTTAACTCATACCCCACCAGCCATTCTTTAAAAGTTCCCTGCCAGCATTTTTTGTAATTTTCACAAAAGTTTTACAAAATGCCTTCCAGGAAAATGTTCTTCTAAAAATATACAAATATATCAAATGAAAGAACAGACCCTCTGCTTTCAAACAAACAAGCAAACAAAACGGGGGAAAATTTCATTTTTGTGAATGAATTTTGTTAGAGATACAATTCAGAACGATTTTCAAAACATACACAGAGTTTAAAATTAATAAAAAAAATTGCTTCAGTTTTTTATAAATTGGGTAAGTGGATAATTATGGTACATATTAACATAAAACATTATCAGGAACACCTTTTTTATGCAAATGTTTTCTCTTAATTGACAAGATAATGGCGGGGAAAGAGTTAAATAGTATAGTGCCCCAGTGACACTTTGGGACCATTTTTGACCATTTTTCTAAGAGTGGACTGTTTTCTCAATAGTTTACCAATAGTTTAAAGGTTTACAAATGTGTTGTTAATTTTCAATAGAAAAAACAATCTTATTTATAGATTTCTTACTATTTTATTTCTACCCATGTGTATGGCTGTGTATGTGATCAATAAAACTTGAAACTAGAATAAATGCATACAATTAAATATATACATTAAAATTGACTGATCTGATCATATAATGTAATAATTTCAGCTATTTCACAACATTTTAATGAAAAATAAAAAAATGTAATTGTTTTTTTTACTCCAATGTGCAGGCTAAGAGTTTGAGTGAAGGGTCTTTTTCTCCAAACACAGGTTGAAAACCCCTGATAACAGGACACCTAGAGTTTTGACAACAGTGACATCTACTGGTTGCCATCTCTCTTAAAGACTCTAATGACACATGTGGATTAAAAGCGTTACAAAACCTATTGTGAAAAGGCCTTCAGCCAAGCACAGCACAGACATCAAATAAAACAAGCAGAAAATACATTGTGCTTCCTGGTTTATGGCGTTATGATCGTTGCTTGACCAAACCCTGTTGATAAATCTATCAATCTACTCTCTCTCTCCGAGGAGCTCGGGTTAACACAGCCCCTATGTGATCTCTCGAAAAGCTTTTTTGCCATCAATAACTACTCATGCTAGATTCTCTCATTAATGTCTGTTGCCGAAAAAGCTGAGCTTTTATTGAAAAATGACAATTCCCAGCAGCGAGGTGATCATATCTACCCGCCCATCGATACGGGGACTAGACTGTGCTCAAAGGTTGTTTTGTGGCCCCCGGGAATAGAGCTCCAAAGATCAGCGCCGGCCCCCCACCCCTCGCACCAGTGGCCGTATATCACCGAGTTCAGGAGATCAATGCGCTTTTATTGCGATGCTTCCTCTTTCTGAACCTCACGGGCCCCTGCCGCTGGCCTCTCGATCTATATAACTCCCGCTGTATTTACAGTAATGAAACATTTAGATGCTGGAAGACAGCCATTGATTTTATTGTGGGAACACTTTTTGACTGACATTTCGTAAATGGCACTGTGTGAAATTATAATGAGGCCACGCTGACGAACAATCCGCTTTAATAGCCGAACTCAATTTAATTTCGAGACTGTGTTTGGCTTTTTTAAAGTCATAGCTGGGAGTTGAAGTAAAAAAAAAAGTTTTCAGTTTTTACATATTTATTAGTTTCCTATGAAAGGACCTGTTAAGAAATTGATTTAGTGGAGTTTATTGATCGAAGGTGTTTGCGGCACAAAATCCTTTGTCAATAAAGTGCTTAAAGACTTGGAACTTAATTAAGTTAATGATGAGCAAACAGGACGGTGCTAATTTTTAGTTAACTACCATGCACCTCCAAACAAAAAAAAAACATTGACTAATTCATATTAGCTTAAACAACTCTTATTGGATTTATTGGAAAGTAGAGTGACCAGATCTTACTAGGATATTTCTTGTCTGACTTTTCCTGGAATATCTTAAGAAAATAAAGGACTTTTCCAATCACCTTTGTATTTTTAAGAGTGTACATTATGACTTTAGAAATGCAAAAGATTATTATACCATACATGAAGACATCATGATGACTGGCACCATTGATTTGTACACCGCTTTATTGTTTTGTAGGCTACAAAGTGTGAATTTCATTATCACAAGAAGATTCTGTGAAATGCATGTTGCCTGTGTCTGGTAAGAAATTAAGGTACGATGGAAAACGTTCAATTTGTGCATGTTTACACAAACATCCAAATGAGCAGTCTCCAAATCTAAACTGTCACACTGTTTCCAGCAGGAATTTAATGAGTAAATGTTGGTTGTAGATTTAATTAGCCACCATGGGGATGTACCATTGTCTGCAGTGGAAAATTCTGACCACCGTCTGCATAGCACTGATGAATAATAAATTTCACACACATTGCACCAGTTTTACTCTCAACAGCAGAGGTTTTCAATCCCGCCCATGGAGTCCTGCAGAGTTTAGCTTCAACCCTAATCAAACAAATCAAAGTTAGCTGTATGATTAAGACTGGAGATCTGGAGCGCTGCGGGACAGTAGGTCTCCAGCTTCGGTAGATTCTGGTTCTAGATTTTGGAACTGGAAGATATTTTTCAAAACACATACACAGCTGTTCTCTTTCATTAGCAAGTAGTTTTATTTTCTTGTCTTTGTATGAATGATATACTGTATATGATTGCAATGCTATAAATATCTTACGGCAAGAGATCAAACCCATTGTCGTTGCTAGTTATAAATTAAACTAAACTATTGTCTGTCATTCACCACGACACTTATGTTGTGCTTTGTTTAGTATATTCATTTTTGAAAAATAATAAAGGTATGAAATTAAATTGGAATTTATGTGTGTTTATATCACGGTCCTGTCGAATGCTTTATTCTGATTGGTTGAGAAATGTACCATGGATGATGATTATTTTTCTGTTATATGCACACCAAACCTGTAAAGTGTCTTAAAATAATCACCAGAGAAATGTTTGAGGTAACCATGGTATAAGCGGAATAAGTGGCTCCGGTCCTCCTTTGAATTATTTGAAAAATAATGCACACCCCCGGCGTATCTCTCCAGAAAAAACGTGATTATGCGATCACATGATTCCATGCAAAATCAGCCAAAGCCCGCATATTTATGCAAGGGCCTAATTTTTTTAAGATTTTTGCACGCAAAATATGCGGGGCTTGCATGATTTCATAATCCCCGCATTTTCATAGCAAAAAGTCACATTTACCTTAGCAAAAATATGAAAAATGTTGAACATCACTGAATGAGAAAGGTTTTCGGAATCACTTTTTTTCTCTTTTTCATCCAACCGCAGTTTTTGCAAGTTCCCCAATTTTTGGAAGTTCGCGCAATTTTTGCAAGTTTCTGCAATTTTTGCAAGTTAGCAAAATTTTTGCAAGTTAACGCAATTTTTGTAAGTTCATATAATTTCATCACATAAAATTGCATAAATGTCCCATATTCCATTGCATTTTTTATGAAAACGTACTGCAATCAAGGATTTTTGCCTGCAACAATCACAAAAAAACTCCACGTTTTTCTAAAGGGGATTGGAAATAAAATTGGCAGATATTTGCACCTTGTTTTTTTTGTAAATTATTACATTTATTACAATTGTTTAATGCATGCTGCAGTATTAGTAGGAATAAAAGCCCTCCCTTAAGGGGGTCGCACACCGGATGAGAAGCGCTGCGTCATGAATCTAAAACAACCCATTCTCACCAAAAAGCGTACAAATGACACGCAGTGTGATTATCGTGCAATAGATACGCCAAATTCCGATTTTGCGTGCATATGATACGCCAGTCCTTCTCATTCACTTATATGGCGAATCGTTTCGTGACGTTTTATTTATTGTTTTCTCATTTGTTTTCTGTTTTTTTACCATTTTCGCTTGGGTTTAGGGTTAGAACAACTTTTTGTTATATAAAAATGACATCCTAACCCAAACCCCAACTCTAACCCCAACTCCAAGCGACCATGGCTTAAATATAGATAAAAACTTAGAGAAACCTGTATATTAAATAACCTGCTTAAACAAATGTGAAATCTAACCCTAAACCCAAGCGAAAATGGTTTAAAAAACAGAAAACAAATGAGAAAACAATAAATAAAACGTCACGAAACGATTCGCCATATAAGTGAATGGGAAGGACTGGCGTATCATAATACGCAAAATACACAAAATCGGAATTTGGCGTATCTATTGCACGATAATCACACTGCGTGTCATTTGTACGCATCTTGGTGAGAACGGGTAGATCTAAAAACAGAACACATTATTTTCTATGAATGTACGCACACCGGCGGCACCTTTGCTGTGTCTGTCCGCTGTGACTCTGGACACTGCTCAAATCCCTGTCGCGCCTCTCACATAGTTTAACATTAAAATAACATCATATTTGTCCCAGATAGTTAGCGATTAACATTGGTTGCTAACATATATTTTGCATTTTGAAGTAGACGCCATCTGACTAAGCTTGCGCTACTTAATGTGCACTTCCAGTGTACAATACCTCCTAGATGTGACTCAGCGCTTCTCGTCTGTTGTGCGACCCCCTTTGCACTGACCCTTAACCCTACCCAATAAAATTTTTTATTCTTAACTAACACTTGCTAGGCACTTTATGTCCACTTTTCAAACTTTTTTTATTTTTATTGAAAATAAATGCCTTTTCGAGGTGAAAGGAAAAGGGATAAAAACGAGGTCGGCAAAGAGCATATTCGAACCAGGGACACCGTGTCAAAAAACAGTGAGCCTTACTCACTACTACGGAGCCCCTAAGGGGACATAGGGAAAAAATTAAAAAAAGTTTAGTTTCGCGTGTGCACGTGAAACTGTCGCGTGTGCACGTGAAACTATCACGTTTAGTCTATTCGCGTGAGCACATGAAAGTTTCACGTGAGCACATGAAACTAAACTTTAGATTTTTTACTCCAATGTCACCTTAGGGGCTCGGTACACTACTGGCTGTGCCACTGAAATTGTTAAATTTTGGATTTTAGGTTGAATTCACTCACATGGTGTGAGTGCGGGGAGCTCAGGAAAAAACAATTTCAACAATCATTAGCCAGCGACAGCCCCAAACTAATATTAAACAATCATTATTGACCTAATTCGTATCATATTTTCTGTTCCAGGCTAAAACATTGAGGTCTAGAATTAAATAATTTGTGGGGCGTTCTTGGCAATAACCAAATGTATTATATTTGCTATCATATTTTCAAATTCAGGAATGAAACTGCACTTTAAAAGGTTGAATTCTGAATGGTGCACAACCCTATGTTCAGGTCTTGGGTGGTAAAATCAGCTCTCACCTCTCAGCTTCTTTGCCAACCTTATTTTCTTTGAACCGCAGAATTAGTCATCTCTGCGAAATCTGATTAGTTACACTGACAATACGGTGATGTGGAAATTACTTTCTTGAGCATATCATTAAAGAATAATCGATATGATGGATGCGATGAAGCCCAGAGCTATTTATTGCGGCTGAGCAGAGGCCACGCGGGGCGTCTTTGCCTGGCATCTCCCTCATAATGAGCGTTTAATTTGTCTTAAAGACAAAAACATCGGTGCGGGGTCAGAGAGGCAAGACTGCGTCTCTGCTTTTTCTCCCTCTCTCCTGCTTGTCTGCAGGTCCGCCCCCAGCTTGTTCTAGCCCGTGACTTAATTACCTGAAAATAAATTGGCTCATGTGTATATGTGAGCAGCACTTCAAGACGAGACCTTCTCGCACTCCACGTCTTAATGCTCTCATTATCCAAAAGGATTTGAATTCTGGGCAGAACCGTGGAGGGAAGAGCGGGAGATTGAACCTGGCTTCCTGGTGGCTTCTGAACAGCTTCAAAGATTTAACGGTCAAATAATTAACTGACCTTAGCTTTACATGTTGAAGGTCTTTGTTAATAACCATGGACTACTTTATGAGCACTGTATGAGTAAGAGAGGTAAAAACGACTTTATGTAGCCAGGAGAGAAAGATGAACTTCAAAGCAATGTTTTGTATGAATTATGACTTTAAATGTATTTGAATTTATTTACTCACTCTCATTTCTTTATTCCATTTTGGCAAAATATATCCTGGACCCTTCTTTTGGCCTAAAATGACAAAATAGTACTATACTATTGGAAACAGGCATTGTTTTGCAAGTCAAACCTACAATTTTAAGTTTCGACTCGTGATAAGTTGACATAACTTATAAAAACAAGTTTGTTTAACTTAATTTGTTAACATAAAAATATATATGTTGATTTTACTTATTTTTTAATGTGTGGGATTGCAAAACTGGAATAATGCCTATAGTAAACAAAAACACAAAAAAAACAGAAAAGTGTTCAGCCATTTATATTACAAATTTAGCATATTATTGAAAGAAAATGTTGATTTTTTTCCTATTTTAGTACTGTCCTGGGATGACACAATGTCCAATTTAAAATCTGCATTCTGAAGCAAAACCCATTGAGAAGCACTAAAACCGATGAAGTGTGGGAAGTTTGAGTTTATTTCTCCAAGACAGTAGGAGTAGATATTACTTTTGACTCTATTACAAAGATTAATTGCATTAAAGGTGGGATTTTGTGTCCCAGAGTTCAAGGTATGACATTTAAAGCCAACAGGGGAGTGAACTTCATTAAAAAGATTTATTACAACGAATCGGGTATAACATTTCTAAAAGCATCCCTTATTAACTCTGTTTTATAAAGTAAATTGCATTAAGTGTCAGGTTATTCTTTGTAATTATGACATCCGTTGTGCACTTTACAGAGATTAGGGACGCTTCACTCGGAGGGTAAATTACAGTACGCATGACATGTGACCCAGCTAATAGAATAGGAAAGTTTCTGCAACAAACTACCAGTTAAGCCGAGAAAATTTACACAGCCCATTGAGAGCTGTAGGTTATTCTTGTTCCAACCATTCAATTTCCATTTAAAGTATATCTAATCGCTACCCCATTTCTTTTCCAATCTATGTCCAATTAGCATTTACATTTATGCATTTGGCAGGAATTTTTCTCTAAATCAGCTTACACTGCACTCAAGGTAACATTACAGATCTGTTCATGCATTTCCTAGGAATCCAACAGCACAAAATCTTGCTACTGTAAACTAGCGTAACCTAGTTTAGGCGACAATGTTGCTAAAACAATCCCTGTTCACATAAATAAAAACGTTGTATTACATATGCAGGCCACTAATTGGCAATGTCACATAATGCCTGAATATGTAATATGCATGCGTGTGCCATTACCATTGTTAATATGTTTTTGTAGTTTACACTAAGATGATAACAGTATTGTATTTCATAAAACTTTTTCTAAGGTCTGCATTTTCAGGCCCCCAAAACGCTGTTTTTGTGTTAATGAACAAAACAGAAAGTTGTCTGATTTCAGTGGAATTGGTGTTTTGTAAATGAACAGCCAAAACGCTTAGAAAGTTTTAAATTTTTCGTTAAAAAGAGTATTGCGTAAATTAGTTTTCTGATATTAGTTGAAAGTGGGTTTGTGTAAATAAATGTCCAAAATGCAAAGAAAGTTTACAGATTTTAGTGGGAAATGGTGTTGTGTAAATGAAGGCTGTCATACATAAGTGGAAAGTGGTTTTGTGTAAAAAAAAATAAAAAATGCATTGAGTTTTCCGATTTTACTGAAAATGGTGTTGTGTAAATCAACGACCAAAACATATCGAAGGTTTTCTGAAATTAGTTGAAAGTGGTTTCTGGTAAATAAATGAAGAATTTTGTTGCAAAATGAGATAACTCAGTTTTTTTATTTTTCAGAAATCTCGTTTTTTGGTTGTGGATTTCAATTAATATCAATTCAACTGCAGTTAGTTTGTTTTGATTAAAACCTTTATAACTTAAAAAATACAGCTAAGTAGCACCATAAAACAAAATAATGACATGATAACATAATAATAAACATGTTTTGACAAAAATTTTAAAAACGGAGTTATCTCGTTTTGCAACAAAACTCTTCAAATGCAGTGAAAGTTTACAGATTTTAGTGGAAAATGGTGTTGCGTAAATGAACGACCACAAATGCAGCGAAGGCTGTCATACATATGTTGAAAGTGGTTTCGTGTAAAAAAAAAATGCATTGAGTTTTCCGATTTTAGTGAAAATGGTGTTGTGTAAATGAACGACCAAAACACATAGAAGGTTTTCTGATATTAGTTGAAAGTGGTTTCTGGTGTATATAAATGAAGAGTTTTGTTGCAAAATGAGATAACTTTTTTTTTTTTTTCAAAAATCTCGTTTTTTGGTTGTGCATTCCAATTAATATCAATTCAACTGCAGTTGGTTTGTGTTGTTTGATACCTACATAACTTAAAAAATACAGCTAAGTAGCACCATAAAACAAAATAATAACATGATAACATAATAATAAACATGTTTTGACAAAAATGTTAAAAATGGAGTTATCTCGTTTTGCAACAAAACTCTTCAAATGCAGTGAAAGTTTACAGATTTTAGTGGAAAATGGTGTTGCGTAAATGAACGACCAAAATGCAGTGAAGGCTGTCATACATATGTTGAAAGTGTTTTTGTGTAAAAAATAAAAATAAAAATGCCTTGAGTTTTCCGATTTTAGTGAAAATGTTGTTGTTGTGTAAATGAACGACCAAAACACATCAAAGGTTTTCTGATATTAGTTGAAAGTGGTTTCTGGTAAATAAATGCAATGAAAGTTTACAGATTTTAGTGGAAAATGGTGTTGCGTAAATGAACGACCAAAATGCAGCGAAGGTTTTCTGATATAAGTTAAAAGTGGTTTTGTGTAAATACAAATATTTTAATGAACGACCAAAACGCAGTGAAGGTTTTTTTGATATTAGTTAAAGTGGTTTTGTGTAAATAAAAAGTTTACAGATTTTAGTGGAAAACACATAGAGGGGTGATTTCCCGGACAGGGATTAGATTAGACTAGTCCTAGACTAAAATAATTGTAAGAACTATCCAAACTGAAAACATCTTGCAATGACATACCTTAAAATACATCAGTGTCCTTGTTTTTACCAATAATGCACACAAGTAATGTTTTTAGTAAGGCATGTTTGTTAAAACTAGTTATATTTCCTAATTAAACTAAGGCCTAGTCCTGGCTTAAGCTAAACCCTGTCCAGGAAACCACCCCAGAAAGTCTGTCAACAGAAAATGTTTGATGTGTGTAATCAAATTTTTAGTCCTTGGCAACAACTTTTTAAAAATGAAAGGTATCTTAAGTATAAATTTCAGAAAAGCCCTTGAAAATCTGCAAACTGCTGTTCTGCTGAGATCTATTCAATGTCAGCATCCCTGAAGAAACGTTGGCCCTTGTATTGTTTCATGACAGAAAGTTATAATCAATGCAGAAACTTACTCAATTCCTAAAAAGTGTTCGGGGACATACAATAAATATCAAGTTCATTGCAATACACAATGTTTAATGTACGCATGTGGCCTCTAGCTTTGTCGCTCGACCCCAGAGGCAGTCGCTTGGTCCTTCATTTGTCAGTGTTGTTGTAACACCCATACAAAATGTATCCTTGAAGTCTGGCAGCTAAATTAACTTATGTTCCCATGGTGGTGATCAATAGCGTGTGTCCCATAGAAATAGTGGTTATTAATTTTCACTGAACTGTTTTGAACTTTCCAGACTTGGTAGTCTGAATTTTATGTTATAGCGCTCCGTAAATGTAGTTTACTGCCCACTAACAAAATCTAATGGCGAATATTCAGTTGTTATCCTTGAGAGCAGTCCATATTATAAAAGATCGGTGCAGGAGATTACATTTCTGTTGTTAGCAATGGTTTGCTGTTGATTTGTGCAAGGAGTCACATTGTGCCTTGCTTTTCAAATGTGAAATTATGGCCCGGGAAGGTTGGCAAATGTTCCCAGCTACCTCAATTGGTATTCAGCAATGGTGCCTAAACTGTGTGACAGGAATATATTGGAACTCTCGCAGGCCTGCATGGATTTCTCTGACAGATATCTCAAGCATCTGGAGTCAAACATGTTTGATAGATCTGATACAACTGATGCAGAGAATCAGATATGATGACAGGTCGCATGTTCAAGGAACTCAAACCATTTCTGCTGTATCTAACCAGATGTTGTATGTCTTTCAGAATTCGGTGTCCTTTAAATACGCTGAAGTAGAATTAAAACAAAATTAAATTCTTACTTTTTTGGGGGGTGAACTATCCTTTCGTATTTTTAAAGTGAAAGAATAGTAAATATGAGATTTTTTTGTCAATTGAGAGATATTCGGAAACATATATACAAAATACGCGATCAGAAGTGTCCTTGCATGGGTCGATGCGAATGACGCAATATGGGGGGCGCGTTGGCTGCGAAAACACACGCTATTTACCTCAAACGCGTCTTCGCCCAAGTATTCAACTCAAATTAAAAATTTGAGTGACACGAAGTTAAATCCCACGAGTAACCTAGAGTGAGAAACGTGGTGCCCCGCGTTTCGAGTGTAGCATTATAGTGGTTTTTCAAATTTTCAAAACTTTATAGTTAAGGGGTGGTCACACTAGACTTTTCGTTTCCATTGATTTCCATTTATATGCATTCAAATGCGTCAGACCGAAACGCAAGCTAGTGCACCGATGTTTTGCAGTTTGCTGCGTACCAAAGTTGGGTGAACTCTGACCTGTGAATTCGTATCATGCGGAGATATGTGACCAAAAGAAAACCGGTATGTCACGGTGTGACCTTAATCCAAATTGAAAAGCCCAAATTGACGAAGATAAAGATATTATATTGACGAACCGCTCCCAGCTAGAGGTCTACACGGAAGACCCGAGACCCGAACCCGTATATTTTAAATGATCAGCCGGGTCCGGGTCGGGTCTCAATCTATTACTTCTGGTCCCGGGTCTGTTTAACATTGTGGGTAATACTCGAGGTCAATCGGACTCGGAGAACACACACTCACATTTAAATAAAATATTTCAAAATCAGCAACAAAAACTTAGATGAACTGTCGCATACATTTTTTCTATGACGCTAAAATTGTGTTAAAAAGTTTATATTTGGTTGCTCCAACCAGGCAGCTAACGTGCCTGTGCTCTTTTAATGTGTCTCTGGCTACCAGTCAGGAGCTTCTGCAGTGAGACGCAATGACTTTACCTTTGACAATTGGCTCTTTTATTTAGAAGGCGGGACTTTTTCCGCCGTACCGCGCATTTTGCACTGACTTCTCTTATTTTTATAATAATATTATAAATTGACCGTCTTGCTGTTATATCTAAAGTTTTTGCGACTCAAAGAGCACAGAGATGATAGCAAACAAGCAACGAAAGCAGCCATGGCACTGAACGAGCAATCGTTATTATAATCCAAATGGGCAAACATTATTAAACAAGTTGACCCGATGTAAAACTGCGTTATTAATCACCATGACTGTAAAGTGGACTTTAAAAGCTGGAATAAGCATTAAACATTTCAATCGTCAAGAGAGGAATAACATGGATGGAACTTTCTTGGAAATAAGGATTGTGCATCACACAGACAGGTACAAGGAGGGAGAAGACTAACTTCTATGGGTAAGACAAAAAGTTTAATTTTCGCTACTTGTTTATTGACTTATTAATAACATTTAGCTAAGAATATTTGCCGTTCGGGTCTGTGTCTTCCCGGACGGGTTCGGGTCCAGATTTTAAATAATAGACGGGTCTTCGTCGGATCCGGGTCCAGCTTTTAAATAATAGACGGGTCCGGGTCGGGTCCAGGTCCAGCTTTCAAAACAACAGACGGGTCCGGGTCGGTTCAGTGTAGCACATTTGCGGGTCTGATCGGGTTCGGGTAGGAATTTTTGGACCCATGTAGACCTCTACTCCCAGCCCATATTTGCAGTAACGTCTGACAAATATTTGAAGAGTTTGGTTCCAAAAAGCAATAAATCCTTTTTGACTAATTTTGGTAAAAACTTGTTTTCTATACCAAAAAAGTGACAAGATGAAAACTGCTATTTTCTGTTCCAAACTTTTACATAGCATCTTTAGGTTATAAAAAAATTAAAAATTAAAATACATAATTTGATTTTCAAAGATTTATTATAAAAACGGATTATTATTAATCATATAAATGTGCATTCATCTTTGCCATGTTATATTCATTTAGTTGACAAGTGGTATACACTGATAAAAAAATAAACATTAAACATTAAAATAATCAAAACACTTACTTTGTCATATTAAGTACACTGTCATTGCTGCGGTTCTACTTGGGACGTCGTCGCAGAACTTTTTTGACAGCGATCAGCTGTAAAATGTTTTGGTCCTGCTCGATTTTCGTTGACATATAGTAAAATAATGTAAAGTTTTTCATAAGATCCCCTGGGGTCAATGTGTTAGCATGACAGAAGCTTGATGCTGTCAGGAGAACAAGCAACAACCGTCATTTTTCTGTCTCCTGAGTGCCTCTCGCGTAAATTATTAGTTTTTGATGGCTTACGTTTCTTCCCCGTCACAGAAAACCACCACAGGTTAAGCAATGTCATCAAAGTATTATTTTGTTTTTGTTTGTTTGTTGATTAAAACTAGGACTCTGTGTGTATTCAACGTGCCACCATTGTTGTTTACAATGCATGGAATAGTTCGATGTGATTTGATAAGCAGATTCACTGCATTCTGCAGACAAGGAGGACTGGCGTTTATCGCGTTTTGGGGAAAAAGGGAGAAAATAGGACAGAATAACACGGCGGATATTGGATATTGAATAAAATTAAGAATGTACTTTTTAATACTGACCTGATACAATACTGAATTTTTATTTTTTTATGATGTTTAGCGCATTTTGGAACCTAACTCTTGATTTGCATGCTCAAAGTCTAGTGTGACCGTGGCTTTATAGCCCTAGATGTGGCCAATTCAATTCAAATTACAACTCAGAAGCCCAGAGTCTTTTTGAATAGTGGCAGTCTTACAGTTTTCATAAGGAGAATTTAAATGTGGCTCAGATCTTCTCTCCAAATTGACATCAAAAGACTTTTAAAGAACATCCCAGCGATGGCTCAAATGGGAGTCATTTGGCTGACAAATGTGTGCAATGTTGTTCGAAAAAAGCCTCTTCTTTCCCGAACACTCCAATAAATAACATTCAGACTTTTTCTTTGACTGCTACATCAGACTAGGTCTCCTAATGCCTGAAAGCTCAGGTATAAGAGAAACGCCTCAGGCAGCAACATTTTCATCGCAGGTAATCCCAGGAGATTCAATGCTCGGAGTGGCTGGCCGAATACTGTAGTTTAAAAAATTACTCAATTATTTCCTGCTTCCTCTCTTTTCTCTTCACCTCGGGTGCGAAATGTTGATATCCAATAAATATTCAGACGACCCTGATGAGAGCAATGTCGATCCGTGATGGCTTTCTTTCAACAGCTCATAATGTTCCTCTGTTCCTGTCTTCAACGTGATCCTGAGAGACCCTCAGAGGTTAACGCTACGAAAAGTGACTCAGTGAAGTTTCAAGGTGAGACCGTTGTCAAGGCATCGGGTCTCTTATTAGTTTCTGAGCTGGGACGCCTTATTAGGTATTCAGGAGGGAACCGGCTTCTCCAAGAATTTTAATTAGTGTGACTTTAACAAAAGAGCGAGGATTTCACCATCTGCCTGCCGTAATAAAAGTCCTCACTAATTAAAACACCGTAGCTGGCTATTAAAATATAATTCGCGATGAGAAAAATCATACTGCATGGGGATTTCGACACGTGGACATCTCAAATTCATTCTCTCTTACTCCTGTTTAAACTACATTATTACCATATAAACATTACACTTCTGAGTGCATTAAACTGTATTGTATATACCAAATTTAAACCTACTAATGTAAACCTATATATATATGCAATATATATACATTCCATTACTATTTTGTTTGCTTTAAGCAGGGCACAATGGTTTTAATTAAAGGTATGATGAAAAACAAGGACTCGCAAGGACAATTCTGTATATTGTATGCCAAGCCAGTAGATGGCGATGTTACCTTGTAAAGGAAAATTACACAGTGAAGACGCAAAAGCATTGAGCAGTTTTGTTTAAAAAGAAAAAATTTTGACAAATTTCACGTAAACATAACAATGCTGTCAAAATGACATGGACTTGCAAGTACAAGTAAATATGCTGTATCATGTATGCCAAGCCAATAGATGGCGATGTTACCTTGTAAAGGAAAAAAAAATTACACACCTGCGCACATACGCATTCTTCTGTAATGATAAATACAAACAGTGAAGATGCCAACATTTTGGAGAAGCGTTAATAAACCCAGTGTAGCACCACAAACACAGTCCCATACGGAATTTTTTTAAATATCAATTGTAGAAATAAATATATTTAAAAAAAAATTATTCACGTTGCACTGGAAGAATTATAATATATAATATACTTAATAGTTTTATATTTATACATTCTTATACATTTTATACTTACTTTTATATCTTGGCCAGGAAACATATTTTTTGCCATATGGGTTGTAAAATTAAAAATGTATTTGCTTTATTTTCCACAAAATGTATTTAGCATATACTTAACATATTTTTGACCAAAGAAATATATTTTTTGCCATGTTGTAGGCCGTCATTGTTGTTTTGGTTAAACTCGCACATACCTATATTAAATTACTTATGGCAATTTGTACGTATTTTACGAGGTGGCTAATTTGTATTAATTTGTACAACCACATTTATACATTTTTGTATGATTTGCCTTTGCCCCTGTGACTTTCTTGTTAGGTACGGGGTTAGGGGTGAAGTTTTGTTATTGTTTTTTATATATATTATAATACGATAATTACAAATTAGCAAACTCGTAAATGTATGAATTCTCGTGAAATCGGGCTAATATTAACACATGTACATGACATTACCTTTATTAAATCTTTCACCGCCATTGACAAGATATCTCGTCAATTAAGAGAAAACGCTTCCCCGCCAATGGCGGATTTTCCGTCTTTCCGCAATACCGCTATTATCCACCAGGTGCAACTTTTTAAACCCGGAAGTATTGCCCTATGGCAAGCGGCTGCATGTCCGTGTCTGTTTTAAAGATCGCTCTGAATGGGATCTCTATGAAAAGTCTGTAACAAAAATGGAATTATCTCTGCTTTTTGCTCAAAATGTGGTGTTTTTGCAGAAACCTACCCATATTCAAAAGCTGATTACAAAGGAAGCACTGAAGGTAGGATGAAACGGGTTTTTTTGTTTGAAAGCAGAGGGTCTGTTATTTCATTTGGTATATTGTATGTTTATATTTTTAAAGAAGAACATTTTCTGGAAGGCATTAAAAAATCATGGTGAAAATCATGAAAAACGCTGGCGCTGGCTGGCAACTTTTTTTTAAAAATGCTGACGGTGAAAGAGTTAAAGATTTGCATATACCCACTGTAGTTTACACGAAGACGACAAGGCGTTGTTATGAAAAGTATTAACTTTGATACCCATTTTTAAAAGTATTCCTTTTCAGGACCTCCAAAACACTGGGTGCCCTATAAACAAACAGCCGGACCACATAAAAACGTTTCCTGCTTAGGGTGGAAATCGTTGTCCGTTGTCATGAAATCTCTGAAAATCTAGAGGACCATGAATGCACAATCGCCCTTGACAGGCTGATGCCACCCATTACTGATAGGTAGTTGAAGGAGCGTGGTTTGATGCCTGATCTCTAGACAGACACACAGATCTCTAGCGAGTCTTTGCTTCTGATCGACCGAGTGCAGGCAGGTATTAACTGATTGTAAAGAGGAGCAGAGCGGGTCTCAGAACTATTATGCCAGAGAAGGTAATCTGCTAAAAATGAATTTATCACAGAGCTCTGGATAGTCTTATGTTGGCTGTAAAGATAAAAAGAGTGAAGGCACATTAACACAAGCACAATGAGGCTCAACCACTCGAGAGAGAAAGTGCCTGATTAAATCATTATGTATTAAGTTGTTTTAAGGAGAAGTATAATACCACTTCTGTTGCCAAAATGTGCGCGCAGGCTATTTCATGATCACATGCGCTGTAAAACGGTCAATTAGGCAGTCCCTCCAGAAAAACATGATTATGCGATCGCAGCCAAAGTCCGCAATATTTATGCGGGGGCCACGTTTTTTCAAATACGCCGCACTTTGGCAGCATATATTGCAGATTTCCGTGCGCAAAATATGCGGGGGCTTGCATGACTTCAGAATCCTGCATTTTCGTAGCAAAAATCACATATACAGTATCTTAGAAGAAAGTTGAAAAATGTTGCATTTACTTCACACAAGCGCAGCCATGTCCCTTGTTGCCATGGGAACGTTACGAAGTGACGTGATTATGTGACGTGAACTTCATCGAAAAGCTGCAAAAGCTGCAAAAAAGTTCTTTCAAGATAAATTGCATAAATATCCCGCATATTCCATCGCATTTTTTTTTAAGAAAACGTGCCGCAAGATCAAGGATTTTTGCCTGCAACAATCACAAAAAAAACTCTTTTTCTGGAAGGACTAATTAGGCAGTACATGAGTTCATCCATCAATTCTTAATATACAACTCCAAATGCTTTTAACATTTTTAACCGAGTATAAACTTGTAAAAATGACAATCGTATTTTGATCAAGGCCACATAAAATGTTCTCCACCTCACATCTGCATCTGTTTAATAGACTTCAAATGAGAACAACCGTCAAGACATATTCAAATGAGGTCAGAATACATATTGGCTGATTTCTGCCGAGGTCTCTAATGCAATGTCAGGAAGACAAAGGGAACAATGTTGCCCCAATGGTAGGTTGGGAATTTTAAAAGGGTGGCTTACAATATGATATATACCCCAGAGGATCTGAGAGCTCAGAGGAGGAAAATTACAGCCATAAGCTCCAACCTGTTTTGGGTCTCAATGTTCCAGTAACTTGTTTGGCTGTAATTGTGTGGTAAAAGTATGGCCGTGTGCGTTATTGCTTTGTTGCACTTAATGTATGGTGCGCATGACGTGTAAATGTGAGTATGCAATGAAATTTAATGTTGTACTTGGATCACCGTTGCATAGCTCATGGTCATATCCAACCTAATCTCATGGGAAAACGTAATGTTGTGATTTCATCTGAATTTTTATGACGTGAAACATACAAAAATGAAAGTTTTTCTCCTGGGATCTTAGTAGAAACAGTAAATGAGACATAAATGAGAACTTAAAGTCTCCTTAGCTATGACCTCAATAACGGACCAGTTTAAATTCAGTAACTGTATTTGAATCTGCAGACTGGACTGTGGTAACAACTGTGTCGTTGTACCTTTCTACAGTATCTACATATCACATCTGACTTTGCATGGCAAAAAACCTAGACACATAGCTTCACGCAATCCCAGACTACATGCAACCAGATTAGTGAGGGTGAGAGGAAACGTACAGACAGTGTTAAGTAGTCCAGATCTTTCTCGGCAGGAAGGCCGCCTCGCTCCTCGGGATACCGCGAACCTTGCTGTTGCTGCTATAGCTGCTTTGCTATTATTAACTATCAACATGCATCTGGGTAAATATGCGTAGAGATCAATGTCATCACAAAGACATAGCGGGCGAGAGAGCATGCCAGGAATGATTCATCCCTAGCTTGGGCAATGGTGCCAATGTTTAAGTCACATTAGTCTGCGCTATCTTACAAACAGCCAAAACATACCAACAGTAACCTCGATGTAGTAGAAGAAGAAAATCATTCTTAACTGCAAATTCTTTCTTAGAAATTACAAGAAAATATTTTTTATTTTTCTAAAATACTTCTTAAAGGTGCAGTATGTAGATTTTAGTGGGCATCTAGTGGTGAGGTTGCAAATTGCACCTCTTCCTTTCAAAGCACATTGAGAAGCTACGATAGCGGTCACAGGACAGACATGTCATCATCTGAGACAACGAAGTGACGAACACGCTCTGTAGAGCAGTTTGTCCGTTTAGGGCTACTGTAGAAACATGGTGGCGCAAAATGGCGGCTTACATGTAGGAGGGTGTATGTAAATAAAAACAGCTCATTCTAAGGTAATAAAACAATACAGTTCATTATATAAGGTCTTTATACACCACTGATAATATAGTTATCTATATTATATTGTATTGTTGTTAAGAGATCCTTTTAAAATTTACACACTGCACCTTTAAGAAAGTTTTTATTTTGTTCTTAACGCTTTTTTTTTAATGTAAGAACAATTCAAGTTTTCAAAATAATTGTAAATAACTCCCTAAAGTTACGATAACCTCAAAGCTGTCTTATATTTCAAAATTTTATATGTTTTAATAAGTTTATTTGGTTGTTTCCCAACAAGTTTCGTGTTGTCAAAACGTTTTCTTTTTTTTTTACATTTTTGTAAATCCAGCCCCTGCACCTACCCTTTATTTTTACTTCCTGGTCTTATTTGAATTTTGAATGCAAATGGGATTGTTGGTGATTTTAATGGCAAGAGCTTTGTTGTATTTCATTTTATGTTACATTTGAAACTGCTTGGAAGTATGCCGGCACCATTTTCCGAAACCAAAACAATCACTAACAGCCTTGTTTACTAGGCACCAATTGATCCATGATTTAAAATTCATCCTAGTCAAATGCATTTATTTTTCCCCATTTGTCAAGGCTTTGAGATCAGAAATAAACCATGCAGGCGCTCGCCGAAGCTCTTTGGACCAAACTGATTTTTTATTTGCTCATTTTTGATCTGTCAGATGGGTTTTGAAGTGGAACTTAATAAAAAAAACCTGTTATAATGAATTGCAGGAAAATGTACAGAGCCTTGAGCCCAACAATAAAACTTCTAGTGCATACTGTACTAACCTGAAAGTCCACTGACATAAACATTTCAAATGATAGCATCCAGATTGCACATGACGTGTCCTACACCAGAGGGATAAAGAGCACTGAGCCCCTGACCAGCCCCTCATATGAAGTACATGACAGAAACGCAAACACGACACAACTAAATCCCATCTAAATCCTATCAAATCTTGGATCACACTGAGTTTTGCATATAAATCAGATCTGTGCTGTTCAAAATTTCCAAATGACCGCAGTGTAACAAGTGCCTTTTCTCATAAACACATTTTTATTGCATTGCCTATGCTGTGTTTATATATAACAGCTCACTTGGAAAGGTGCGAGAATTGTAAGGCAAATTGAACCATCAAGCATTACGGCAAAAATGGAAACCCCTTTGAAAACATCATCTTCTGCATTAGAAGGAAATTTTCATTTGAGAATCAGTTGGCTTATGTGACTACAATTCGCTCTCTGACGACTGAGCTCGGGTTCAATGGATGATTCTGTAGAGGTTCACTGTGCCCACCTCTATGCCCCTATTGATCCAAAAGAATAAGGAAGTGGACTCATCAAAGCGTCGAGGATCCTTTTGAAGGTTTGTTGATCAGTTTCTGCTTAACCTCTACTACACCAGACAGCACTCAAAAAAGATAAAAGCAAATTCAGATCATTTCTTCATAGAAGATGAGATGCTCTTCATTAGGGAATTTATTTTTATTACTTAAAAATAAGCATTTACTTTCATAACAAGTCTAAACCATAAAGAAAAAAAAAGATTGGACATAATTTGCTTTTGCAGTTTTTAAACATTGTAAACACAAATGACATGCAGGTAGAGAGCAGTTCATACACATTTCAGTGATATCGGTATATTTACAGTATAAAGGAGGTGGATTTTACTTTAGATCAGACTTTTTCCTAGCCTAGAAATCTAGACGCACCCTAGCGGCCGCAAAATATATTTGCTGCCAGGGTTTAGTCTAGGCACTCACAATACACTTAACAGCTCCAAAAACCAAAATTTGGTCAGGCCAATCACATCGTGTGTAGCGCCTGTGGGGCGGGCTTAACATGATGACGACCAGTGTTGCCAGATTGGGCGGGTTCCCGCCCAATTGGGCGGTTTTGAATTTGATTGTGCGGGTAAAAAATGGCTTGGGCGGGTGTGCAAAAATTGGGCTGGTTTGGGATCAGTTGGGCGGGTTTGAAACGTGCATTTTATAGGCTAATTATTTAACAAAAAACCCAAGTGTGCATGTATTTCATCTGAGGTTACTAAACACACGCCTACTGCATGTGTTTGTGTTGACACCACGACGATGACGAGTCCGCGTTTAGCCAATCACAAGTGATTGCAGCCAGCCAGCTCTCTCAGTCTCAGCGGGAAATCAAGATGTGGAAGTGGGAAAATGTAGGAGTGGGAGAGTGACCCTGGCCTGAAGCAATGGATAATGCCTTTTAAAATCGGAAAATAGCACTGCAAATTCTGCAACACGGACTCCGGATTGCAACGTATACGTTGCTTGTCACACATCGGCCGTGTCTCAATGCGAATGCTGCAGCCTCCGAAGGTCGCATTTACATCATCAAAACTGTCTTGTTTCAGAATATGAACAATTATAAAGTTGACTTTTATTTTTAGGTAATAGTAAATTGTTGTAATATGCTTATAACTTGCGAATGTAATGGCCAGTTAACTAAAATAAACCAGGCTTGATGACGTATGCACCCTGCATATGCGACCTCCGCAGCATTTTAGGTAAACAAAACAAAATGTTCGGCTGTCATTAAGTCAATTCTGGCACCATGAACTTCAGCCAGACTGTACATAGTTCTGAAAAGTTCAGATGTTAATAGTGTTCTTCAGCATCCTTGCAAGTTCAACCAACAGCCTATTATTGTTCTGCATTTACTGCATAAGGTGAGGCTATTTACGATCTCTCTCTCTCTCTCTCTCTCTCTCTCTCTCACACACACACCTATTTATCAGGAGTAAAAATACATTATTAATAATAATATAAATAAATAAAATTCAGACATTGTTGAAATTGTTATTAACGAATTGGGTATTTGAATCATAAAACCACTTAAATATATGATGTAAAAGTACATTGTGCGTGTGGTCGAGGGGGCATAATGTAGCTGTTGTGAACAAGTCATGTCATGTTAGTGTGTGGTTTTGTTCTGGTGTCGCTAGCTATAGTATGGTGCATTAATTGTGGAAGTAAAAATAACTAAATGCTGATCAAATTAAACCAAAATGTTTTTTGTGCGTTTGGGCGGGTTTTGGAACAGTTTTGGGCTGGAAACCATCAACTCTATCTGGCAACACTGATGACGACAGAGCTGCAACGGTTCCTACTTGAAAACAAAGAATGGCTGCTGCTGCTGGCGAACAGCTTTCTTTTGAAGCGGCTTTGGCCGCGACTCTGGAGGACTTAGACTTATGTTTTTCTTTGAGAGAAGAGCAAATAACCCTACTGAAGTCCTTTTTAAGCAAGAAAGATGTGTTTGGAGTTTTGCCGACTGGTTACGGTAACTACGTCACCTTCTTCGTTGCTCTGATTGGTCATAGCGCTATCCTATTGCGTGCAGAGGCATTTTGAGGGACAACCTTATATCCCGCCCCTTGCATTGAGCCGTTTGTGTGAAGAGTTGCCAGACCTTACATCTTGATGTAGGTCTGGCTAACCAGGCTAACTTTTTCCATGTTTAAGTGCTTTACAGTACAGTGCTATATTAAAGGATAATTCCGGTATTTAACACTTTGAGTCTCATTTCTGGTTTGTTTTAGATGAACTACAGTGATGGACACAGAAATTTTGATAATGGGTCGTGTTTTGACTTTTTGACTCGTTTAGAAGCGTCTCCTCACTGCTTCAGAATGGAAGTCAATGACCATGCACAAACATGTCATTAAAACAACACTTAACGTTCATTTTCAAAACTGTGCTACTCACCGAGTGGTTCGTGGTGTTCGTTGATGATTAAAAACAAGATGTGTAGCGAAATACAGTTTCTGTCGTGTTTTATTTGGCATTTTGTAAAATTCCATTGACTGCTCTTGGAAGACTCATTGCTCGCTGATTTATCACTCCACCGCCGGGAAAGAGAAAAGGGTCTGTTTACATATGGTTGTTTTTCTTTCACTCGGTTTCTCTCAGAATAAATTTTTCCCATATTTGATGGCTCAGTGACCAGCTTTAGGTTTGAAGTTGAGCTCGATTGTGACTGTCTATATGCTAGACACCGAGCGTACTTGTATGGCAAAGTGGTTGTCGCCATCAAGTGGTTGGGAGTGTGCTAACGCTTCAGACTCAAATATAGAGCGGAAGTATATACGCGGTTGTGAGGTATCTGAAAAAATAGTTCCACTATAGCAAATAATACGGATTGAAATCATACATTGCGCCAATATATTCATTTTTAATCATCAACGAACACCACGAACCACTCGGTGAGTAGTACAGTTTTGAAAATGAATGTTAAGTGTTGTTTTAATGACATGTTTCTGCATGGTCATTGACTTCCATTCTGAAGCAGTCAAGAGACACTTCTAAATGAGTCAAAAAGTCAAGACACGACCCATTGTCAAAATTTCTGTGTCCATCACTGTAGTTCATCCACAACAAACCAGAAATGAGACTCAAAGTGTTAAATACCGGAATAATCCTTTAAGACCCTATACTGTAATTGGGCCCCCAGTGCTTCTATCAAACTAGAAAATATAAAAAAGAACAACCCAGTAACTTTGTTTTGATAAACCATTTTCTGCAAGCATGTGATAAAAATAGGTCATTGAAATTTGGCTCCCCTTGTGATGTCAGGAGGGGACCTTATTATAATAATACCGCCCCCTAATCTGCAACTATCCAACCACCACCATTTCGTAGAGAGAGAGATAGAGAGAGAATTATTGACAGCACAATTCAGTTTTAATTTCAACCAACCACCATTATGGCGATTAGTGTTTACATTTCATCAGCTCATTTGCATTTTAAAGGACACACCCCAAAACGGCACATTTTTGATCACACCTACAAAGTGGCATTTTTAACATGCTATAATAAATTATCTATGGGGTATTTTGAGATACAACTTCACATACATACTCAGGAGACATGAAAGCATTGTGAAATGTCCCCTTTAAAGTTAATCTTGAACATAAGTGTCTTGCAATAGGACACAATGGTGATACAGTAGCAAAACCCGCAACCAACCTGCACACATTTACTAACCAGTAAGCCCAGCTTTCAGTTCGACAGAAAGATTCCCCAAATTCCTTTTAAGATGGGTCTTGCTTTGAAGTTTAAATACTAAACCCAAGTTTAAATCTAAGGTATTACTCTAGTAATTTAACACTTTAGTGACTGAGACATTTTTGCTATGTTAAACGGGATTATCCCATATACGGATTAATATCATCTAGATTTATTTTCTGTCAAAGCTGTCGCCAGACAAGAATGAAAATGTTTTGTGCAACAGAAAGGTTTTACACCGAGCTCCAAGACAGCCTGTGACTAAAAAGGCAATTGAATATTTCAGGAAGTTAAATACGTCAGATAGAAGACTGTTCATCATTTTGTCTGTGCTGGGGTGTTACTGGGATATGAAGATGTATCTCTGACCCATAATGCTCCAACAAACGGATGTTAAATATAGAATTGTAAATGACTGCACAGAGGAAAAACAGCTTTTTAAATAATTTATTGCTATATTTCGAGCTCCTCATTTTAACAGACAGAACAAATCCAGTTTCCCTCTAGATTAAAGGAGGGTGAGATAAAAGATGAATTACGCTCTTGTGCCATTTTTGGTTTTTCCTAAAAATAAGAGTATTTCAGGTTTGAAGGTATTTTCGGTTTGACAATAATTTGATTAAAGTAATTGAGTAATTTCTTTACCTTCATGTCATCACAGATGTACTGAACAGGACTTGCTTTCTTCAGCTGAACACAATCAGAGTTATATTAAACAATATCCTGGCTCTTCCTAACTCTGCAAGCTAGAAAAGTCGAGTAAGTAAATAAGTTATCATTTGATTGGTTAAATTCTGCAGGATTTCTGGAAAACGTGTTGTGTTCTTTAAAGGAATTCTCCACTTTCATAAAAAAAGAAATCCTGATAATTTTCTCACCCCATGTCATTTAAAATGTTGATGTCTTTCTTTGTTCAGTCGAGAAGAAATTATTATTATTATTATTTTAGGAAAACATTAATAGCCTTTATTGGACCTCAACAGTTTACAGTTTTAATACAATATTCAATATTGAAGTTTCGGCGCAAGAAAAATTAAAAATATGCACTTTAAAACCACAACTTCTCATCTTGCACTACCCCTGTGACACGCCAGCACGACCTCGTGTATTTCGTAAGCATGCCGAAAGGTCACGCATGTATGGGAAACTACCACACCAGTGTTTACAAGTGTGGAGAAAGAGGACTGTTCCGACGTTGTTATATGTAAAATGATACTAATTATTGTCTTTTTGCCAGTTTATTGTTTAAAATAGTCGGCAAATGTGTGTTTCACATATGTGACGCGTGACATTTTAACATGCTTATGCAAATAAGTAAGGTCACACTGCCGCGTCACACGGCTAGTGCAAGACAAGAAGTTGTAGCTTAAAAGTGCTTATTTTTTATTTTGTTTGTCAAAAATGAATCGTTTCGCTAGATAAGACCCTTATGCCCTGTTTGATATCATTTAGAGCCCTTTGAAGCTGTGTTGAAACTGCAATTTTAAACTGCATTGAAACTGTTGGTGTCCAGTAAAGTCTGTTAAAATGAGAAAAATCCTGAAATGTTTTCTTTAAAAACTAAACAAATAAAGACATAAACAACTAGGATGACATGGGGGTAAGTATATTATCGGGATTTTATTTTAAGGAAAGTGGAATATTCCTTTAACGATCAACCTGGAAGCAAAGCCGAACTGTGATGGGTTATCTCACATTCAGACTTCCTCTTGGGCGGTCCTTGGCTAATAAAAGCTACTTTGGAGTTCAGATCTTCTGCCATCAGTCAGAAAGTCTGGCTACATAGACTATGTATAATGTTTAAGATATTTAAAGGTGACATAGAATGATTGAACAGGGTATTTATCCTTGTTCTGTGATGTGACATAAAATTTTTTAGTTTGGGTCTGTAATGCCTTAGAAGCTTCCTAAAAACCTCTCTCAGATAGCTCTATTAGGGTGGGGGATTTTAAACAAGTGGTTTTGCACCTATTTGGCTCCCCCTACTGGCTTAACTTGCAATCTCATTACTGATTGGCTGACTTTGCTGCCACTCAAAAAATATAGCCAATTATTTTAAAGTGGAGAGGCAGTTAGATGCCTGTGATGTCATAAACATCAGTTTTTCAGATTGGGCTGTTTTCTGGCTGACATTTCTAAAAGAGGAATTTCTATGAGACTGAGATGTTTAGCATGTCTAGCACTTTTTGTATGTTCGTGAATGCGGGTGGACTACCATTATTCAACAAAGACAAGGTTAAAATGGTTTTTCATTCTCTGTCCCCTTTAATGAACATAATTGTACAGGGTTTTCCAAACTGGGGTTAGTGTACCCCTGGTGGTTTGAGAGGGAATTGCAGGGGGTTAAACATGCTTTTAAATGAATTTAATATTTACCTTTATTAATTTTTTTTACATTTCAGGGAGTACTTCAAGTAAATAATTTAGTTCAAGGGGGTTCGTCTCACAAAAAGTTTGAAATCCTCTGATGTAGTATATTACAGCTATTAAACCATTTAAATATTCACTAAATTATTTTAACATCCGTCATTCTAATACATCTTAAGATTTCTCAAAAGTTTTTACTATTATAAAGTCAAAAGTTTACCACAATTTACATGTACAGTAATTTCGGGTTTAATTGGTTTAATTGTAATCTTACCTATGTTTTAAATTCTGTATTTCTATTAAATGTATTTGTAAGTATTAAACTGCACCTGTCCAGATGACGTGCAATACATGGATGAGGCTGTTATCACTTTCAGGTGGTTAATATTTGGGAATAAAAAACATGTCATCGCTGACCAATGATAATCAAGCATTACAGAGCACCATCTAGAGTCAAATGCAGTTTAGGCTTAACACCCGAACCCAACAGCTAATATAATATCCATTTCCATTTAAACATTGCTTTTTTAATCAACAAGGTGTCATTCGCATTTTAAGATTCCAATTTAACAGCCAAGAAACGGATCGCTCTAACCTTTTATTAAAAATAGCAGAATTTGAATGAGATATGAGGACTTTTTAGAGGTAAATCAGGTCAGCACCGTGGGCGAGAGTCTCTAGGCAGCTGTAGGTACAGTCTGTTCAGCTCAAAGATCTTAATATCATGCTGCTCTGCTTCACTAACCACAGCATCTCAGTTCCACACCAGAGCACACCACAGGTATGTCCACTTTATATATGAATTTCCACCTGTAGTGAGAAAAGAGGAAGAATAAGGCGAACTTCTGCTCACTCTGTGTCCAACTTCGGTAATGAATCCAGACTCCCCACGGCTGCCTGAGCAATACTTAATAGGCGACCAGGGGCCGCATACGGGGGCCAGGCAGAGCTAGGTGGGAATTACACTGGATCACACCCTCCGGAGACAGACGCTGGCTCACCCGCTGTTTCCACGTGTTCGCCCTGCGTAGTTCCGCATCAATTACAGCCATCTACGCTGGCATGACACCAGCTGGTCTGTCATTTAACTGGCTACATCCAGAACAGCCTATCATGAGGTGCTCTAACTGGTCTAAGGTATGTTTACATGATAGCTATGTAGTAATACAGAAACTTCTAGATGAGATAAACTTACATTTGTCGTTTTTGCCCAAATAAATTATTTGGGACAGGTATGATGTTCCGAGACTATCCTCCAAAAATAATGACAGCATCCTTTGTGCAAGCACCTTATTACGACGTAAAGTGACACATTAAGGGATTAGTGTCCTCTAGTGGCAGAAGCTTATACAACCTGCTGTTACCTGTACGTTTTAAGGTTTAAGGTCCCTTAGAGTTGTCTCACTGGTGTTACCATTTAACAAAAATCACACTGATGACATCACTTGACTTTCTTCTTTCAATTTCCTATGAAGAGACGCCCATATAAGTCCACTGTCTCCTTTCAGTTATCAGAAATCTTTTCATTTATCTCATGATTTCATATGAAGCTTTTAGTTTAAGTCACTGGTATGACCTCCTTTATTGTTTGGGATTTGCAATACAAATGGATTAAAGGATAATTCCGGTATTTAACACTTTGAGTCTCATTTCTGGTTTGTTTTGGATGAACTACAGTGATGGACACAAACATTTTTGACAATGGGTCGTGTCTTGAATTTTTGACTCATTTAGAAGCGTCTCTTGACTGCTTCAGAATGGAAGTCAATGACCATCCACAAACATGTCTTTAAAACAACACTTAACGTTCATTTTCAAAACTGTACTACTCACCGAGTGGTTTGTGGTGTTCGTTTATGTTTAAAAACAAATATATCGGCGCAATGTATGATTTCAATCCGTATTATTTGCTATAGTGGAACTATTTTTTCAGATACCTCACAACCGCGTATATACTTCCGCTCTATATTTGAGTCTGAAGCGTTAGCACACTCCCGACCACTTGATGGCGACAACCACTTTGCCATACAAGTACGCTCGGTGTCTAGCGTATAGACAGTCACAATCGAGCTCAACTTCAAACCTAAAGCTGGTCACTGAGCCATCAAATATGGGAAAAATGTCTTCTGAGAGAAACCGAGCGAAAAAACTACAACCACATGTCAACAGACCCTTTTCTGTTTCCCGGCGGCGGAGTGATATATCAGCGAGCATTGAGTCTTCCAAGAGCAGTCAATGGAATTTTACAAAACGCCAAATAAAACACGACAGAAACTGTATTTCGCTACACAACTTGTTTTTAATCATCAACGAACACCACAAACCACTCGGTGAGTAATACAGTTTTGAAAATGAACGTTAAGTGTTGTTTTAATGACATGTTTGTGCATGGTCATTGACTTCCATTCTGAAGCAGTCAAGAGACGCTTCTAAACGAGTCAAAAAGTCAAGACACGACCCATTGTCAAAATTTCAGTGTCCGTCACTGTAGTTCATCCAAAACAAACCAGAAATGAGACTCAAAGTGTTAAATACCAGAATTATCATTTAAAGTACTTAATTTAGTGAATATACAATGATGGACAACATGTGGTTTGATACTTTGCAGCAGAAATTTTGTAAAATGCCATTTTCATGAAAATTGTCACTGGTGTTACTGTCACTGGTGTTACCCAGTAACACCAGTGACTGATGATTTGTTGTGTAACTGGTGTTACCGTGTTTTTTTCTTTCACATTAAATACAATCTTTCACATGTGACATGATGATAAAGTTTAATTAAATGAATTCTGCTACACTTAAGAATTAAGCTTTAAAGCTGAAACGTTCATAGACGCCTTTAATATTGCTAAAGAAGTAAGGTAACACCAGTGACAAAAAAGGTCTATGTCAAGTCAAAGAGTAATCTAATAATGTGGTCTAAGTTTAAAATAAATACATTTTAAGACATCTTGCCATACCAAAAGTGGACGTTTCTGTAGAATGACCCAGGCGGTAATTTGGTAAATGCTTCTATTGCTCGTATTTGGTGAAATGGACAAACGACCAAAGCAAGTGTATGGGTTGGAGAATAGGTTGGGTTAGATGCACTGATCTATATAAATGACTGGATTGCGCATGACGTCACACGTGTGAAGCCACCGCGCCGCCATGTTGGTATACCCAAACATTCTATAAAATCAATGGACGTTATCAGATTTTAATGATAAAACCTCACTTTACTCGTCTTCATTTTTATATGCGAAGTAACCCCGTACATTATTACAACACAAACGTCCAAAGCATGTAAATAGTTATTTACTGAAAGTTGTACATTTTGCGTTTTAAACAGTTATTATACATTCATCTTTATTACAGTATCAGATCAGCAGACAGACCGCAGCATATTTAGTATTAATGACAATAAACGTGCTCATTCTGAAATCTAAATAAATAATCATACTTTGTACCGTATGTGCATGCAATAATTTGCTAGTTTTGTAATAATGTTATCTAAACTTACAAGTTACCTAAACTTATTTAGAGAAATAACGCTGACCGTCACAGTGTAGCTGAATGTCAAACAAAACTTTATTTATACCCGTGTCATTAACAAATGCAACAGACACACTCACCTTAACGGTTTTTTATAAATCCATTATCCTGCCCGATTAAAAGATAAACATTGCAAATAACACCAGAATTATCGAATAATTAACGTACACATATCCTAAAAATGAACCTTGTGTAACTGATACGCTGGGGGTAAATTTTGATCATGATTTTGAATGGAAGTCAATGACGCACTCTGCCGGTTGGGTATACCAAGATGGCGGCTCGAACTCTGTTCTGGCTTCACCTCACGCAGTTACGTCAAGCGTTCTATGCGCAATCCAGTCATTTATATAGATCAGTGGTTAGATGTCTATTAAATTGTCACTCACAGCATGGATATTGCCTTGTTTTAGCCTAGATATCTGGGCTGTGTTTGGATGAATAGTAGACATCTTTAAAAGACAAAACTGCGGAAGTTTTGCATATGGCAAAGATGTCAAAATGATCCCTGTTCACATGTACTGTATCTACCCACGCAAATATGACTACATACCCTGTATTATATGCATGCAAGGCTGTCTATTGATAAAAGGGTCTGCAAAAAGAATAAATGTAAATGTTTTCTGACGCACAATGCCTTTATTACTTTTGTATAGACATAATTCTTATCCCAATCCATGCACATTGTTTGAAATAGTTTTTTCTTGCCTGAATGCTTTTTTGCTATCATTGATTTTAGATAAACAGCCCATAAAAACAAACCATAGTCTCTTCCAATCAAAGTGGGCGGTCTCAGCCAAAATAGCTGCAGAGTGAATGGACTTGACATCAGACTCCTTTTCAAAAGTCTGTCAATGACATCATACCCACTTATGACATCAGAACTGTATTGAAAAATTATAAGCACGCTACACTGCACACATCGTGCATCGCTCTCTGTGATAAACTTCCAGACTTACGGTGTATAATTGTACGTTAATGAGAAGGATACAATGATTTTTGTTCAAGCTGTCCGTCTCACAGGATGTGTCTCTTCTCTGAGTCATCCAATGTATCAGCACAGGTAGCTTTGTGTCGACACTGCAGGAGCTGTTTCATTAGAGCTGGCCTTCATACCGCTCCCCCTCTCTTTTTTCTCTCCCCCCTCTGTATCTCAGTAGTCACCATATGGACCACATGAAACCCAGAGACGTGCTGCAAACGGTAGCATACTAACTCCTTTGTACACCACAGAGATAACAGAGACTGACTAACCCGGCCCACGCCGAATGTCCTTCCAAAATACCCCAGAAAAATGGAACGGATTGGTAATGTAATAAAAATAAACAAGTTAATGATGCCTTTGAGAGATTACGGGGCGATTGCATGTACGCGTCACCTCCGGCTAAGGAAATGTGGCACGCTCACCTTCATCTGCACTGGCTAATGTAAGCGCTCTGTGGTGGATAATGCAGAGTGTCAGCTGATATGTTTGTGTAAGCTGATGTAGGCAGGATTGATATGGCAGTCACAGAGAGAGAGCAGTAAGAGGTGTCTAATCAGTTTTGTGGCAGGCCCTGATCAATAGACGGCAGCGCTTGTTTTCGATGAGGAATGAGCCTTGGCATAATGGAGACAGTTTGATAGGATTAGATTTCAGATGAAAACTAAGCAGCACGCATGCTAACTTTCCTAAACTCCCATCGGTTAGGCTGATCTCCAAAACAAGGTGATCCAACAGTCAGATCCAACAAAATCTTTTGGAAATGCTAATTTGTCAATTGAATCGTACAAATACTAAATTATTAGAAAGGAATTAATGATACCCCACCCTTAGCGCCGAGCCCAAGTATAGCCCAAGTGATACGCAAGTCCTTCCTGTTTACTTATATGGCACATCTTTTCGTGTCTTTTAATTTATTGGTCAATTTTTCAGTTTTTTTTACCCTTGTCGCTTAGGGCTGTGTTGAAAAAATCGATTCACCGATTCTGAATCGATTTTCATGTTAATCTCTAAAGATCGATCCGTAACTCAAAGAATCGATTTAATAATTAATAACTTAAACTTGCCGCGTCATTGAATTTACGCATGCGCGCGAGGTGGAAGGACATTAAAAAAACGAACATAGCCGTCAGGAACGTTAAGCAAGCGGTTGTTTTGAAAACTCTAGAAACGCTCAAAGCTGCGATCTACATGTAAAATAATCCACTCATAACAAATGAACGAGTTATTTGTGTAATTTTTATAATAAGCGCCATGCAGTGAATCCACCGCGGGTCTCCAGTGAAACTCTCTCTCTCTCCCTCCCTCCCTCTGTGCTCATGCAGCCGGTCTCTGACGGGCAGAGGTTTCTTGAGGTGTGCGCAACGGGTCGCCAAATAAAGAGTTCTTCTTACACATAATAATGCTAATAGTTGTAAAGGTTTCTGAACTTTAAGCAAGCTAATTACAAAACTCGCGTTTATATCAGTGACACGTGCGCTGTAGTTTGACGCCTAATTTGCTTATAGTACAAACATCTTTGTTCAGAAAGACGAGAAAGAGACGAAAATGTTAACGTGTAATAGAAAGTAAAGAGCGTCAAAACAGACTTCATCACATCATAGCACCCGTCATAATATCTATAAAGAGGTCCGTCTCTCATATACAGGTATTTATCCTGTCTGTAGGTTTGTGCATAAATTTATACCTGTTCATTTTACATACTGCCTATTTTTAATGTAATGTATGCATAAATACAAAATACAATGCATACTATAGCTTCAAAAGTCTTTAAAATTAATAACTCAATTAAAAACAAGATTCTGTCTATCAAGACTTAATCTGTTGTTATCATCTGGGCATTTTCACTTTAACATTATTAACTTTAAATTGTCCATATTTTAAAACTGTGGTGAGCAGTTAAAAGCTATAGTGAGTGGCAAATAACTGCACATTTTTATAATCCAAAAAACTGAAAAACATGTATACCATGAAATATACTGATAAAATGACTCATGGAATAGATTTTTGGTCATGCCATGCACCCCTATCTGGCACCATTTCGGGCTTTTTTCAAAAACACTTATCTAAATCTCGAAGATCGGATCAGATCGGATCGGATCGAATTGAATCGAACAATGATAATCGATCCAAGATCTTGAGAATCGGAATCGAATCGATTCTTGAAATTTGAATCGAAACCCAGCCCTATTGTCGCTTGGGTTTGGGGTTAGATCCAGTTTTGTTTTTTTATAAAATTACATCCTAACCCAAACCCCAATTCTAACCCCAACTCCAAGCAACCATGATTTAAAAATATACAAAACATAAAGAAACTTATATTTAAATAACATCCTAAAGCAAATCCCAAATCTAACCCCAAACTCAAGTGACGATGGTTTAAAAAAAAAGAAAGAAAACAAGAGAAAACGATAAATAAAATGACACAAAAAGATGCGCTGTATAAGGGAACAGGAAGGACTGGCGTATCATATGCACGCAAAATTGGAATTCGGCGTATACTGCACGACTTTTCAACTGCATGCTATTTATACGCATTTCATGAGAATGGGTTGAAATTTCATACATATTTTACGAGGTGGCTAACTTGTATGAATTCGAAGAAGTGAATCTTACAAAAACATATAATTAATTGAAAATATATATATTCCGCACCCCTTGTACAAAATGTATGAAGTTGTTCGTACAAATTCATATGAATTAGCGACCTTGTAAAATACAATTTTTTTTAAACTGTGTTGGATCGTGACTGCTCATCCGAGGGGCACTAATTCAAAATAAGTGTTTGGAGTATCATGTGTGTTGCTTGCGTTTTCAAAATATGTGTTTGTTGCGCCATGTGAACCATGTGCATCACCTGTTTTGTCAAAATAAGTGCCTGCTGCACACGCTTCAAAACCGTTTATGATAAAAGAGACACTTAGGTTCACAAAATACACGCAAGACAATCCCTTAACAGTAAATCGGATTACGCATGAGATTATGCGAGTATCTGGCAAACGCGAGCATCTCTTTTATCATAAACCCTTAAAACCAATCTGCAGCAGGCACTTATTTTGACAAGAAACGTGATGCACACACGCTCTCTCGAAGCGCAGAACACATATTTTGAAAAAAGGAACCACACACATGACGGGCTACATCCATGTTGTGACGAACTTCACATCGAGCACCCTCAAAAAAAGAAGTCACTGGCTGCCACTGGTTGGATCCAATAGTTTTTAGATGATCAACAAGCTGGTTATTAACATTACCAGTGTTCCTGTAGTTCGGTTGGAGAGCATTGAGTCGCAATGGTCATGGATTCAATTCCCACACATACTGATAAAAAGCCTCAATTGAATTAACTAGCAGTCGTCTGGATAAAAGCACCTGCCAAATAAACAGAAATGTAAATAAGCGTACTGTACTGTAATTAGCAAGTATCTCAAAAAACAGATACTGGCTTAGAGACCAAAAACTAAAGTTTTAAAGTAAAGTAAAGTAAAAACACAATAAAGTGTCTCCAAAAGAGCCTAAAGGAATATCAAAACATCAAACTTACCCACATCAAAAAAGGTGAAATCTTTGATGATACTGAGCAAGCAAACAAACGTTAGCAAGCCCGTTGTGCTTTGATTGTATAGAGAAAATTGAATAAATTATACATGAAGTCTATGCAGCGGAGATGATGCAGGTGGGCAATAACAGTGTGGGTTACTCGGTTGCCAGATTCATGCTGTTTATGTTGCCATGAATGGTGCAAAAACAACCCACCCACTCAGGGCCGGTCCAGGCTATGTTGGTGCCCTAGGCAAGTTTTAAATTGTCGCCCCAACCCAAAAATAAATAATTAATATTAAAAAATGTAATAAGTAAAAAGTGCTTCAGAAAATGTTAATTTTAAAAGCAAAACTTACTTCACTTTACTATAAGACAAATAAATGTGAAGTAAATAAAAAAAAACTAAGAAATAACAAACATGTTTCTGATGTTTCATGTTTTTTTATAGCAGTGCAAAAGTTAATGGATTCGATCCCAGGGAACACACATTCTGAAAAAAGTCGCTTTGGATAAAAGTGTCTGTCAAATACATAACTCTAAATGTAAACATACAAATGATCTTATTTTTAGGAAAATTTATCAAATCTCGCCGAAGTGGACTCATTTCCAATGCGTTGATCTGCAGGGAGGTTTCTCAATAGTTAGTGACTGCACTTGAGTAAACAAAGGGAATCCTTCATGTTTTCTCAGCTGTCAAGGACAAACAAAAGACAAGCCGTGGGGAAAAAGACAAAAAGCATCTGTTGTTGTCATGCTTGCGTGCTCAAGGTAGCAGAAGATCCCACGGCACGCAAATCACCGCAGCCCAACTCTACAAACACCTGACAGACTTGCTTTTCTACTGATTTATTATTTTACAAGTGAAGATTCGCAGCAGCCACGGGCAGATGCGTCCACTCAAAGCTTAATGCAATTATCTGCCTTGCTGGGACTGATGCTGATGTATTTTATGTCGTGCTATGCATTCATCTCTCAGATGGGTCATTTAACCACCTAATTGACTCTTTAAGGCTTTTCAGTGTTTGTGCGATTATATTATTACATCGATCAGAAGCTTGTACCGAGCTGTCAAATTTCATGCACTGCTCAAATACAGTGCTGTAAAGAATAATTCACACCTTCAATGATTTTCTCTATTATAGCCTGGTTAAAGGATGCTGACCCTAGCTGATTTCAAAAGGCTTTGTAATCCAAATCTTTTCTTAGATGTTTAAAAACACATTTAGCAGCTTTAATAGGCTGTTTATGTTAAGTTTCATAACTCTAATTACCAACTAAATTGTTGCTGAAAAACATTTTCACAAGCACCATATGAGTAACAAACGTGAACATTTATGCATTTGTCAGAAGGTTTTATCCAAAAAGACTTATACAAATCAGGTATTGTTAGCTAATGCATTAAAGGAATATTCCACTTTACTCACCCCTATGTCTATCTGTGTTCAGTCCAGAATAAATTAGGTTTTTGAGAAAAAAACATTCCAGGATTTTTAGTGGACCCCTTCAACGCAATTTAAAATTGCAGTTTCATGAATTGGTGTTCATAAGACAATTTTACTTGAAGGCATGTTCATAAGACTGACATGACACCTTCATAATCATGACATGACATTATGCACATTTATGACAACTGTCATTAAGTGTCATATGTTTAATTATGTCATTTCTAATGCAAAGATGACAATGTTTGATGACATTTTATAATCATCACATGTCCTAAATCTGTCATAAACATGACATAGCAGAATAATTATCAAACTTAAGAAACTACCTACTGTAGCTTTATGGGTTAACATTACATTAAACTTTCATTTAATAAAGCAATAAGCCCCAAGAAGCAGTGGTTTAGTGCATTATATAACTGCTAAGGGGTGTTGTTACTAAAACCCCCTTAGCTGTTATAAAATGCACTGTAACCCCACTGCTTCGCGGGGTTTATTGCTTTTATAAAACGGTTACTTCATATGCATAACGTTAGCGGGATTTTATAAAATAAAACACAAATTAGTTGTAATTATATTAGTACAAATATTACTCTTCCGCCAAACAAAGTAGTTCCTCAGAATCAAGTGTGGCTGCAACAGAGCGCAGTTCCCAACCAACACAGACACAGACAAAGACACAATGAAAATATGATTTAAGACTGTGGTGTTTATTTTATAAACCAACATTCATCTAACGTTAATTTATACATTAACATTTATATCGTGCAACTGTTGAAGTGATGATCAAATATGCTTGAAAGCATGCTTAACTCTTTCCGTCAGCGGTTTTTAAGTTGCCACCCAGTTTAAGTTTAATGCCTTACAGAAAAATTATCCTCTTTAAATAAACATAATATATCAAATGAAATAACAGACCATCTGCTTTCAAACAACAACAAAAAAACTAGTTTCATCCTACCTTCATTTGTTCTCTTATCACGTCTCAAATTTAGAGATAATTCCATTTTTGTGAATAACTTTTGTAAGAGATCAGATTCAGAGCCATTAAAACTTACACGCTGTGTTTTAGTGTTGAGTGAATGCGTCAGTGTTTAAGTTGGGTAAGATCGCCACCCAGTGGATAGCGGAAATATAAATTTAAGGTAAACTCCACAGGGAGCATTTTCTCTTTATCGACGAGATGACTCAACAATATTTATTGACAGTTATCTGGATATCGCCATTAATTGTGCAATTGTACACAAATTAAAAATATGATTAATGTGGTGTTTATTTATATAAATCAGTACGTAGCAACAGTGGCGCAGTGATACTTATGTAATGCGGTCTGAACCGTGGGTTTACCTGGGTATTTTATCACGGCTTAGAACGCGTTTCAACCAATTAGAATGAAGAACCAGAACTACCCGTTTTATAAATGCCATTAAGTGTTAATACTATGTCAAACAATTTTAAATACCTTGACAAAATGCAACAGACACATCAAAATATTATACTTAACTTTATGTATGTGCACAGAACTAACAGAACTTGTTTTTCCTCCCACAGAAGGTTTTAAAATTGTCTGACATAGAAGAAAAACGAACAAAACATTTAATCGATTTTATTTTTTATTAATTTGCACTGATATGGACCCAACGCTGCATGGCTTAACGCATTAATGTACTGTTTTCGTTTAATTTTACGTGAATCGGTCTCCAAATGCAATAAAGTATAATTTTATCAATTTTAATTATTATTATTATTATTATTAAATGATTGTTTTTTTAAGTTAAACACATGGAGGAAACTTAAAAAAAAAAACATTATGAACTGAAGAATATTCATGATGTTGTTATAAAACTATTTGACAGAGTATTAACACTTAATGACATTTTAATGACAAATTCAATTTGTATCACTGTAGCTGAGGTCAAGAAAAATATTCATGATACTGTTATAACACTATATGAAAGAGTATTAACACTTAATGACATTTTAATGACAAATTCAATTTTTATCACTGGTAAAGACCACTGTCCTGGTAATGTCAAGTTGTCATGACCATAAGTCATTTTGATATTGCAATTAAACTTACATTTTATTAATAAAACTACTTAATTATAAAAGAAAAAATGTGTTTCCTCACATTTCTATTTAAAAATATGTTGGTGGGTCCCAGAATAGATTATGCCCATTTAAGTGGGTCGCAAAATGAAACGTTTTTGGAAGCCCTGTATTTCATTACTGCAAAGGACTATAGGAGTACTTTGAGCAATTAAAAAGAAACCATTTTCGGAATTATCCTGACCAAGTCAAGGAAAGAGCTGAAATGTTCAGGTGGTCAGCTAGCTGTCGTGAAGCACAAGCCTGACAGTGCAGCGTTCGGTGATGATGTCATTAACATGTCAATCAGCCTGCCAGCGACCTCTGCGAGGCCCAATCAATCACTCTGATTGGTTCTGTCACAGACCGCCTGCAATCAGCACAGAGTCCAAACCTGTTACTGTAACTTAATCGACAAAGTCTTTATAGTTAACATTACCATAAGCCGTGGTACAGCAACCCTGCGAAACAAAATGCGACTCGGGCGGATTTTAACAGCCCTAAGAGCCCATTAGGGGTGAGGGGATCTATACGTGGATATAAGCTAATGCTCAGTTCAGTATGTACTGTACCTGCAAAAAAGAAATGGCCGAGCCAAGTAAGTGCCATCCCAAAGGGAAGTAAAACGGTCTTATTTATGTATCTCCTACCTAGGGTCATCCCATGAGACGCCAGAATAGCTTTGGCCTAAATAGCAGACTATAGAGAACAGAAGATCCATCTTAAAACACACTCACACCTAGGCAACAGAACAATAAATCTGTTATAATATGCCAAGCACACATGACCACTTTGAGATGTCTGTGCACCCTACAGAATTGCCAATGCAGTTGGGTAGAAGAAGAAAAGAGCTAACACAGGTTTATCTGAATATAAATGGCAACATCTCAGCATGCCAGCTGTTGTTCTCACCTCATAGTTTACCTGTTCAACACCGAAGCATAAATGGAGACCTATATAGACAGCATACAATGCAATATGCATAAAACATGCATTTGGGTTTATACACTTATTGATAATTTCTTTTCCAGGATTTCTGTAATGCACATAACTGCAGTGTAAGCCAAAATCGTTTATGATTATTGATCATAATGATAAAGATAGAGCAGATAGATGCAAGGATGCACGTTATGCTAGGGCCTATTTACTGTAAGAAGGCTTTTGAAACTGGTCTGAGATGCTTTAAAATGCTGCCTATGAGGTTCTGTCACACTGTTGAGATGAAATTAGTTTATGGCACAAAAGCCACAAATTGAAGGTGAACTAACAGCTCTCTGTGTACATCAGACGGCCCTGACTGTGATGCCAAAGTCGCTAATGAGCGAATTTTCAGTTCTCTTTGCATGAAAGATTCTCAGAATTCACACAACAAAGCACAACTCCCGCAGATCTAGCACACGGAACGTCGCAACCATATATGGATGTGAACTGTGCCCATGGCCGTCGGCCCATCGCCACGGCTGTCCATCTCCAGTGATGGGCCTTTTAGACACATCAATATTTAACCAGCCCATTATTGACTCAGCAATCGTGGCTTAATTAATACATGGTTGATTATCATTAGACATCAGCAGCTGTGCCGAGTGCCGATTTCTCAAAATAAATGATGTGAATGTATATGTATGTGCATAAATTAACAAAAAGCGAGTCGGAAAAATTCTATTTTACAAGATGAATGAGTCTGCTTATTGAATTTATGCAATGCAAGATGCAATACAAATATGAAGCATAACTCCCTGAGCTAATGTATAGTTTTTTCTGTTTGGGAATTTGCAACGTCAGAACTCTTAGTGAAAGTTGATGACTCGGGCGACGTCGACCGAATGACGTTGAATACTCAGTCGCACACAAGAGACATTTAACCATCCAGCCCCAATCAAAGCCACCGCTTCTGCGTTTCCAGCAAAGACGATGGCCTCTGGAGGCAAAGTCCTTCTATATGGGCAGTTTGACACATCAATCAAATGGCAACTGTGGCCTCAATGTGCCTGTGATGTTTTCTCCATAGAGCTCAAGGGAGGAAAAACTGCAGTGGTGTCACTATGCTGAGAATTTTAAAGATTGCGGGAGCATAAAGATACTGCATTCTGTAAAACGATCTGCGTTACAAAGGACAATACTGTAAAGGATGTTTTTTGTAAAACCTGGAATATTTGCAAACTAACGCCTGAGTATAAAAAGCATGCCATAAGAGATTTAACGATCAATACATCACGTTTGGATGTAGACACATGGTTCTCGCTAGTTTTGTGACTAGCCATTATGTGTCATGACGAAACACACAGTCAGGAGACACTCGAGAAACAGTGATCCTCTTACATGATGATTATGATGTGTTTTTATTAAAATGCAACGTGATCACTAAATATGCTCAAAATACGAATCATTTTCTATCATAAACGCATTATTTCACTTCATTATTTTATCAAACTGAAGTTCTCTTGCCAGGTATTTTTTTATCGCATTTTATCGTTTGAATGCAAACACATTAAGATCAAAAAATAGTTTGTGCTAGCGATCATTGGTTCTCGCTAGTCTTGTAACATGGAGCCACTGGGGTGCCATTTTTTTTATCTAGATATGTTTAAATTAAAATGCAACATTGATCGATAAATACACTCAAAATACTAATAGTTTTCTCTCATAAACATATTTTCACAGTTTAGAAGTCATATTTGAAACAACTGGAGTTGTATGATTACTTTTTTTAATGATGAATGGGCTTCAAAAAAATGGGTACTATTCAATGCCATTACAAAGCCATATAATTCCTCCATATTATTGTTAGGACTTTAATTGTGCTCGGCTGAAGAAAAGAAGACAGATACACCTAGGACAACAATAAGGTGACTAAATTATAAAGTAATTTTAATTTTATAACTTATAACTATACCTTAAAGCATTTCTGTAGATCAGTCGTAAAGCATTGTGTTAGCAGCGCAAAGCTTATGGGTTCGTTGTCCAAGGAACAGTCATACTGATAAAAATGTATAGCTTGAATGTGCTGTAAGTCTCCTAAGATAAAAGCATCTGCCAAATGCATAAATGTGAATATAATCAGTTAAAAGCCACTTGTCATGCACTCAACTAGTTTAGTACGACAGCATTTATTTACTTAATGCAAAAGTAACTATGGCACACTATGGTCACGCTGGTCACATTTTTGAACCTGACACATTAAAGGGCACATCTGTGCAGAGAGCGCCAGAACATTTATCCTCCAAAATACCCGTGGCTTAATTTGTTTCTGAAGTGATTATGAGTATACTATTAGCTAATTAGGAACTCTCATTAAAATTTCCTACGACTGCTTGTAATGCATTAAGTCGCACTGATTGAATATGAGATCCTTGATGGCGGCTTGCAGCAGCGGTAATGCATCTAAAAGTTACCCATCGGCATGCATTTTCCAACAGCGCTTGTTCTCTGAACATGGGCGTAACGCAGTGAATGCATCTTTATGTCTCAATTACAGTCCGGTGCAATGAAATTGTTGCAGTTATAGAGCACTCTGTGGCAAGTCTGAATGGTTTGTGTATTGTTTATGTCAAGAACTGAGTGGTTGTGAAAGCAAAAAGAAATAACATTTAGCAGAGTACATGCGTTCATTAAAGCAGAATGTTAATTTCATAAAATGCAAAACAGAAGCATTTCCTAGTGGTCTTAAACCCTATCATACGATATACATATATTTCATAAATTATGTATGTACTCTTTAATCACAGCAGACAAGGTTTGAAAGCGTTTTAATTTGCTTCCCTGTTTTGCTTTCACACCTACAGCTCTGATATCAGTCAATCATGTGACTGTTTATCCCAGAATCCCTTGCTCTCTGTGCTCGCCCTGTGAGATGGTCTATGCTGTTTCGAGGTCACCAACAATAGCCAACATCATAGATAAGCCCTGAGCCACAGGACGCCCAAAGAAAGAGCACAGAATAAATATAATGTGTGCTTTAAACCCATGCATTCGCTTCTAAAAGGAGGCAAGTTTCAGGAGCCGTACATGACAAATGACTGAAATGAGTCAATGTGGGGATGCTGGGGGCGGATATGGAGAATATCTCCTCCTTAAGGGGCTGTGCAATAGGATGCTTTTCATCTATACAGTATACTGTAAAGACAACTAGCTCAAGAGCTCAACACCTAGACTTAACAGTTTCTACTAAAAATAAAATAAAAAAAATACTTATGCAGAATACAAAACTGGCAGCCAGACGCTGCTATTTAGTTTCTAAAATGCTTTGAGATTTAAAAAAAAAAAAAGTGGGTTGTGTGGTTGCTAGGTGGTTCATCACTGGGCTAATTTAAAAAATGCTATTACCGTCCCAGGATAAGGCACAAGAACCTCCTTCATACAAGTCGATGGAAATTTGCCTTCCTATTTAATCACACAGTTGAGCAAAGTAATAGGAAGTGGTAAGCTACACTATATATTTTGTGAAGTAAGCAATACGTGCGAGCTGCTGTGCTGTATTGTATCACAGTTAAGGGCATTGTTAGGCACGACGGAGTACCTGCAACCCCTTCAGCCATGACTTATTCACGATACAGCACTAGCCTTAAATACCATTTTGCTTTTTTAATACAAATATTGAAGCAAAACAATAAGTATCAACGCAACTTTCAAGAAGTAAAATTCCTAAAAGCCTTCTCCCGCTGGAAAAAATTATCCCTGACTGACTGAACAACAGAATGTTTCATTTAGCTTACATTACATTGCTAAGGGTGCTGTGCAATGATACACAGAATGTGTATTACTGTAAATAAAACAAAGCTATTGACCAATCAGAATTAAGGACTGGAACTAACCATGTACACTAACTTGTGAGCATGGACCATATCGCACGGGTATATTTGTAGGAAAAAAAAGGGTTAAAATGATTTTTTTCTTTTATGCCAAAAATCATTAGTATATTATGTAAAGATCATGTTCTTTAACATGAAAACTTGACATTGCCACAACAACAAAACTGACCACTTTTTACAGTGATTGAATTTGTCATTAAAATGTTTATTAAATGTTATTACCAGGGTCGGACTGGGAACAAAATTCGGCCCTGGCAATTTCCTCGTGGAACGGCCCACCACTGGACCGACGACACCCCCCCACTCCACACACAAGCCCACCGATACCAAAATCGCCCCTCTAACCCAATGCTTTGATTTATTAAACATTTATATTAATTTCACAGTATAGTTAAAATTCAACCACCTCAAACTCTCTTTGCCATGAACAAAGCTGACACTGTTTGTCGAAGCACCACAAAAACACTTTACTATTTTTGCACTGTTATATGAAGCAATACTTGTGTAGATGACGACCCCTTTTATCAAACTCTATTGAATACAATAATATGTAAAGTATATTAATGATAGACAGTGCAGGTCTATAGATTATAAATAGGTCTATAGATTATAAATGTGACCGGTGTTATAATGGTTTATGTAGCTTTCTTCACTTTATATTAGATAGAGCAGAAGCAGTAAAAGTGCCTCTCTTTCTATTTCTCTCTTGCAGATTAAAAGATTACCATCTCTTATATCTAAAATGTTTGCTCAGAAAGCAAAGATGGTTAATTAATAATATTTATAAAAATATAAGAAAGAAAGTGCATTGTGACTTTCAAAACAAGAGCCAGTTGTTATAGCCATAGAAACCAGGGCTGCGTTCCCCGAAACCTTCTTAGCTCTACGTCGTTCTTAAGTTGTACCTTAAGCTGTTCCAGCGTTAATACGTGTTTCCCGAAACGTTCTTAGTTACGTATCACTGCTGTAAGGCGTTCGTTCGGAAGGTTGGTCTGGAGCACTCTTAGCTATATCTTATCCCACTTGACTCCGCTAGGGGCCATCACTGTGATAAAAGCTTGTGTAGATTGCAGTCTATATAACTAAATATCTGTAAAAAAAAAGTTGAAGTACACTCCGTGTTAAATTAGGCAATTTTTATTTTATTTAAAGAATAAAATATTCACATAATTAGACATTATTACACTGATGGTTGTTAGATTTTTCATATTTTTTTTCCAAAGGAACATCAGCTTCGAACTATTATTACAGGCTTAAGAAACTATTAAAAAAGAGTTTGGGTGGAGGAGTTGGTGAAACTATGGCATGCAGCTACACAGCGAATCTCACTAGTTCATTTGTGCATTTCAAATCCGTTAAATCTTTAGTTTACCGGCTATTTTAGCTGCAATAAAACAAATCAAGTAAAATCGCAGACCACGGGAGCACATTCATCACGAAATCATAATTGTTGATTTCCCTAAATATTATTATTGATGTTAAGTCGACTTTGCTTCGAGGTTTTTTAATGTTTTCTAACTTTGAGGCAGCTGCATGCCATATTCTTTATAAACAGTCAAAATAAAATGCTCCACTTGATTATTGCTTGTATGAGGTCAACAAATTTTCCACATTAAAACTAATCAAAGCTAAAACCTAAAACAATCATAATATATATTTATATATCATATTTTTATGTTATATTTAAGGTAATCAGACAGGCGCGGCTCCAGAAATGCGTCCATTAAGCGTTATCTGCATTGTAAACGCGCTGCTTGCGCAGTGTCCAAGCACATAAACGCGTGAACTAATGAACAACAATTTGTTTTTATATATTTTAAGTGTAATGCCAAGCCAGGTGACTTGCAACCCCTAATATAAATTATCCTTTAAAGTGAAGGAATAATGGATGCATTGGAGCAGTTTATGCATTATACTTTTGGACATGAAGTTGCGAGTTTTGCATGGGTTTGATATAAAATAAAATATATAAGGTTTATATTTAGTTGTTTGCAATTTGAAATATTTTTACCAGATATTCCTAATAAATGTAACTTGAACTATTTCTGAAATGTTTCTTTAATAAATAACACCGCTCTCTCATAACGCAGCGAAGTACCTATTACATAAAGTGAACAATTGATTGTCGAGCAATCGATATCAACCCATTCAGCACCATCGCCATGGACAGCACCTGGTAACGTCGTACGTAAGAAAGTATACCTTAAGAAACCCGCTAAGGTACAGTTCGGGAAACACGCCTAGAAAAGGTATATGTGTAGTTAAGGTTTAACTTAAGAGTCTTCGTAGCGCGCTAAGAGAGAACGTTATCGGGAAACGCAGCCCAGAGCTTTAACGCATTAGCGCCGACTGGTCGATCAGACCCAGGACCCGAAGTAGCATAATTACTGGGACCGACCCAGACCCAACTGCCCCTTTAAAACATAGACCCGGAACTGTACGGGTCCTCTGTGAAGACCTCTAATGCATACAACTCTGCTCAAGTTCAGAAACATGGACACAACGTGACACTGAGCTTGCCTCGGCTCACAGCCAATTCATAGAGAAACAGAGAGCACGCGAACACATACCGAACTCGTTGGAAGAGACACGTGCTCGCACTCAAATGTCATTATCAAATAGTGTCATTATCACGGAAGAACAAAAAAAAGTTATGCCAGATATTTGGGCGGTTGTTAATATACCTGGGCGACTTTTTCTCGCGGATTTTCTTCCGCTCCCCATTTCTTCTTTTTGGAGCCTCTGTTTTCCATAATGATTTTTCTTAAGTGCAAGGCTAAATGATGCGCTATCATCACTGTATTTTCCACATAAACCCAGCGGCTGCTTGGCATTTGAGGGGTGGGGCATGGGTGCGCGATCGTAACAACACACACTGAACCTGTCATGAAGAAGCCGAAAATATTTTCCTATCACCCGCCCCCAAAGCCAAATGCAACTGCATTTATACATGACGGGCCGAAAATAAATAACTTAAACATTTTGGCATGAAAAAAAAAAAAATCTCGGAGGCCACCGGCCCACATGTCGAGCGGCCCACCGGGCATTTGCCCGGTTGTACAGATTACCAGTCCGAGCCTGGTTATTACTATGTCAAATAGTTTTATAACAGCGTCATGAATATTTTTCTTGACCTCAACTACAGTGGTACAAATATTATTTGTCATTAAATGTCATTAAGTGTTAACACTATGTCAAATAGTTTATAACAGTGTCATGAATATTTTTCTTGACCTCATCTACAGTGGTACAAATATTATTTGTCATTAAAATGTCATTAAGTGTTAACACTATGTCAAATAGTTTTATAACAGCGTCATGAATATTTTTCTTGACCTCAACTACAGTGGTACAAATATTATTTGTCAATAAATGTCATTAAGTGTTAACACTATGTCAAATAGTTTTATAACAGCGTCATGAATATTTTTCTTGACCTCAACTACAGTGGTACAAATGTTATTTGTCAATAAATGTCATTAAGTGTTAACACTATGTCAAATAGTTTTATAACAGCGTCATGAATATTTTTCTTGACCTGAACTACAGTGGTACAAATATTATTTGTCAATAAATGTCATTAAGTGTTAACACTATGTCAAATAGTTTTATAACAGCGTCATGAATATTTTTCTTGACCTCAACTACAGTGGTACAAATGTTATTTGTCAATAAATGTCATTAAGTGTTAACACTATGTCAAATAGTTTTATAACAGCGTCATGAATATTTTTCTTGACCTCAACTACAGTGGTACAAATGTTATTTGTCAATAAATGTCATTAAGTGTTAACACTATGTCAAATAGTTTTATAACAGCGTCATGAATATTTTTCTTGACCTGAACTACAGTGGTACAAATATTATTTGTCAATAAATGTCATTAAGTGTTAACACTATGTCAAATAGTTTTATAACAGCGTCATGAATATTTTTCTTGACCTCAGCTACAGTGGTACAAATATTATTTGTCAATAAATGTCATTAAGTGTTAACACTATGTCAAATAGTTTTATAACAGCGTCATGAATATTTTTCTTGACCTCAGCTACAGTGTTACAAATATTATTTGTCAATAAATGTCATTAAGTGTTAACACTATGTCAAATAGTTTTATAACAGCGTCATGAATATTTTTCTTGACCTCAGCTACAGTGGTACAAATATTATTTGTCATTAAATGTCATTAAGTGTTAAAACTCTGTCAAATAGTTTTATAACAAAGTCATGAATATTTTTCTTGACCTCAACTACAGTGGTACAAATATAATTGTTCATTAAAATGTCAAGTGTTAATACTCTGTTAAATAGTTTTATAACCGTGTCATGAATATTCTTCAGTTCATAATGTTTTTTTTATTTCCTCCATGTGTTTACAAATAAAATCAATCATTGGGTGATTGGTCCATATTGCTGGAAAAACAGTTAATTATATTAAATTATTTAAACGTTTTGTTAGTTTTTTCTTTTATGTCATAAAATTTCATCTGTCTGAGGAAGAACATGTTCTGTTAGTTGTCAATTTTTTATGTGCACATATGTAAGTATAATATTTTGATGTCTCTGTTGCATTTTGTTAAGGTATTTAAAAGTATTTGACAGTATTAACACTTAATGACATTTACATTACAGTTACATATAGGCCTAGTGTAAACCCATAAAGATATAGTTTCTTAAATTTGATCATTATTCTGCTATGTCATGTTTATGATTGATTTATGACAAGTTATGATGTATTGGTTTGTGTCAAGTTGTCATAAGACATCTCAAACAATGTCATCTTTGCATTAAAAATGACATAATTGAACAAATGACACTTAATTTTCTTAATTTTCATGGCACGTGTCAAGTCATGATTATGAAGGTGTCATGTCAAGTCTTATGAACATCCCTTCAAGAAAAGTGTTACCAGATAGGTTGTAAATTTCCTACCGTATATATATATATATATATATATATATATATATATATATATATATATATATATATATATATATATATATATATATATATATATATATATATATATATATATTAGGACCGGGACTCGATTAAAAAAACAATCTAATTAATTAGAGGCTTTGTAATTAATTAATCGAAATTAATCGCATTTTAATCACATATAAATATTTGACCTGAGAACATTGAGAAGTTATTTTTTCACATGGATTTTTAGTATACCATGAATAATGACTGAATACATAAGCTTAAGCAACAAAATAATGTTTATTTTTGTTCAACCAAGTCGTTTTACTCGGAGTCGGGCTAATGTCCACGCTAGCTGCTATGTTTTGCATTGAGATGATACTTGAGGCTCGATGTGCTGCGGGTGATATGTGAATTCCTTGTTGCATAGCTTACACACAACCATGCTCTTATTGACGCTTCCATCCGTTCGTTTTTTATAAAAGAATTTCCCATCCATGGGGGCCGGGGCCAACCAAAGCGATCTCATCAGCTTCTTCATTCATGTTCACTGTGGTTTGTTGTTGTCTGAAGTCATGAATGCTAGTTGGTGCTCCAGTATAATCGGTCCACCGAAACTCATCCAATGAGAAATGTTCCGCTGTGCAAAGATAAGTGCGATTAAAATGCGTTAAAAATGTTTAACACGTTATTTTGTTGTCTAATTAATTAATCTTAATTAACGCGTTCAAGTCCCGGCCCTAATATATTTATTTATCTATATTTGATATATATATATATATATATATATATATATATACAGGGTGCGATTTGTGAAAAAAACAGAGGGGGGGATGTTTTCATAGGCGTCGATTTCGGCGACGGTGGGCACCCACCATATTTCGTCATGAGTTATTTTGTACCCACCACTAGTTTTTACTTTTTTGACTGTTTTCAGTGGTTAAGAAGAGCAATATGAGAGAGAAATTTGGTAATCATTGTCTGACCTAACAAAAATCCATTATAATATTATTATTATTTTTTTTATATATTTCTAATTAAAATATTTCTAATATTCAGAAATGCGCTCTCCGCTCACGAGCTCTGATCGGAACAACCCGAACCTCACTGTCTGCTGAACTTGCGCAGAAACATCAAAATATAACCAGCTTTTTAAAATGGTTTTAAAACTTAACATTTAGACTATTTTAGCGCAAATTATGAGCTTATTGACGATTTTTTATAATTCTTGACATAATGCGTCTCTGTCCACAGCACATTTCAAAACATTTTAATTCATAAAAATAAATAATGAGAACATGAACTCATCACTGCATTTGCAGGAATTGTAAAATATTTTTTCTTATTAACTCATGAAGCAGCCTAACGCAATATTTTTATTCTAATAGCTTATCTTTCCCCACACATATGAACTGTGATCATGCACAACGAAAAACGCGTAAGAATTAAATCTTGAATGGCAAAACTGTATGGCACAATGTAGTGTCAACTTAAATATAAATATGAACAATGTCTTGATTGCAAAGTTAAACCATTACAGTAGAAACAGTTTTACTGCTGCTTTTAAAGTAATAATATTAACTTTACACCGCAATGCGGAGCTACAGTGAAATGATAGAAAAGACAGATGCATTATGTATAGTCACTTAGCCTCATTTGCGCAAACTGGACGCGCCCTCGCCTCGCTAAACGCCTCATCTGCGTGTAACTTCGGCCATTCTCAGTGGTGTGACTGGGACACTAACTCTGCTTGTCATCATAAACAGATAATCAGATTGTGATGTTTATTCCCGCTTTAATAATATGCGGATGAATATGCTGCCTTACACCGTTTCGACACACAGCTCCATAACCATCTCGCATGTGTTGATAGGCTACTCGTGAGGTGTAACCGGGTCTGTAACCAATCAGATAGCGCCGTGGGCGGGACATTGAGCAAGTCTGCATGCAGAGTGGTGAATACAGAGAGGCTGCGCGCGGCAGCTGTATCAGAGCCAGCCAAAGCAGCGCATTTTAAAACAAAATTGACTTTAATCAAACCACGGATCAGTGATAAGTTTTGTGATCCGTCTCGCCACAAGTGTAGTAGCACTGATCACTTTGAGGGGGGGATAAATTTATCCCCACCGGGGATAAAAATAATTAAGCAGAGGCAGGGATACCAGGGCTCTCAAGTTTTATCAAAAGTTTGGAGTGAGATTTCATCTGTTAGGGGAGGAGCCACTTAAATATTTGCAGCAGCGACCCCTCGGCCCCAACCAATTCTCTCAGGTTTTTGGTAGCAGTTAAATTTAATATATTGTTTATAATTGATTAGCACAAATAGAAATTATAACAGTTGGGAAATCTAATTAAAGACAAAGTCATAGAAATTAAATACATTGTTTTATTTCAAAAATACAAATATATAAAAAATTGCCCCAAATGAGCCAACTGAACAGCAACATTGCAGAACTTGCCCTGAGCATTTTAGTTAATTTTCATCTCAAAGTAGCACAGTTATGTAAACTTAGATATTTTTAAGATTAGCTTAAGAAGTATTAAACTAAATGTTTTAATAGTAAGTAGCCTACAAATTAGTTCATGGAGAAAGAGCACTTATTATGGAAGTGTACTTTTTCACATAGTGTGCTTTCTGCTGGCGCTCGTCAGTTTGACTGGGATCCGCTATCTTTGCCTAACAATAAAACTTTACCAGACTCTTATCAAACTTTTGAAGGAGTAACCCCTGTCAATACAATTTGATTAGCTGCCTAAAAAGTGGAGAGATGTTCGAATCAACAAACACCAATGCGCTTGAATCGGATTATATCATTATTGTCAGAGGATATTGCCTTCAATGGACGAGCACAGGTAGGTCAAAACTTGCTAGCAGCTGGCTAGTCAATGTTAACTACTTATAAAGCTGTAATTTGCCTTAGCATGAGGTATTATTTAGCTATCTTCCTTACCAGTATTTGTTTTTTTGCGTTTTAACGCGAGTTCAACCATCATTTGGCCGCGGGATTGTGCCATGGTTTGTTGTTTCTGTGTGTTACGATCGGGGGAAACCGCAGTATCTGCGGTATCAAAGCTGGAAAAACAAAGCCAGAACGCAGTAACATCACTTACTGCGGTTTGCCTTGGTATTAGCATGGATTTTGTAGTTACTGCAATTTTGACACCCTCATTTCTCTGAAACGGGACAAAATTGAACCAGGAGACTTTGTCACAAGACAGAACAGATGTCATAAAGCTCATTTCAAGCCTTAACTCAATTTCGACCAAGTGTGTAGTTACTGCGCTTTCGCTTTGGACGGCAGTATTAGTATGGTTCAAAAACACTATAGTATTTCCTATAATATTTTTCACCTGGGATTGTTTCAGGTAGCCTCTAGTGTTTAGTACTTTCCTAAAGTTAAAGCTAATTCTGATTGCAAAGCAGTTCGATTTTTTTAATCAATAATAATTTACCTCGGCTATATTTCCCAACAACAGTTTTTATTATCTTTGATCACATTTTTGTGATGTCATCCAAGAATCGTAAAATCAAATTGCTATAAAAAAGAACGCGTTACCTACCGCTTTCATCGGATTCTTCTCTTCCAACTGCCACTTCGTCTGTGTGACGTGAGAATCTATGTTGCCTAGTAACGAATGTGCTTGCAGCAGGATCACGAAATTTACCCAGAAACAACAAATTCTGATTTCTGATTGGCTGGTAGGTGACAATTATATCAGGATGTCTAGTGACCGTGTCCGCGGCTCGACAGATATGAACTCGGCAGAGAACTTCTCTCCTGTGCCTCGTTCATTAATTGTATAGAGTGGGAAAAGTTTTCTTATTTTTTCAGCGTGAGAAATACAAGGTGTGGCGTGTGAGCGTGTGAACTGACTGAAATGCGTGATTCTCACGGTGAATGCGTGAGACTTGAGAGCCCTGGGGATACATTGACCAGAAAGGGGGAAATCCCACGCATCCCCCCCGGCAAATCGCACCCTGTATATATATATATATATATATATATCAAAGATTTATTTCTGTGAGTGGATGCAGCAAAATCGTAAACAAAATTGGCCAGAAACACGCCTACAAACTTGTAAACTTCCTACTCGTTCTTTAGGGATTTCCCATTTAACTTTGGTTTCCATTCAACCTTACAATTTCCCAATTAAAAAATGTACCCTTATGATTCAGGGTTACTTTTATAATGTTTAATAATTATGTTTTTTTTTTTCAAATTACTATTTAACTTTTTGCCTAAAAATTTTCTTCATTGGCGTTGTGTAGCACTTTCATTTTTTAAGAGTGTAAATCATAAAGAAATAATTCATAAATCTCTTATAAAGTAATTAAACAAAGGAATTTTGTTACTCTGTTACAATAATACAGCTTTGTAGAATCAAATTTCATTAAGTACAGCTTTGAGAATAAACTCTTGGCTTTAACTCCAACTCTTAAAATGCAACCAACCGTCGCTTGTGTCAGAACACTGACTTATTATGTGTGGTTTACAAATCCGTGTATTAATCACACGCTGTTATTGCCACACTTTTGCCAGCTAAATACCAATGCTGTGTGAAACATCAGAGAGCTCCAGCCTCCAGGGAAGACATCCCAAGGCCAGTATTTAACAATCGTGTACAGGGTTTTGCTTAAGCGCACACTCATTAAGTAAAAATCTGAGCTTGCAAACTAAATGAATGCTGGTAGGTAATCAGTTAAATGTTACTTTGTAAGCAGAGTACAAAGATATATGTGTGCGGGCGAGAGAAAGCCTGTGAGAGAGAGAAAGAGAGAGAGAGAGCAAGCAGTCGGTTTGTCTGATTCAGCTTGGCTGGAGACCGGGCCAGACTGTCTTGCTCCATGTATCTCATCTGTCACTGACTACTTCCAGCGATGCAGGCCTTTCTCACCTCACAAAAAGAGATTTCAATCTTTCCCAGCCTTCTGTTCATCTCTAAAAAAGCATTTATTTGGGTCTATCAAATGAACTCTGACCTGCCGATAAGGGGGGCTGCTGTCAAGCAAATAAGAAGGTGATTCAGCACTTTCTACATTTATTTAGTGTTAAATCTGTAAAGCCGGACCTACGAAGTAACACACAGAACAGGTTTACACAGGGGCATTCATGAGGATTCGATGTAATTATGTGCACAGCTCAAATTGTCATATAGAAAATGATCAATTCTTGCCCTCGTATTACATTCTAACTCAATCTAAGGATGGCTTGATGGTTTAAATATTTGTACAGTCTATGGCAATTGTGTCATATCTCATGCTGATTTTGTGTTCCTTTTTTAATAAACAACTCTCGAGTTGGTTCCATTCTGCATAGATTTTTTCGAGTGCAATTTTAGGTGTACTAAGAAATTAAATGTTTCTCCAAATGATAATAAATGGAGACTTTGGCTAAATCTCCAGCTTTTCAGATGTTATTATACTGAAAAAGATCCAAGTAAACTTGTGTCTACTTACTGTGAAGATTTTTAGCGGCATCTAGTGGTAAGATTGTGAATTGCAACCAACGGCTTAGTCACCACCTCACCCCTCCCTTATGAAACGCATAGAGAAGCTACAGTAGCCCCCACAGGACAAAAATGTCATCGTCCGAGACAACGTAGGGACAAATGCGATCTATAAAACAGTTTGTCCATTTACGGTTACCATAGAAACATGGTGGATCGAAATGGCAACATCCATGTAAGGTGACCCGCAGTGTATAAAAACTTCACTTCAAATAACACTTCACTGGCTTAATTCCTCTCACCTGCGGTTCGTCAAGCCCTGATTCCGTTGTCCTGGAAACCAGGAAGTGAGAAGGTCCGTCCTCGTATGTGGCCCGGTGGGGAAACCTTCCGGGCGGAACCAAAACTTCCCTAACTCGCCTCCGCCCTTAAAAAGATCGTCACCTTGTGACATCGCGTGAAATTATCGTGTGCTTGCGTGAAACTATCACGCGCGCACGTGAAACTTTTGCTTTCACGTAAGCATGCGATAGTTTCACGCGAGCATGCGATAGTTTCACGCGAGCACTCTATAGTTTCACGCGAGCACGCGATAGTTTCACGCGAGCACGCGATAGTTTCACGCGAGCACGCAAAACTAAACTTAAAAAAAAAATTCTGCACATGAAGGTTTTGCGTGAGCACATGAAAGTTTCACGTGAGCACATGAAACTAAACTTTAGATTTTTTTTACTCCAATGTCACCTTAGGGGCTCGGTACTCCATGGCACAAAATTCAGTTCTTTTTTTTGTGTCACTTGCACAAATTTCTATAAATAATTTTTTGTGTCCATGGCACGACTTTCTTTTTCGTGTCATTTTATGTATTGTTTTCTCATTGTTTATTCCTATTTTCTTACCATTGTTGCTTGGGGTTGGGGTTACAAAAAATGACACGAAAAAGAAAGTTATGCCATGGACACGAAAAACTATTTATAGAAATTTGTGCTGAGTGACACGAAAAAGAAGGCACGAGAAAAGCAGAATTTTTGTGCCATGAACACGAATAAATTAATCACATTTTTGTGACTATAACACGACTTTCCGTGAGATCATGTTGCATAAAAACTAATGCTGATATGACTTATTGATCACATCATTTTAGAGATCTTAACTGTTCTGAGCTTTGCCAAAGTATATAATCAAACATGTGAAATTTCAATATAAGCTTCTTAAACGTTTTTCACGAAGACCATGAAGACTCATGATATCCACATGTATGGTATAGTGCCATTTATTACTACTATATGTGCTCACATTGTCTCATTTATCTTAATTTTTCACCTCTGAAACAAAGATGACATTTAAATGACACATACCCGAGTCTCTCATAGGCCTCCTGAGATATGAAAGAGCGCCTCTGAGCAATAAACCTTTCCCCCGAGTGGCCTAAATAATTTTACCTCAGCTTAGAAAGATGGCACATGCTGACACTTGTTAGCTCAAAACATTTCCACACACAAACAAATGGCTGTAACCGTTTTCAAGACGAAAGCTAAACAGGGCTCATGAATGTTTCAAATGGGTTTAAAAAAGTGCAACCCAAAATACAAACCCAAATTTACAGAATTCCTCACTGGTGACACAGGTTTGCTTCAACACTGCCACCAAGTGGTGTTTCAAATGACCTGTTATGAGTTTCATCCACTGAAGATGACCAAACCAGTTCTGATCAAAGATCATGCATCTCCTTTAGAGTTACAGAAGTGCTCTCAGTGTGTCAAACATTTCAATATGAACTTCTTATAATAACTTCTTATTATGAAACTAAAATGATCTGAGCTGTGCTATCCACACTAATTTTATAGCCCTATACGATTGTCTCATTTGTGTCTACTATTAAATCTCCTGAGACATTTAAAGAAAAACAATTGAGACTAAACTTAATGCTTAAAAGAAACATAAACGAGACTACGTTAAAGCTTCTATGAGCTTTGAAAGGGCAACCGCCAAGCAATAAAAAAAATCTTCTGGGACTGCGACTGTCTATTAATAGCCAACGGTTTGACTGAAGGTTATAAATCCTCTAACGAAAGTTTTAAGTGCTGTGAGTCATGATCTCTACTCATTCTTTTCGCTCAAGTGAAGTATATCTCTAAAGGTGACACGGCGAAGGAGGTATTAAGGTAGGTACTTGCAGTGTTTATCACAGGCACCATCAGTGTGTCTGGTGAGATAAAGAGAGAGGTGACGACAGAAGCTATGCTAGCTTATAATTATGTAGCGGCACGGCTGGCGACTGACCTGAGCGAGTGATAAGTGTGTGTTTTTACCCGACCCCTCAAGACCTTCAGTCCTGTCAGGTTTTAAACACACAACCACACGTACGCAGAAAGTAAGTTATCAATTGCTTGTGCAAATGCTTTGTGATGAGGTCTTGAGAGAGGCAGACGATGACTGGGAAGGTATTACTCGATAAGTGACAGCTTACGAAGGTTGACCTGCTACGGTGACATGCCGGGCTCTAATCGGTAGCTACAGCTTTCAATGTGGTGCGGAGCCAAGCCACAGAGTGGTGCTAAATAATTTAACAGGTGCAATATGTTCATTTCTCGAAAATGGCCGCCTGTCCCTTGGTTTGTTAACATTCATCAGATGTTAACCGAAATGTGCAACTGTACCTCTTGTTTTTCCATCCCCTTGTGGTCAGTGGAAGTGATTTGGTCCAAACGTGACCCATCTTCTTTGGGAAGTTTCACCTTTTCCCAGGTTTTCAGCAAGGCCAGGTTTCCATGACAACAAAGTGGAAAATCATGCTGAAATTCACCTTTCCTGTCTCACCTCATATGGCGTTCTCAACTCACTGGAATGTAGACGGCGGTGTTTCCATACAGCTGCCCGATTTCACCCGGTTGGCTGCTGGAAACTGACCTTGAGACGATGACCCCTGAGTTTTGAAAACAGCTGCTTAATTTACAATCTGGTAAAGCCTGCTAGATGCCATACTGTAGATATGTTCAGGTGAAACAGACAGAGTCGAAAGTTTGTCAGCAATAAACTAGGTGACAAAGTTTGCATGAACTTCGTCACCTAGGAGAACGGCAACAAGGAGAAATCCCAAACGAGGATATCAAATTCTCCCTGTTCGAAACGGTTATTCATTGGGGACTCAACACTCGTGCATATTTCGCCGCTGTCGCGGTTTGCTAAGAGACAATCTCACAAACGCCAGACGTTATCTTTCCTTGTCATTCCAAAGTGCCAGAGGTTTGACAAACGTCCTCTTGAGGAAAAAATACGTTAAGTCTCTACGTTAACCATGAGGCGTATTGCATGAAACCTGTCAGTCATGCAGACAATGGTACTTGGGGTGGCGTAGGGCGAGTTGGTGACAATAGCGGGCGGGGCTGTCAGATCTGACGGGTGTATTATTCACATTGACTAATGTGTTTGAATAGGAAGAGGATAGGAAGTCATGGATCAAACCACCCTTAATCCAACTGGTCCACTATAATCCTCATCTCCTCGAAACGTGATGGACAAGTCCATTATGGCACTTCAGAGGCACGGAGTAAATTTGGCAGTCGAGCTAAAATACGTGGGCTTATGCATGAGAGAAGAAGAGATGCTCTTGACACGCCTGACATCAATTGTTGGAGCTGAGGGGAAAAATCAGACGGTTGGAGAAATCACTGAGACAGCGGTGAGGATAAGCCACTTTACTTTTGTGCTCCGTTACAAAGAGCGAGACACTATTTGGGCATCATTTTGGTATAATACAGCATGCCAATGGCTGTAAAAACAAACTTCTTACACTTTGTAAAGAAACATATTATTTTCTCCTCAAATATACTGTTTAGGAGGCAGTTTTATATGATGTTAACATTCTCACGCCAAAACAATCTGGACCGCTCTTGAAAAAAGCCATTACTCAGACATTTGGTGATCAGACAACTACCATGTGCTTTCTCCCACGCTCAGATACAAAACACAGAGACATCACCCATGAATAGAAACCATACACTTAAGCTCAGCTCCAGATCACTACTTCCCAGGAATATATTTCTGTCAGTTAAAATAAAAGGATGGGAATGGATGTTGTGCTTTGTGGCCCTGTGGGTTCTCCACGTGCTGTTAGGATTCATTAGGCTGAATAACCCCTATGGATTATTTTAGCTTCGGGGCACAAGCGCACTGACAGGTCATTATTGCGCGTCAAGCCGGGACCGACTGCAGAGCGAGTCGCAGCAATGAGTTTTTTGAATCGCACCTCACCCCACACCTCGCAGGACTGCAGTGTTCTGAATGTCCTCTCGCCTGCTCCACAGGGTTCTTGCCGGGGTGTTTGCAGGCTGCATCTCCCCTCGGGTGCCGCCTGCAGAAGAACGCCTGACAAAAGTAACTGATGTCAGAGGAGACGAGACCCTGAAACTTTAATTTAGATGTGATGGGCTGATTTCCCTGGACGCAGATCAAGGTTGGGCTGGATTACAGTGTGGTGGGGTTGGGTAAACACGTTTAGAAATACAGTGCTTGGACAAATATTGCTCAAATATTTCAGGATTTGTTCCCAATCGCTAACCTTGAATGTTACACCTCTGCAATAAATTTAAGCCATACAGAAAGCGGTGTCTTAGAATAGGTTTTGCATGCATGATTATTTAAACGAGATAGCTTTAGACATTACAAAATAAGCGCATTGTAGTCCCATTGAGCAGTTTGTTATAAAACTGTTGTAGCATATGCCTACAACCAAAATTTATCCAAGTTTAACTAGATATATTTATGCATGAAAAGGGTACAAAAGTGGAGCAGTACCTTTTTTAAAGAAGTACACATTTGAACCTAAAGAGTGTATATTAGTACCTCACAGGTATGGTACCTCACAATCTGTACTTAAATTGTAAATATTAGGACATCCCAGTGACAGCTTTTGTACCTTTATTCTGTGAGTGTGCAGAAATGGCAGATTTTAGCGTAATACCTTCAAACCAGCCCTTCAATGTGTGTTGTCAATAAATACCAGATTGCAAGTTGCACAGGCACCCATCCCAGATACAGCACATGCTTTCCAAGAGATTCCTATCAAATCTGGCAAATTCAGTCTGATGTCAGCTTCAGTACTTGGTGTGTCTCACTCACAAATCTGCCACTTCACAGGGTCAGGAGATACACTGCATAAACCGGCAAAGATAATAAATACCCAGATACGAAGAAATCAATAGGACTTGATATTAACAATTGACAATGTCATAGAGCTGCTTTGTGTTCCGAGCAGAGATGATCAGGATACATGCAGGCAGATGGTATTGATTTGCTCTCCTGTTTAAACAAAGCTCTGTAATGCAATTCTGAGGGTAACTGACAACCAAGGAAAAGCTATTATTTCTCAATATTGCAAAACAAATCGTAATTAGAGGATGGGGCCACAGACGATTGAAAAACGGCGTTCGCAAGGAGCCCTTCGGATCGATAATTTCTTTTTCACTCGACCCCTCATAAACGACTCAGATTAATATTGTTTAGATCATGAACCCTCCCTGCGCTGAGCGTTTGATTGGCAGTATTCGGCGAGAGTGCCTGCAGATCTCCAGAAATGAGAAAGAGCTTAACCCAAAGACTGCTCTGAGGGCCGCTCACCTCTAAAACGTACGCCTCCACTGCACTTGGCCCGGTTAGCTGAGACTTTAATAATAAAATAGTGGAGAGGGGGATTTATGAACGGGTCACTTAAAGTGCACCGGAAAAATCTCAACCGCACAATACAGAGAGATGATTAACCGTAACCTGCTTGAACCCCCAAGAAATCCACAATGAAGTCATGGGGAATGTCAATCTCATATATTCATAACCAATTAGCACATGTTGCTGATATCTTTGAGTCAATAAACAGTGATCCGGCACTCCGAAGTCATATAATTCAAGTTGCTCGAAAATGGTCGGGGAAGAAACCTGTTCACATTCCAATCAAAAGCTCTCAAAATGCTAGATTGTTTCAAATATGGAGTTTTTGGGGATCTTCTTAGTTAACAACCCAACAGTTGGGTTTATCCACATTTTAGCTAACTATGACAACCCATAAGAGTATATATGTTTTTAAATAATCTGGTTAAAATTCCTGTGTGCGGGTTTCTGTAACTCAGTTGGTAGAGCATTGCGTCAGTTAGCACAAAAAGTTGGGTTCGAACCCTAGGAATAACTGAGGGGCAACCTACCGATCTCTCTGAAGAAGCCAATATGGAAGTGACTTAAACTGCAAATCATAGATGGGCCGCTAGAGGCTGGCTCCAAAATGGAGTCAATTCCATAGACCCCCATGTTAAAATTCCCAACTTTACAACAGAAAATAATACTTTTGTACCTGGTACAAAAACTGATTTTGGTCTGTATAGCTAATTTTGCCCTTCATGACAATTGTAAGGGGGGTGAATTTTTTATAATTAATCCGTTTAAATTATATTAAGCCTGCATAATAAAGGGCATGGCCACTTGAGTGATGGTTGAACTGCTGTCACTACCGTTGAGCCAGGCAGACGTTGTTTCAGCAACCATGCTTGAGTGCATGAGTGATGCACAGTGACATGCAGCCAAGATGGCGACAGCAGGCTCCGCCAACTTTTGGCTTCAAAAAAGCTTTTCACAAACCTAAGGGTGACATCACAAACATATTTTTTACAGTCTTAAAGGAACATGCCCACATTTTGGGAATTTAGCTTATTCACCGTATCCCCCAGAGTTAGATAAGTCCACACATACCTTTGTCATCTCCGTGCATGCTGTAACTCTGTCTGACGCAGCCCCCGCTAGCTTAGCTTAGCACAAAGACTTGAAGTAAATGGCTCCAGCTAGCAAACTGCTCCCAATATGTGACCAAATAACGCAAACATTTTCCTATTTATGTGTTGTGATTTGTATAGTCACACCGTGTACAAATAACAAGGTGATATGAGACACAGCGATCTTTTAACACTATACATACTGGGAACTATATTCTCAGAAGACGAAGCACTGCTACATGGGCGGAGTGATTTGCACAACTCTGACAGAACTCTCTGCTCCTCACCACCCTTACGAAAAAGAAGTTTATTGAAGTGTGCTATAAGTATTCTTATTTTAAACTTAAAATAAGAAAGTATACTTTTAGTTTACTTTTTATGTACTTCTCTAAAATGTACTTTAGGTACTTCTCAGAAATATACTTAAATTGTACTAACGTATACCTGACCTATACTTACCGAAATGTCTAAGTATATTTGGCCTATACTTGTTTACTGACATATACTTAAAAGTATAAAGTAAAAATGCAACAACGAAAGCTACATCAAGAAAGCTGCAAAAAGCCATATGAATAGCCCTGGTGAAAAATAAATATACATTATTGTATTTCAAGTATATTTAACTTTGCAATATTACATTACAAATATACTTTGATAGAAATGTACCATATTTGAATATATTGATAGTATGCTTACAACATATTTGCTTACAATTAAACTTTCAACATTTTTCAAAATAATTATAATTTAGTATATTTTCTAAAAGTATACTTTAAAAAAATATACTTGGAGTTAAAGTTCTGTGCAATTTTTTAAAGTATACTAATTTGAACTTATTTTCAAAGTTTATTTAGGTATACGTTATCTGTTAAAGTTATCATTATAATAATGCACTGACAGCATATTTATAAAATACATCATTTAGCATCCTTTAGAAACAGTATATTTTAAGTAAATTTTGAAAGTATATGTAGTGTACAAATGTATATTATCTTTATGGAGACTCTTTAGTGTTAGTAAAGTAGTAAGTTATTAATTTTGTGCTGCAGGTATACTTGCAAGTATTCTTTTACTGTACTTTAAGTTAACTAGTGTACTCATACTGAAAGTGTACATGCAAGTGTTCTGTTGGTGTACTTTTAGTAAACTAGTAAGTTACTAATTGTGTGCTGCAGGTATACTTGCAAGTTTTCTTTTACTATACTTTTAGTTAACTAGTAGTTTACTACTCAACTTTACTTTAAGTGAACTAAACATCATACTATAAATATAAATATATTGCACTTAAAGTACAATACAATGTTCCTGTGTATTAATTTTTTTACTTGTACCTTTTAATTGTACTTTCAGTTTGAAGCTGAATCTTTCGTATGCTATCAGTGAGCTAATCAAACAAAAATAATAAATACAAAAATTATATATATATATATATATATATATATATAATGGGACACTACAGTGGGACACTGTAGAAATTGTGAGTAAAAAAGGAATGGAATAATTTACAAATCTCATAAACTTATATTTTATTCACAATAGAATATAGACTATCTCTGCCTATCTTGACTTCTGAGAGACACAAGCGCACTTTTTATACCCAATCATGTTGCCAATTAAGTTGCAAATTGGTCCTTTAGTTGTTCCTTATATGTACATTTAACTTTTATACTCTTATTGCTACCTGTCCCAACTTTTTGGGAATGTGTAGTTCTCATAAAATCCAAAATGAGCCAATATTTGGCATGACATTTCAAAATGTCTCACTTTCAACATTTGATATGTTATCTATATTCTATTGTGAATAAAATATAAGTTTATGAGATTTGTAAATTATTCCATTCCTTTTTAACTCACAATTTCTACAGTGTCCCAACTTTTTCTGATTTGAGGTTGTATATATATCTATATATATGGCTGAACCCCCTGAATATTAACTTTCGTTCTGGACTCCATTTCCCATAATCCCGCATGCCTGGACTGATTAGTCTGCCACCTGAAACTCATTGGACAGCCTATATAAACTCTCTGGAAACATTCAGTCAGTGCAAAGTCTTGATTTGTACCGGCTGTCATTGCTGAGCGGTTTGCCTGCCTGCTTATCTATCTGTATTTATTAATCTTGATCTGGTTTATGAGTACTGTATGTTTGTTGCCTGCCCTGACCCTTTTGCCTGTTTCATGACTACGAGATTTGCCTGCCTTACATTGCTGTGTTTGCTGTTGTTTGACCTTGCCTGTTGGAATATGAGTGTGTTTAATAAAAACCTGCAGATGGATCCTCAGTGTCAAAGTGCTTTGTTACACAAGCAGTATACAATAAGTAACCTACTAGTTTACTAAGAGTACACTAACAGAACACTTGCATGTACACTTTCAGTATATGACTAGTAAACTACTAGTTAACTGAAAGTATATTAAAAGAACATTTGGAAGTATACCTGCAGCACACAATAAGTAACCTACTAGTTTACTAAGAGTACACTAACAGAACACTTGCATGTACACTTTCAGTATATGACTAGTAAACTACTAGTTAACTGAAAGTATATTAAAAGAACACTTGGAAGTATACCTGCAGCACACAATAAGTAACCTACTAGTTTACTAAGAGTACACTAACAGAACATTTGCATGCACACTTGAAGTATAAGTCTAGATAACTACTAGTATACTCATGAGTTCACTTGCAGTACAAATGAAAAACTAATTGTGCACTAGTTGTACACTTAAAGTTGACTACTCTTACACTTATAGTACACTTGAAAGTATACTTCTATATACTAAAAGTGGGCCAATTTATGCTGCGTTCCAGGCAACCTGTAACCCGTAACTCACGACTTCAAAACCACGACTCACGACTTTGAACTGGGAGTACATCGATCTAGTACGAGTTCACGGGTGGGAAGTCACGGGTTTGACTGCCGTTCCAGAGCACTTTCACCGGTAGAAGGTTGTAAAAACACGAGTTACAGTCTGCCTGGAACGCATAGGGTCGTGAGTCGTGGTTTTGAAGTCGTAACTCACGGGTTTAAAAACCTGCCTGGAACGCACCATTAGTCCCAAGCGGTATTCAAGCAGTACACTTACAAGTATACTACTAGAACATAAATGTTAGTACACTTACTACATAAAGTATACTTAAAACTATACTCCAACATTACTTAAGTATACTTAATAAAATGAACTTGAAGTATACTTCTTTTTCGTAAGGGCAGGGGGCTTCTCGGGTGCTGTGGGCAAATCACTCCGCCCAAGTAGCAGTGCTTCGCCTTCTGAGAATATATTTCCCAGTATGTATACTGTTAAAAAATGTCTGTCTCCATATAACCTTGTTTGGGAGCACGTATTGGGAGCAGTTTGCTAGCTGGAGCCATTCACTTACAGTCTTTGTGCTAAGCAAAGCTAGCGGGGGCTGCGTCAGACAGAGTTACAGCACGCTCGGAGGTATTGTACACCGGAAGTGCACATTACATAGAGCCAGCTTAGTCATATAGCGCCTACTTCAAATGCAAAATATATGTTAGCAGCCAATGTTAATCGCTAAAGATTTGGGACAAATATGATGTTATTTAATGTTAAACTATGTGAGTGGTGCTCTGTGGCTTGACAGGGACTTGAGCAGTGTCCTGAGTCACAGCGGACAGCTCCGCCGGTGTGCATACATTCATAGTAAATAATGTGTTCTGATTTTAGATTCATGGCGCAACGCTTCTTGGCCAATGTGCAACCCCCTTTAGGCCATTAGGTGGGAAATGCTACTGTATAGCTTGGTGGTAGAGCATTGTGTTAGCAGCGCAAATGGTCATGGGTCTGAACCCAAGGAACACACATATTAATAAAAATTGTATACTTTGTAATGCACTGTAAGTCGCTTTGGCTAAAAGCGTCTTCCAAAATGGTTAAATGCCATTGCTTTAGCTACGCAAAAGGTTGCGGATCCGATCCCAGGAAACACACCTACTGATCAAATGTATTGTAATGCACTAAAAGTTGATTTGGATAAAATCATTGAGCAAATTTGTAAATGTCGTAAATATGGTGTAGTGGGCAGTTCTAGACAAATAACGCAAAAACGCTTTCGGAAACCCAAGTTCTAGCTTGGCATCCTTTGCCAGTCCCCCCTCTCTACTCTGTACTTTTCTGACCTCTCCTTACAATACTGTCTGTCAATTAAAGGCTAAAATGCCCCCCCAAACAACATGCATAAAATGCATAAATGTCAATGTAACATTCATTACCCCATAACCTCAAAACCAGTATTCTAGTCAAAAGTTTACCTTCAACAAAGTAACAAAATTAACTACAGCCCTTTGATATAATTTATACAAAAATTGTTGATCGAGATTACTATGCAAAATATGAAAAGGTCGAACTCTCAACCTGTGTGCACAGGGTCATCTTTTTTCACACAACAGGTTTAATTGATCTTGATTGAAGGATTAAATCTCATAACTGCTGCATGCATGCACAATTCTTTTGATATTAACTTTGTCACACAGAGGACACGTGATGGATTATATCAATTTAAGCAATTACTGTTTGGCTTATGGTCGACTTCATACAGTGTCTCTGAGTTTACTTGTTATTGATTTTAATGCCAGCATTCACTGGAGGGAAATCCCAGGATGTCTCAGTAATGTGCAGCCAAAAATCTTTTAAAATGAACTCGTAGCTCTGCCAGAAACCATCGGAATCACTCATACTGCGGTTTTGCAGTCTTAGCAGTTATTTAGTAGGTATAAAAGATCCAATACAGTAAGCGATTGCAATTTTGTGGTTAAGTTAGACAGACGCCTAGGGGAACATTTGCCTGAGGATCTTTTGCTCTTTCTAGCGTGACATTTTTAGGTCAAATCGATCCTTGAAAAATGACTAATTTTACATTACGTCACGTCAATTAAAATTTCATCATTATTACTTAAGTGTCAACTAACTCTCTCCTGCCTTCTACAAGCGTCTAGCACATATGTGAAGTGTGATTTTTCCAACAGCTACCTCCTTACACACGCATACCGACGCTTTCTCTCACACGTAATGTCATTCACTTTCATTGGTATGCTGGGTGCGATCATCCCAGCATCCTTTTGAGAAAACCTCCCACCTGCTTAAGGAGAATGATGAGACATTAGAAGACGTGTTCTGTTCAATAATTCATGTTATTAATAATGAAAGCTACCGACATATCAGTGGATGAGAAATATCATTTCTGCACAATTTTATGAGGCTGTAACGTATTGCTACCTCTGCCATACTGTTGCCTTGCTGAATTTTTTAGCCTTTGTGATCAATTTAGTCAGGCATGATGCATTGATTGATAATATCAACCACAGCAACATATTTCTAATTCTCTGCTGGAAAATCCAGCTCAAAGAAATTGTTCACACAAATATGAAAATTCACAGTTTACTCACACTCGTGTCATCCCAGATGTATGATTTTCTTTTTAAGTTGAACATATATGAAATATAGTTTTTTATTAAAATGCTGTCACAATGTCTTCTTAGGGCTCAGCACGGCAAACTCTACAATGTCAGATCTCATACTTGCATGTTATCCGACTAGTTGTCATATGTGTTTCATAATGTGTCATAAAATAGTTAGTTCACCCAAAAATGAAAATTCTTTCATCATTAACTCACCCTCAAGTTGTTCCAAACCTGTACAAATTTCTTTGCTGAAACAAATTAAGATATTTGTAATCAAGCAGGAAACAGGAAAAAATACTATGAAAGTCAATGGTGCTCAAAAATGGTTTGGTTACAAACATTGCTCAAATTGGGGTCCTTGGACCCATTTGAAAACCCCTGCTTTAAAGGGACACTCCATTTTTTTTGAAAAAAGGCTTATTTTCCAGCTCCCCTAGAGTTGAGACAATTGAGTTTTACCATTTTGGAATCCATTGAGCCGATCTTCGGGTCTGGCGGTACAACTTTTAGCATAGCTTAGCATAATCCATTGAACCTGATTAGACCATTAGCATCGTGCTAAAAATGATTACTCAAGATTTTCAATACTTTTCCTATTAAAAACTTTAAAAATTTTGATTTTCTAGGCCGATATGGCTAGGAACTATACTCTCATTCCGGCGCAACAATCAAGGACTTTGCTGCCGTACCATGGGTGCAGCAGGTGCAATGATATTACGCAGCGCCCGAAAATAGTCCCCTTGATAACTTTCAATAGCTGGGGACTATTTTTGGTACTACATAATATCATTGCACTTGCTGCACCCATGGTACGGCGGCAAAGTCCTTGATTATTACGAAGAGAAAGTTTCACTCAAGAGCTACCACAACCAAAAATCTCATCACCATCATGTTCCTCTTTGGCATTCACTGAGGATGTAGAAAAGTATTAGTCACAAAAAGTCTCAGAGGGAGCTGTTCTTACACATTCCGATCACTGCCCACCCCGACGGCCCTGAAATATCCGAACCCACGATTTATACATTTCTCTTAGATCGCCTTTGCAGCAATTCTGCAGCCATAAATTCTTTACAGCAACACAAATACGTCCGTCGGGAATAAGCAAGGTTATTCCAGATGAAATAAGTCGAAGATTCAGCTGGGGCTTCAGACAGCAGGAAAGAAATGAGATGAAAACCATCGGTGGCCTTCATTTTGTGCTAAGCTACACCCGAGCCATTTAGCATGCAGCATTTTGGTGAAGATATCTTCTTCATGTTTTCACAACTCTTGTAAAAGGTACATAGGTTTATAGGTCATGTTTTGATGGCTGGTGTGACCTTTTGTATTATTTCTTTATCCACATTTAAGTCTTTGGTAGGAATGAGGCTAAGACTGGCATAGATAATATGAAAAATAGTTAGCTTTACATTTAGGACACTGTATCTTGCGATACAACTAGATAGGGTGTGCCCAACTTCGTGTTTTTACAGTGCACATGCACATGTTTTGGATCAAGGCAAGGGTTTAAGATGTTATGCCCTATCAAACAAAACATGATTAATATTATAATTATCTGTACAGCAAATTACTGTATAGCCTCTCTGATGTCAGACTGAAACGATGACCTTCCTGATGATTCTTATCAAAGGCATTAAACATCAATTATTCAAATGAATTACTTCACTTCCCCTCCAAATGTTACTCATTTGGACAACTTCATCAAACTTTCAGGAGTTGCATGCATGAAATATTCAGTCAAGCCATCACTCATTCCATAATGAATAAAGCACACCTTGGCGACGACACATTTACTCTCGGAGCGCAAAAAAGAAACAAAGTTAACCAAGTTGTGTCCTTCACGGGACACTTGATCGTTCATCTTCTGCTTTGTTGTCTAAAGCAAACAGTGTTGTAGAGTCTGACATCATAGAAATGAGAAACATCTTAACAATCTTATGCTGGGTACACACCAAAAGATTTTTACATCTTATAAGATTTTCAAAATGTGATAGACCACAAACATTAGGGTTAAAAAAAAACATTTTGCTCCTATTGTGTGTGGTGTGCCATAATGTGTCAAAGACAGCACACAAACAGATTTTCAACCAGTCTCTCAAACGTGAACACAGGAAATCTCACAAAATCTCGCGAGACTTCAAAATAAGCATGGCGGACGATATGCAGTTAGAAATTTCAATGATACTGTTTGGAATGATTTTCACAGAAAATTCAAGGAATAAAAGAAAAGGGTTTTGGTGAAGTCGTGGAGACAGCAGGAACATGGTCTGTACAAGTTCACTCTGCATCAACTTCACTTTGCGCTGCGCCATAACTGCTTCCGTCTTCCATCATCTGGCTTTCTAATTGGACATTGTTTCGATTCACTTGATAATCTCAAGAGCGTGCACGTGTTTGTCCTCGGGGTTCCCCCCATGCATCAGGATTTCTGACATGCTTAAAGGGATAGTTCGGCCAAAAATGATATTAAACCCATGATTTACTCACCCCCAAGCTGTCCGAGTTGCATGTGTCCATCGTTTTTCAGACAAACACATTTTCTGATATTTTAGAAAATGTTTTAGATCTTTCAGTTGTAAATGTAATGTTACGGGGTCCACGACCTCCAAGTCCAAAAAAGTGCGTCCATCCTTCACATAACAAATCCAAACGGCTCCAGGATGATAAACAAAGGTCTTCTGAGGGTAATCCGCACGGTGTTGTTGTAGAAATATCCATATTTAAAACTTTATTAACGTAAATAACTACCTTCCGGTAGCGCCGCCATCTTAGTCGCGTCCGCATTCAGGATGAGAGCTTACACAGCCTACGGAGGCTACTCTGCTCCGAATTTGTCATACGTCACTAAGAAAAGTGCGTACACTACGCTAATACTCTCTCCTGAATACAGAGGAGTCTAAGATGGCGGTGCTACCGGAAGGTATTCATTTTCGTGGACATATGCAACTCGGACAGCTTGGGGGTGAGTAAATCATGGGTTTAAAATCATTTTTGGCCGAACTATCCCTTTAATATTTACAATGTTACGATTTACTATCTTTTAGTGTGTACCCAGCATTAGGTATCGTTCACGTCTATGGTAAAGTTTTGTAAAAACCTATAAGGCTTTGTACGTGCAGTACAGTACAGTTTTGGATTGTACCAGATAGACGGATGGAAAGAAAGACGGACAAGATGCTTGCTTGCTATCTATTTATAGATGCACATCTGTCACATTTCAACCCTGCTGCTCCTCCAGTGCATTACGTCATGGCACTCCACCTTTCTTTATACAACATACCGATCCTAGCAGAAGTCTGACGTGACCTTTTCCGTAGGGATGGACCACAGCCATTTTGTTCATTTTGAAGACCATGAAAGCAGACAACAGTCATCATTCATGATATTCGGGCAGTCAGTGTGCTTTGGTCACAGTGAGGACAGCTCCTTCCAGACTGCATGTACGGATGCCCCGATAGCCCCGTGACTTCTTGGATCGTCGTAGTTATTTACAAACACCAAGGCTTTGTCAAAAAGCATCTCAATCTTAATTGTTCACCTCTAGTCCTGAGACAAAGGTAAAAAAGCTCACTAAGTGGAAAAACAAAAGTTATATTGTGAAGTGAATATATATGGGTGGTTCTCACGAAATTCAGATTTAGAAGATGTCCAGCATCAGAATTTTTAAAAAGCCCTTGAAGACAATTTTCTTTTTTGTTGCACATATAAGATTAAGGTCTGAACTTACTATAACCATTATTTTTAGAGGATTTAAAACATATTTCCTATAGAATTTATTTACATGTTTTAGATTATCATTATCAAAAATGATCATTACCGCAACATGATATTACATTAAATATATGCATTTACAAACACATGTTTCGGGAATGAGAACTAAAAAGTTGTCTAGGTACTATGACAAACATAATTTTAACTTTTTTATCTGGAGAGAAAAAAGAACTGCTTACCTGGTAGCCATCTTGAGTGTCGCAGTCAATTATGTCCCTTCCAACTATTTTTTTTAAATGTTAGTTCCTTGAGGGCTTAAACAATGATGGAAAATTGTTGCGGAGGATGACAAAATTGGTCTCGGACACATTTATATTCCTTATTATTGTCTCTACATTTACCAATGATCACCAAATAGCACATGTTTCTTTACTGTAAATGTTTATAATGTAACATGCACTGAAGCTTTTTATTTTTTAGATTTTTTAATTATAAATATTTCCATAAAAACCCAAATCCAGTCATGGACACGTTGAGATAATGAAAATTTTCCCCTTAGATGTGGAAAACAACAAAGTTGGTTTGTATGATGTCATTTTAAAACATGTGCAAAATATTACATGAAGAGATGTTTGTAACTGTATGCTTCTTATTTTGATACTCTTACTTTGCATTTACTTTTTTATCAAAATGTTTCATGACACCTCATAAGTCTAATTTCGCGAGAATCCCCCATATTTATTTGTCTTGGTTTACAGTAAAATCTAATAAAAAATATTATTAATAAAGCGGTGTCTGCGTTGAAAAAGTTCTCCATCGTTACAGGTCTAAAGCTTTGATAACCACATACCATTGAGGTTTTGCTATAGGTAGGAAAGCACAGCAATGTCCTTCGAGGCGTCCTGGCGGGCAGCGTTGTGCTGAGGGCTCGTGGTAATGAACCAATGCAGCTCCAGCAGGTGAGATCCACAAAGACGTTGTCATCAATCACACGTGTGCGTCGGGAGGAGGCGGCGCTCGACCCGCGGCTCGTACTTCAATGCCACCCGTGAGGAGTTCCCATCTGTGAGGTACTCGCTGCTGACTTCAATGATGACAAATGCGCCCGCCGCAGTGGAAATATTGAGAATTACCAAGACATTTATCAGGTATAATTTCAAAAGTGATAAAAGAGGCCTTGTTGGGAATGCCATTGGACACAGATGGAAACGAATATTCTTTTCTTAGGCAATAGAGAGCATTTGAATATCAGCAGGGCCATTAAAATGTTTCCTACGATTGTTATTTAGTTGGGTTTATCCTTGTACAGTAATGATATCGGATTTTACTACAGTATTAAAGTTTAAGATAAGCCACGAGATATGCATATTGTTTCATGCTACTTATTGAATATTACACAATATAAAGCACATTTCATTTTTCCAAAAAATCTTATTTCAAATTATCAACTAGTCAAGTGAATAATCTGATGACCAGCAAACAAATAACAGCTAATCCTTGAGTCATTTGTGGTGGTGTATAATTTTGTTTGTTTGTGATCTCTGCTGTATAGACAGCACCATCTGTTGCCTGTGCCACTGGAAGATGACTCAACAGACTGATAGTTATTTCTGAATTTATTCTTCTTCACATCAAAGACAAATCCAACAATACTGGTACCATTACTATTAAATACCAGGACCGACCTTTTTATCCAGCGCACACAAACAACCCACAATAATACAATGATGTTAAAAATAAAAGAAGTATTTACATACGCAATGTGGTTATGAGGTCTCAAAACTGTCTGGCAGTTTCAATAAAGGTTACAGACCAAAGATACAAGCATAATTGTATTTATATTTTATTGCAAAAATATATAAAAAAAGAAATTTTTTGGCCCAACAGGAATCAACAGCAGCACTCTGCAATATAATCTGTGAGGGAAAAAGAAAATATTAATAATAAATTTAATGCGTAAATTTATATTATTTTATGTTAAAAAACAGTGGTGAGCAAGAATTCATCGGCATTTGGAATAAATATATATTTAGTTATTGCTATCTGTACATTTTTTGAAAATGTGCTCATTTTCCAGCTCCCCTAAACATTTGATTTTTACCGTTTTGGAATCCATTCAAGCTGATCTCCGGGTCTGGCGCTATCACTTTTAGCATAGCTTAGCATAATTCATTTAATCGGATTAGACCATTAGCATCTCGCAAAAAAAATAACCAAAGAGTATCTGCCTAGAAAATCACAACTTTTAATTTTCTGTCTGTCTTGGTACACAATGTAACTACAGAAGAGTCAAGTTTAAAATAGAAAAAATATCTAAACTCTTTGGTTATTTTTTAGCGCAATGCTAATGGTCTAATCAGATTCAATGGATTATGCTAAGCTATGCTAATAGTGGTAGCGCCAGACCTGGAGATGAGCCGAATGGATTCCAAAACGGGAAAAATCAAATGTTTAACTATAGGGGAGCTTGAAAAAAGTGGAGTGTCCTTTTAAAGATAACATTTTCCTATACCCTTTTATCCATGCGTATAATTTAATGTAAACTTGCGCACAACATCTGCAAAGGATATTTTAAAGGATATGATGTAAAGTTGAACTTCCTGTAGACTCATGACTGAGGTACTATGATGCAACATCGATATCTTAAACAAACAGAAATCTTTGGTTAAGTTTAGGATAAAATAACCAAGACTTCCACGTTTTCAACATGTTGTCAAAGCCTTTTACTGACCCTACTTAAAGATACAGATACAGTTTAAAAAACACATTAGCACCTGAATGTGTCCTCTTTCCCACCAGTTTAGGATTTTTTTCCTCCTTTTGTTGGATTGGCAGATTCTGGTTTAGGTTTTGCAGATCGGGCAAATTGCTGGAGTTTGGATTAAGGTGGTAACAAGCAATTTGACTCAACATGTGATTAACAAAAACTAGGTCTAACAAAACCTTAAACATATAAATATCATATATACAACTTTATAGTGTTTTCATTTATAGTTATTTGTGAAATCAAGTCTCAAGTCTTTGGAGCATCAAAGTTTGATTTCAATATTTGAAATGACAATATTAGTCAATATTAAATATATCAAGGTTATATTTATATATTTCCACATGTTGATAAATATTCTTTATATTTTTATGATTGATGATCTTATGAAAAAAAAAAACAGTAAATCACTCAAAGGGTCAGTTTTTAGGACAGGGTTTAGATCAGTGGTCTCCAACATGGTGCCTGCCAAAGCACTTTCTATAAATAGCCTCAATTGAAATATTTATTTATTGCATTTTTTTATATTCGCTTGGCTTCTTTTATAAATGTGAACATTTTAAACAGTGATAAAAGTTATTAACAAATAAAATAAAATCAACGAGTAAAACAAAGAAGTTTTGAGAATTTAAAAAATGTAGCACTCCAGATTGTTTTATCGATTGTGGTAGCCCTTGCTCACAAAAAGGTTGGAGACTCCTGGTTTAGATTAATTGAGGATCAGGCCTCAGTTATATTAGGTTTATATAAATATACCTAACAATAAATAATACTGGTGTGCATTTTGAGACAAAACGATTGGGCAGATTAGATTTATATTAAGATATATTAGTGCAAGATGTTATTTAAGTTAAAGGATTAGTGCATTCTCTTAAATAAAAAAATCCAGATAATGTACTCACCACCATGTCATCCAAAATTATGATGTCTTTTTGTATTCAGTTGAGAAGAAATTATGTTTTTTGAGGAGTTTTTCTCATTTTAATGGACAACAACATTTAACAGTTTTAATGCAGTTTAAAATTGCAGTTTCAAAGGACTCTAAACGATCCCAAACGAGGTATGAGAGTCTTATCTAGAGAAACAATTGTCATTTTTGGCGAGAAAAAAAATACACTTTTAAACCACAACTTCTTGTCTTCCTCCAGTCGTGCACCAGCGTGACCTCACGTAATACGTCATCACGTCATGAGGTCACAGATGACGTATGCGAAACTATGCCCCAGTGTTTACAAGTGTGGAGAAAGAGTACCATTGCAACGTTGTTGTATGTTGAATGATGCTAGTCATTTTATTGTTTAAAATGGTCCGCAAATGTGCGTTTTATATATGTAACACGTGACGTGACGTGACCTTTCGACGTCATTGTGCAATTAGGTGAGGTCGCTCTGGCACGTCACACAGTCTGAGGAAGAAGAGAAGTTGTGGTTTAAAAGTGCATATTTTTATTTTTATTGCCAAAAACGACAATCGTTTTGCTAAATAAGACCCTTATGCCTCGTCTGGGATCATTTAGAGCCTTTTGAAACTGCGTTGAAAAATTTGAGAAATCCTGGAATGTTTTCCTCAAAACATAATTTCTTCTCGACTGAACAAAGAAAGACATAAACTTTTTGGATGACATGGTGGTGAGTAAATTATCTGGATTTTTTTTAAGGCATCTCAAACATGCATTTTAGTCTGAGACTAGGATAAGCCCTGTCCGGGAAACCGCCCTAAAATGATTGATGCTAGCTGGGTTTTCACAGGCATGGTCACGTTTAAATCATACAGTATATACATGCAGTCTACCTGTGAGGTAATGTTAAAGACGACCACCCAAATAAAGGATACCACTACTAAAGGTTTGTCATGGAGAACATATCCATTGGTTTCCTTCAAGGCTTTCTCTGCACTCTTCTCGCTTGGCAGGCCGACGAAAGCCTGGCCTTTCATCCGCCCCTCTCTCATCAACACAATATCGAACCTGGCAGGACCAAACACACACATTAGCACGTGTTCATGAAGAACTCTTTCATTCATTGTTCCCAAGATACATTGGAGTAGTGTTTGCTTTTTATTGCCTTTGATTTTGATCAGCCCTAAAGGCCGTAGACAAGGGCCTGAGGCCGAGGTGCTTACATGTTTCTCTGCTCCTCTGAGGAGATGTCGATATACCGGCCGTAGATGAACTTTAGATCCTGTGGAAAGGATTGAGAGTTATGTAGATGATGCATGTAAAGGACATATTCACAAACTTTCAAGGACCCGTGGGAACCCTGTATATCAGTCTACCACAACTATAAACTATTTAATAATGTTTTGTCTGTCTATATAAACCAGATACTTACTTTTTCTTCAACTTGCTTTGCAATATTTTTTACGTAAAGCCTGCAGGTAGGTTCTCCGGGTTCGTACTTCTTAAACACAGACAATTTCTTTATCTCTGCAAAAACAAAAATGAATATATAAACTTATATAAACACAGACTTTCAAATAATAAATACAGAAAGCCAAATAAGATAAGTAACATATGTCAGTGAATGACTACGTAAACTAAATATTTATGTAATCACAGAAAATTGTCTGAAGCATATGACGTCTGTCTGGTGCACTTCAAATCAAATATTAATTTCCTCTAAAGATCCCAACGCTCAAAGGCAGATCTTTTAGCAGAGCTAATCTATTCTGTTTGATCTGTAGATCTACAAAGAAGAGCATGTGAACGTGTGCACGACTGAAGAGTCTTTCACCATCTCGAGAGAGTCTGCCTCTCTCTAGCTCTCTCCTGGAGATGAACTCGGAGGGTATGTCTTCATCTTCATCCATATCTTCCTCTTGTCTGGGGACCTGAGCGCTTGGGTAGATCTTTCCGAACCCTTCTGTAGCTTCCTGAACGGGAGCCTCCGTCTTAGCCGTGTCTGGAAAATAAGTCGCATAAACATGATTAGAACGTGATTCGAACTGTCACTTCATTTCAATCCGTCTCATAAAGGCTTGCTGTTTTGCCTGTCGCACATTTTAACAATGACAAGTAAAACAAGAAGCATTGACTATTGAAAAAAAACTATTAAATTATTTTGCAAATGAAAATGTAATCGATTACAATTCCAATCGCAATCCTGTTAACACTATTAAAGTGCATGCAAAATGAAATACCAGATACAGAGAAAACCAGGCGAGTGTATTAATCTCTTAGGTTTAGACCAGCGTGTTTACGTAGGGTCATGCTCCACGGGGCATCCTTTCAGGTTCTTTCATCGCACAGTTGGAGATGTCACCTGCCGCTTGGCAGTAAGCCGTAAGCAAACGCGTACGAGGAATTACGGGAGGCAGCGAGGCTACACAAATCCTCTTGAAACTTGTCTGACAGATCTAGTTCTCAATGTGTACTAGAGCAGGAAGTCATTTCAGATAAGTTCCCCTCAAAGAAGTGCATTTCATTTGATGTCTCGTCATTTAAACGTATTGTTTATTATTTGAAAGCAAGCATACTGAAACAAACTACCCGCCTTAAGCCTGTTGGTTCGAAAAGCTGTTTGTTTCTGACTCTGAAAGCTTTTTCATCACCGCTTTTTGTAGACATTTATGAACAACAAACAGAAAAGATAAAGTAAACAAGAGGTGGGTGATTTTAATTTGAGCCAATAAAGGGAAACACCTTTAGCGAGTCATCCATCGGTTTTGTTTTATAATGTATGCATTTTATATTTGCGCATATGTCAGATGCTTTTATCCAAAGCGACTTACAGTACATTCAAGCTATACATTTATATCACCAATTAAGCAAGATGAACACAGTTTTATAGTGCAGCCACGCATAGGGCACGTTTATGCATCGATGCATCGCGTTCCCCATTTAAAATACCTGTCGGAAATCGATTCTGGATCGCAAGGCTCCGATTCTTTGATTGATTTACAGCTCGTGCGTGTACTACGGCTCTGTGATCAGTAGGAAGTCCTTATCAATCCAAAATCACTATGAGTTTGAGTCGTTTATAATGTGCATTTAAAAAAAGCAACACTCGTCAAACACAATTATTCTAAATATTCTTTATTATCATGAAAATACCTGAAACAATCTGAAGAACAGTGATATAAATATGCATCTAGATATTTCCCAGAATAGTGTTTGTAATGATACTTCTTCTGTGGCACAAATGGAGTTTCTGCACGAGAGCGCCCTCTGGCTTTTGGATGTGGCAGCATTTCACTGTAATTCATTAAAACTCATTCATTGAGAAAACACAAATTTGCACAATTAATCGTCACAGACCTAACGTTAACATTTTTTTTTTTCGAACACAACATTGTCAAAACAATCCATAAAAAAGACTAAATCTACTGTATTATGCATGCCAGACCAGTAGATGGCGACGTTACTTTGTACAGAAACACTGCATGCCTGTTCGCATACGCATTCTTTTACAGAGCAATAAATACAAACAATCATGATTTTGTTTAGATGGACAATTATTAGGTTTATTATTACCGTGATGCTGGCCTACAAAGCGACAAAATTTTGTAAACTTTGTTGGATAAGCGTAGTAAACTCAATATCTTAACAAGCACAAACACAGTCCTGTTGGCCACCATTGTTGTTATGGTTGTTAAGTAGTACTCACGCATGGCCGTGGACAGTATACGTAATACGAATGTGCAAGACATCATCATTTTCACTTTTTTTTGCACTTTAAGCCTTGGGTATAATGTTTTTTTTTATGCATGAGTTAGCGTACAAACACAGTTGAATGCACAGCCTTGCTAAGCATGGTTCGTTTGACTCATACACGTGCCCTGACATTCGGCGCAAACGCATTGGGAAAAAAATTGCAATGCCTCGCGTGGCCTACATTAGAGATGAAACGTTATGAAAATTTTACATCACGGTTGCAATACCTGACCAAATCACCACGTTATCAATATTATCATGGTTTTGCGACTAATTCCTAGAAATGTAAACAAAAAATACTGATGCAGGTTAAATTTCAAATTGATTTTACATGTAAGTGCACTTTTGTTCACAAAATAATATTAATATTTTTAGGGCATTTTTATCGCGTTTAACCATTAAACCGGTAATCATTACATCTCTAGTCTACATAATGTCACACACCGCCAGATTTTTGGAAATCCGATGGTGCGTGTACAGTACGTGCACACTTCTGATGACAAAAATGGCGTCATGCACACTCCCCACAGACCCTCACATACGCATACAAAATGGACAATAATTCGGCATTTACACAGAAACAAAATGGCGTCGTTTTCATTAACTTGCACGTTAAAGCTGCCGTTTTTCATGATCCCATTTTTCAAACTTTAGTGTGTAAGGTTGCTGTTAGAGCATAAATAATGCCTGCAAAATTATTAAGCTCAAAATTCAATGCCAAGCGATATATTTTCTTTAAAATAATTTACTTTTCAAGGACTACAGCCCTCTATTTCCCGGTTGAATGACTTCAATATAAGAGTTTTTTAACTAAACTCCGCCCACAGGATTACCTGGCTAAGCTAAGCTGCTGTCGAATCACAACACACTAAACAAACTACACAATCAGAACTCGTTATGTATTTCGGAAGGAGGGACTTCATAGAAGAAGGAAGACATCAGACAGGACAGTGAAAACAGCGCTATACAGAAAAGTAAAGTGTTTGAAAAATACTGTTTTTTTACATGTGAAACACGAACACATGTTATATTGCGCACCGTAAACACAATCAAAGCTTAAAAAACACAGGAAAAACGGACCTTTACAATCCCCCCAAAAATATTTTTTGTAAACAAACAGAAACATTAAAAAGTTTCCTTTATTTCAACATTTTCGGAAACTTTGTCGTATAAAAGGCCACTAAGTTCCTTTATTCTCTGCTTCCCAAATAAACTTTCAGGGTTATCTTGAAGCAAAGGAGGGTCTTAGCCCCTTACGGCGAGGCATCTTGGCCTGATGACAGCCCAATACATTAAATCTTCTCTCCAGGTGAGTCACTATTCTCAGGGCTAATCGCCGTGTTAATTGAGCAGGTCTGCTCAAAATGGATGGGTGAACTCAGGGGCGCGTTCAGTGATTGGGTGGATAGATAAATAGATGATGGGATAGAAGGAGTGGCAGGGCAACAAAAAACACGCAGCCTTACCTTCAGTATCTGTGAAATGCGGCTCCTGATCCTGTTCGGGCCCCTCGAGGACGGAGGACCCCTCCGCTGATATATGAAACTCAATCTTTTTCTGTCCTAGTGATTGAGGTTGTTCGAACACGTCTTCTGGCTGCAAGACTGGGCCTGAGGCGCTAATAGATACAACATTGTCCTCAACATCAGCAATATCTCAAAAGTGCATAATTCAAAGGTTTTATTTGTATTGCTTTCTCAAGTAAATAATAGTAGTCTATGAAATAAAGTGCAGTTTAGTTTAAAGGAAAACACCACAGTTATTCAATATTTTACTTTGTTCTTACCTCAAATTAGACTAATTAATACATACCTATCTTTTATCAATGTGTGCATTCAATCTTTGTAAATTGCATCGTGAATGTGTTAGCATTTAGCCTAGCCCCGTTCATTCCTTAGGATCCAAACAGGGATGAATTTAGAAGACACCAAACACTTCCATGTTTTCCCTATTTAAAGACTGTTACATGAGTAGTTACACAAGGTCGAAGTCCTTAAATAGGGAAAACATGGAAGTGTTTAGTGGCTTCTAAATTCATCCTTGTTTGGATCCTAAGGAATGAATGGAGCTAGGCTAAATGCTAACACATTCACAACACGCTGTACAAAGATTAAGTGCACGCATTGAAAAAAGATAAGTATGTCTTCATTCATCTAAGTTGAGTTAAGCACATAGTAAAATATTAAAAAACGGTGGTGTTTTCCTTTAACTGAATGAAAAATTGAAAAGCTTTCGGTTTACCCATGAATATCAGGTTTGGGAACAAACAGGAGATCCTTTAATCGAGGTTTCTTCCTCTTAGAAGAAGCCTTTGCTCTCATCTGTCTTTTGCATGGCTGGTTCACAAGACCCATCAGTCTGATCATCCTTTGTGAAATAAAGAAACGAGAAGCTAAATGTTTCAGTTATCAAAGAGAAATATTTTTTTTTTGCTATATTAGCTACCTTTCTTTGTCTTCATCATCTCCGCTCTCATACTCAGATTCGTCGCTACCCGACGCCCCCTCCTCTGGAAGCGGGGGGTTCTCTGGAGGGTAGGGTGGGGGCATGGGCGGCAAAGGGCCTGGGGGCAACTCAAACTGAAAAGGCACAAATGAGTGGGTTATTCTTTCTCAGCGGACCCAGCGCTACCCTGAACAAGCCTCCAGTTCATCAATATCAACAGAGCGCTTTTATCGATGAGGCTCTGTTAAAAGCAAAGCATTACGGCTGAGGTCGACCTTTAATTCAGATGTGATTCACGTTGCGCATTCATCTAGAAAAGCGTAGCTTTTTTATGTCACGCTGAATCTTTCATCTCAGTTGTTTGTAATAAATTTAACATCCCTGTCAAATCTTAAATCCAAATCACTCAATTTCGATCAAAAAATGTATATAAGAAACTTACCATTGGAGGAGGAGCCGTCACTGGACCAAATGGGGAAGGGAGGTTCATTTTATTCATCAGGTGAAGAACCTGCAGTGAAATATTTGTTTATATTGTGAAGAAAAGAAGGTATGTGTGTGTGTTGTCTTTACACAGCTGGTACTGTGAATTTCTTAGCCACAAACATTCATTTTGACCCTGTCTCCATATGTAACCCAGATTGCATTGTAGGATTATATTTAGGTTCACTGATGGCTCCAAAACTGAGCTATGAACTGATTTAATATTACGGTGGTCAAAAAAACAGCCCTCTTTGTTAGAAATCTAGCGCCACCAAAAGACTTTCAAGGGTATGACACCCATCTCATCCTCTCAATAGCTTGAGGGATGATGTTAAATACATCACTCATCCCTCCCACATGAACATGATATTAATACCATCAGAATAATATTGCGGCTTGATGGTTTAAAGACTGGACTTGATTCAAAAATCACATTAGTGAGAGCGAAATCTTTTTTTTTTTTTTTTTATGTATTTCTGGAATCTGGGATTACCTACAAAAAAAACTCAATGCATTATCATGTCAGCAAGAGAGAGGGAGGAAGAGAGATACAGATTCATAGGTAACCACACTGACATGCTTTTTTACACAGCGATAAATAAAACAGCAAAAAATAAAAAAAGAGAGAGATATTTGTAGCCTCTGCTCACTTGAACGTAGAACTTGGGCACACTGAGAAGCGTGTGTGCAATGTTTGTCAAAATCCCACTTGAAGGAGGAGGGTAAAAATATTTCAGCGTCGGATTTCTTTGAAATTTCAACCTGTGGGAGGACCAGAAAAAACAAGCACTTGTAAAAATTGCAGTTGTAACCCTCGGATTGGAGACGGAATAAAGGAAGAAAGATTTCCAGAGAATGCTACGCATGACGAAATGCATCAAAATAATAGTGAAATATAAATTTGTCAGCAAGGGACAACGGTGACACCTGGTTTCAGATGGAGCAGAGCAGCTACCCAAAATAAGCAATGTCTTTAAAATTGCTTTTTTAGGTTATGTATAAAAAACCGGCAGTACTTCTATACTTCTAATATTTATATATATATATATATATATATATATTTATATTTATATATATATTTATATATATATATTTATATATATTTATATATATATATATATATATTTAGTCCTGCTAAAACAAAACAAAATAAAACTTACATTTATTTTATACTAAATATATAATAAAATATATATAAAAATTCTAAACTTATTTACACTTATATCCAACTGTACAATAAATCACAGTAACATTTAACACTTTAAAATCTGACTCAATTGCATACCATGCACTTTTCTGCAAGCATACTGTCATCCATCTGTACCTTATACCGACTGTCACATTTTACAAAAACACGCCCCCGGTCTGAGCGCGAGGCGCTTTGAGCCGAATTAAATAAATAAAAATCTGTCACGGCTCTGCTTGTTAAGTGAAGGTGAGGAGCGGGCTCTTCGTGCAAAATTATATCTTAGCCCACGGTCTCTTTATCAAAGGCCACCTGCTGCCACCACATGGCAAGAACAGACGGCCTGTCACGGCAGAACAGACACTTGGAGATATGGTCCTGTAATTGGACATGAGAAGGATGGTGACAGCCACTCTCCAACTTTCTTTCTCCTACTTTTTATTGGCTGTGGGCACATCCTACAGGGTTACGACCAGGGCCTGAACTACTGACACAGGGTGCAGGATGTCAACAGATAGCATTAGCCTGTCTTAAATCTCCACTGACATCATAAACACAGTGGCAATGTGAGCGATCACAGAGATGTAAAAAGCACAAAGTAGGGGCACCGGCACACCCACCCCAGATTTGGAGCAATGCTGTTGTCCACCAGAGGAACGTTGTGTTGCTGTTTTTCCTTTCCCTTCTCTGCTCGGGTATCAGCTCCACTAAAACATAAAATAAAACTGATGTGACTTTATACATAAAGGTACTTATTCAAATATGGACACCTGTACACTTTTCAAGTATATTTTTTGTAAACTAAAGTATACTTTATTTTCACCATCATGTTTTTGACTGAATTTGGTAATTTTTTTCATCATATGTTTTCTTTTCCGGTTTCTAAGTTAGTTGTGTAAGATACCAAATCCAATGCTATGTCATGTTACTAAAACATAGCATCATTTTGAAATATGTTTGCAGCTCTGAGCAACTTTTTTGGTGGGCTTGAAAATATTCATAAATGTCATAAATGTGCCTGTTTTATCAAAAATTGTGTGTCAAATGAATTTTTGTTCATATCTTTAATGTTGATTGAATAAGGTCACGTCAAAGATTTAAATTATAATGAAATGAATGGCTAAAATCAGACTTTGATGCTCATTATCCCAGAATTTGATTTTGAAACTGTAGTATGGTTATATGAGGGATGAATAGTGTAGATATCTGTTTATTATAGGCAGATATAAAAACAATATCCACTTCAAGTATATAAACAAAATAGTTTTAAAATATTTGCCTGCAAACGTAATTTTTAGCAAGTGTTACAACTAACCCCCTGCCTGTTACAATTAACCCCACCTATGGGGTAAGTTGTAACGTTTGCACTTCTGTCACGTTTGGTGTAATTGTTCAAGAATGATAAGTACTAGAAACAAACTTCAAATGTTTATTTGTAGCAGAGATGTGTGTGTTGCTTGTGTGAAAATATAATTAATTAAACTCAAATATTTTTTGAATGATTCAGTCAAATCCTGTAAAGCGTTAGGTTGCCCCGCTCTCCCCTATATCACAAAAAAAAGACGCAAATCTATAAATAAAGGCATCTGAAATATAGTAAAGCATGGTAAAATTGTCTTCATAAAAGTTTAAGTAAGCTAAATAAATCGCGTTAGTTGTAGTTTAAATCATTTATGGGCTATAAAAGCCCCCCCCAAAAAAAAAAAAACATTAAAATGGACAGACATCCTAACAGAACTTAGTTTAGGCAATCAGTGCCAAGTTCAGACAGCTTAAACTGGAAGGAGAAAGTGTGGAGTCTGCTACAGGAATAGCTGAAAGTCTATTATCATTGATTTTTGCTATCTACCTGTCAGAAACAGGTGGGTCTTTCAATACAGTGACATTGTCCTGATCCTTTGCAAACTCAACGACAAGCGTGTGACCAAGGATTTTCAGCTGATGAAGTCTGTTCAGTGCCTGCATAGGAAAAGAATGAGCGATTCGGTTTACTAGCATGTGTCAAAATAAGCTCCTTAACACAATACTGCTTTGCAAAAATGCATAAATTTTTGGTTTTACCTTTGACGCTGAAGCTTCACTGCTAAAACTTGCGAATGCCGTATGTTTCTGCAAGGAATGAGATAATTTGTTGACATTATTGAGAGATCGGTGCATAATTTACCCACAGTATATTACAACTTTTTTACACGCAGATCTCACGACTTACTAGGGGTCCTTTGTCTGACTGCACTCTGACGGAGGAGGCACCAAAATACTTCAGGAGATCCTCCTTCTCATCTCTGTTAAGTTCTTTGGGTAGATGTCGTATGATGAGTGTTTTGCTTTTCTTCGTTTCAACCTCTGCCTCAATCTCAGCCATTATTCTCTGTACAAATACAAACAGTCAGGTAAATCAGTAGCTATCTGCTTTCATGCGGTATGTGGACGAATGTAAACATGGTTTAATGTGAGCACAGCACACTCCTGTTGTCCACATCTGTTGTCATTGTAGTTCAGTGGGATAAAATGAATAAAGACTTGCTGTGTTATAAAGTAAAAGTCACAGAAATCGATACTGTAAGGATCTTCAATTCTAATTTAATTTCCACAACTTTTCTGTTTATTGTGCATTATGTTAAGTTTTTAACATTTTTTTATAAGTTTTAATATCAATCATTTTTATAGTATACTTATGCACGTTTATTATAAGTTTGAATCCAGTATGAACATGATCTGAAAGTTTTTATTTGAACTACAACAATACATAAACATTAAACCAAATTATGTGTTCAGCATTTTTGGGGATGTTTCATAGCCATGAAAATTATATAATTTCAAATAATTTTATTATGTTAATGGCTAAATTGCATATACATAAAAGTCAATTCTCAGGTAGGAAACAATTCTTTTTGTGTTTAAAAAAAGAAATAATACACTGTGTTGAATTATTCTTGTCCTCTTAAAACCAGAAAGCTTCTTAGACTTTAAATGTTTATGTAATGTTGTTTATTCCCCCATGCAAAGTTACCAGCTAAAACATAAACAAATAGCTTTTGTGAACTGAACGCAACTTCCGGTAAACTTCCATATAGAAAACAACAGTATTTTTACAGTAATAGTTTATTTCTCATAACAAGTGAAATAAATGACAATCAAATTAACTTCGTTAAAATATTATTTTTAACACGTATCAACTATTACACTGAGCTAACGTTACTGTGTAAAATAAAATTAATGTAACGTTATACAATGTTAGCTACAGGTTCTTGAATTCCTGCCTGGCTGCCAAACCTCTCCGCGCAGTTGTGAGCCATTCAACAAAAATAATGAAAAATATCTATATGATATGATATCACAACTATATATAAAGCGTTGTTTAAGCAAAGACAACGCGTTTTCGTTTATTTTATTAATACTATAACCGGTCATTTTACTTTTCATGAAGTTACTAACTGTAGCGCCTCTGTGCGGAACTGAGTTTAGACGTCGAACGTACTAGGGAAGGACATTGTGGTAACACAATGACAACCGCTAACGCGCAACAAACCATAAAGCCTGTCCTTATACTAAAGACTTCAGTGATATTTGGGTTTGCAAAAGTCGTGATGCACTTGTATGTTCAAGTGTGTGAATAAAAGCAATGTAATTAAACATATAATTTTGGAAGCCACTGCTTTTGTTTCGAAGCTAATCTGCTACCTCAATAACATCAACATCTAACCAAAACATGTGAACGGGATAATACCTCATACTTTAAATAAAGCAGGAGCAAGTAAACATGTGGTACACATACACTTCTAACAAACTTTCTAACAATAAATTAATTAAGTGTTATAAAATAATAAAGATATCGGACGCACATACCTGATTCAAAATCACCCACTTCCAGTGTTCAGCGTTTGTGGGCGGGTCTAGCTCTGATTCCTGATTGGTCGTTGTGAGCTACTCACCTCCTGGTTGGCGCGTTGCCCGTGTCATTCATAAACAGTCCAATCCTACACTCCGAAACACAGCCAGAAGATGGCGCTGCAAGTTATAAAATAAACCTCTTTCTGCTTCTCTCAGATTAAACAGCATGTAATTATAGGGCAAAGTGAAGGAGTTTGTTTATATAAGTACACTTTTAAGGAAAAAGTACTTAAAAAAATGCTAAATTAAAAACGCAGCTGCTGAGATGCTTTGGAGCATCTATAAATAATAGTTATAGTAAATATAGATTTGATAGCTAAATCATGATTATAGAAGTCTTCTTACAGTATATCCTACTAAGGACTCTTGATTTTCCATTGATTTCTTCTCGGTAATGCCCACACACTGTATGGAGTTCATACATGTCTGGCACCTGGCATACAACCAAGACAAATTTTGGACTTCCCTTCCTGATTCGTGCTCATAGTGGACCTCTCTGTGTGCCATTTCTCCTATTTTCTTACCTCTCAGGTTTTTCAAAAATGCATATTTAATTACCTAAAAAATAAAGAAGAGTGGATTCCATGGGTAGTTGCCTAAAATATTTACATTTCCTTTGGATGGCATAGCAGGCCTGTAGTAGCAAGGTAGTGATGTGCTGACATCATTGTGTCTTCATACACATCACTGATAAGTTTTACATGATTCTCATGTGGGTATAAATTACTTTCAGTTAATTTTAGTCTATTGATTTTATCATGAACATTTTTGAACTACTTGCAACTTTACAGCAACAGAATTTAGTGCATGATAGCATTTGCAGTTAAGCGTGCAGTGGGAAGAGGTAGGGGTGGGCATGATTTATTGTTTAAACTTGGAGATCATCCTCACTATTGTCAGACAGTCTCCAAATTCCACTGCAAATTAAGTCTTTTCGTTGTTGACAACATGGGCATTCCTTACAGAGGGACACTTACAATGCCCCTTTTGAGTTTGGCTGCCTCTGAAATTTCACAGGTGTAGAGAGGAGCGGAAGGTATCCAATCCCTGAGCGAACAGTCAGAACCTGGAAAGATCAGTTAAGGGGGCGGCCTCTGACCACCCTGTCAGCTGGCCTGACCAGTGACGGAAACAGTCAGAAAAGCCCTGTGCCCCATCAGCATTGCCTTGTGAAGCCTAAATCAGCATGTGAACATACCTACACATATTTTAGCAGCAATAATGTTTTGCATAAAAGTCAGCATTTGAAATTTGAAAAAAAATATAAAGTGTGGAAAGTTTCTATTTTTTTACTCTATTAGTTTAAATATCATGCCTTTAAAATGAGGTAAATGTTTATTTGTGGGCTTCTGTATTTGAGCATCCAGGGTTGGGCTTTACAAACAGATTCTCTGAAATGTCCCTTGAAGGACAGAGCAACTTTTAGTTGTTTGCCAGTAACAAACATTAATTTGGGTGAGGGATGGTGAGAGATGAGTGTGACAGGGTCTGTCTGTGGCAAATATGCTTTCTGGACCAACACAAATGGTTGTGCCACATTCCTTTAGCTGTAATTTGTATGACAACTCCAAGCAAAGCTATTTGGGAATGTGTGATGCCCCAAACCATTGCAAGTTGAATGTAATAATTGTCTCCTATTATCCCCAACATCCTATTTTATTTAAAAAATGCATCAGCAGAGGAAAGAAACTTGTTCGTAGGTAATTTTATGGGGTTTATCATTTTATTTGGTTTTTCATTAAAGGCACTTTAAGCATTTAGATTGTTTTAAGCACACACTGCACTTTTGTTATCTGACAAACACTGAAATAATTTTAGAGAGGGAATAGCACACAAAAGCTGCATATGAAATTGGGTACTGCAACAGTACTGAATTAGATAAAATACCTAACGCTTTATGATTCAAACAGGTGGAAGCAGTATGAATATATTTTGGACATAGAGCCATGTTTTCATGTCATGTGACCTGATGTCCTTTGACCTATGACATAACCACAACAACCACGACCATAATTTACTTATGTGTTGATTAACAAGTACAAGTTTCTAAAGTATCTAAAGGTGGTCGATCTTTTTCCTACTTAGCCCTTAAGCTCTGGAATGATTTGCTGAAAACCGTTCGGGCATTTTAACAAAGCATTCACATAATTTGTCTAGTAAATATACTTATCCTACAATAGTTAGCGTTTCTGGAAAAAAGCATTCACATAACTCGTCTGGGTAATATACTTATGCTGCAATAGCTAGCCCTTACGAAATGAAAATATATTTACCAATATATCACCTGAAATATATTGTAATATATCACAATATATTGTTTTACTTTCAATTTACCAATATATTATATATTGGCAATATATGGAATAATATATTGATAGTACATATATTCTATATATGTGTAATATATTGCAGTATATTGCAAAATATACAAATTATTGCCGCTTTCAATATATTGTACATTAAATATAATATATGTGTTTATATATTAAAAAATGTATGCAATTTTATATTTATAAATATCCGCAATATTGTATTTCGATTTATATGCGAAAATGTATTAACAATATATGTACAGATATAGTGTCACATGTATGTTCACTATATGGTAGAATATATTTCAAATATATGTAAATACATGAAATATATGTAGATATGTGTTCGATATATTGTGGAATACATTTTAAATATATGTAAAATTAGATGGAACTATATGTACATATTTATTGTAAATGTATGCACAATATGTGTACATATATTAGAACATGCACATACAATGTATGAACATATATGGGGATATAGACAGTATGACATGATATTTTCCAATATACTGCAATATATTTTTGTTTCGTAAGGGAGCCTATCTGGAACCAAGTATATTATAAACCACAATACTGTGTGACACTTGCATTACATATGAACGGCCCCAATGCTAATAGGATTTTGTTTCTCTTTCCCTGTCTCGTCCTCATTCCGAGGACAATGGGACTAACAGACCCAGTTCCGGCTATCATGGAGATGATCACGCGACTGATCTACTGGCCTTCCTTCAAGCGATTTTAATCCACATAAAATTGTAAAAAAATAATCGTACCTATTATATAATATATTCTCTATACAATCAGCTATGTCTGGCTCTCTCCCAATGGGTTTTTCCCCTCCTAGGACTTTTCCCACAGGGTTTTTCTCCTAGGGTTTTTTTCACCCCCAGGTGGAGTCTGCTGGCATTGGCTTAACTTAGCATCATCTTATACACATTACATTATTACTACGTGCGCTAGTATGGTTAATCTGAACCGCTGTATTGTTCTGCTTATGTTTTATGATTTTTCTGTGTTTTTTTCCTGCATCTATTAACACTTATTAAAAAATAGTGAAAAGCGCTATATAAATAAAATTGAATTGAATTTGGCATCCGAGTACTTTTCCCTTACTGTTTTTCAAATACTACGAATTCAGAAATGCCACACTCTAAAAAGTGCTGGGTTGGTTTAACCCAGGGTTGGGTCACTATTGGAAAGAATACACGGCTGGGTTTAAATGACCCAACTACTAACAATAACCCAGCAGTTGGGTCATTTTAGCCCAGAAGTGATGCCTTGAATACTGATTTATATAGTATGGAAGTACATTATTTCGGATGCAGGTAACAAGTCAGGGAGTCATACACTTTTTGACCAATTAAATGCTGCCAGTGTATCGTGTCAGTGAATCGTTTTGCATGTTTAGGTTTGCTGCAACCGGATTGGCTGATGTATTTTTGGCGGGCAATTTATCAAGATTCTGCGAAAGGAGTTGTAAATCTTTTACAGCAGTTTTGAATCACACTGACAGTGATTTTGCAACAGCTGCTTCCCTTTGCTGTTTTCATGTCTGAAAGGAAATTAAACCAGAGAGCATCATCAGAAATGATCTGTACTGGAAAAAAGCCACATATTATCAGAAAATTCCTTAGGTCATTGAGTACAAGTAGGAAACAGATGAAAAACTATGCCAATCTGTCTGTACTACCATGCCACACCCTCTCACCTGCATCTACAAAAGCACCTGCCAGTGTCCTTAAACACACAGGGCATTTTATTTTTAGTTTATCTCTGGTCATAATTGTAATGAATAGTAACGGTGTGCCAGTGGAGCATACAGTTATCACTCCTTTAATAAGTCCCAGGACAATAAAAAGCAGGTCCATATGAGAGTGATATCAGCACAAACCAGATTCCTGAGCAATGTGCCATGCAGATGTCAACTTTGCCAAGTGGAAACAGGCTAGACTAAAACTCTTTTATGCACTTTATGCAGTCATGCTTGTATCTGTTTTTGATGTGGGATTAGAACAAAACACACTTATGACAGAAAAATGACCCAGACAGCATTTTATTATGCTTTGCATAATTGTGGTGGACCTACAAAGCACAGTTATGACAAACTTCCACAGTTAACATGCTGTTGCAACGTATGAACATCATACTGCAGTGATTTGAAGTGAAAGTGACGTAATGACCAAAGTATGGTAACCCGTACTTGGAATGTGACCTCTGCATTTAACCCATCCAGCAAGTAGTGAACACACACACCTGAGCTCTTGGGTTACAAGCCCGACTCTCTAACCGTTAGGCCACAATTGCCCATTTTTGACTGTAACCCTTTGCTTTATTATAGTAAATGTACCCCAGTGATTTTACACAATAACTTGGACCTCTATGGTGGCAAAATCTCCTGTTGTTCAATTTTTTGCGCACCACGTTTTGCTCTTGGTCATGATCTATACCATTAATTATAGGAACTATACTGTGGTTTCATTCCTTTGATCGCAGAAGCTTTGAACTGTTTGGCTTCGAGTGAATTCACCAGAGAACTGCTTTGACAGTTCAGCCAGGCTTAAAACGAACCTTGCATCAACATGAAATATGAGATTAGAGTCATTATTTTTAAAGCCATTTGGGATGTTTTCCAAAATCTCATCTCTCATGCACGTATTATCTGATGTGTTGAATTGCTAAGCTTACACATACTCGTGTTTCAACGTCCCCTTGTGGAGAATATGAGTTGGGTTTGTAATTCGAGAATGCGAGGCAGGGTGCTCCACATTTGGGAAAAAAATGGGACATCCACAATTTAATTAATGATAAAGTGGTCCGAAAATTTGCACTTGAAGAGTTTATATTAGGGGTGTGCGGGGCAAAAACTAACGCGGGGTTAGTTGTAGCACAGACTGTTGTTGCACAAGGTTGAGGGTTTTGTTTTTCCGGTATTTTTTTCATGGTGCCAAAAGACGATCTCCCGCAAATTATTGGAAATGTATAATGTTTTTTCAGAGAGTTATTGATGAACAAGTGTTTTGGTGGCAAGTAAGTACATTTTTTCATCATTTGTTTTTTCCGGTTTCTAAGATGGGTGTGTAAGATACCAAAACCAATGTCATATTATGTTATATTAATCAGTGTCTTGTTGACTAAAACATAGCATTGTTTTGAAATATGTCTGCAGCTCTTAGCAACTTTTTTGGTGGGCTTGAATATATTTTGACCCAGCGGGGTTAATTGTAACGCTGTGTTACAACTAACCTCTCAGGACTTACGATATGAAAACCGCTAACGTTAGCGTAATTCTTGCCATTGTTTTAAATAAGCTACACATGAATGATTGCTGGCTGCCAACAAAATAAATGTGCCTGTCTTATCAAAAATCGTGTGTCAAATTTATTTTTGTTCATATCTTTAATATTGATTGAATAAGGTCACGTCAAAGATTAAAATCATAATGAAATGAATGACTAAAATCAGACTTTGATGGTCATTATCTCAGAATTTGATTTTGAAACTGTAGTATGGTTATTACAGACTGGGTCACATATAAAAAATGTTTTGTCATAATTGTGCTGCTTTTCTCACATATTTAGACATTTGTATCTATTTATAATTGAACTATTGTTAGAAAAGGGCTGGATGAATGAATACAGTGTGGATACCTGTCTATTATAGACATATATATAAACAATATCCACTTCAAGTATATAGACAAAATAGTATTAAAATATTTGCCTGCAAACTTAATTTTTAGCAAGTGTTACAACTAACCCCCTGCCTGTTACAATGAACCCCACCTATGGGGTAAGTTGTAACATTTGCACTTCTGTCACGTTTGGTGTAATTGTTCAAGAATGGTAAGTACTAGAAACAAACTTCAAATGTTTATTTGTAGGAGAGATGTGTGTGTTGCTTGTGTAAAAATATAATTATTCAAACTCAAATCTTTTTTGAATGATTGTGCCAAAACCAAATAGCTCAAAGATACATATCGATAGCAAATTTAAACATATCTGTAACTAAATGGTACATACTAGCTCCCTTTTAAAGGGCACTGCTTTCAAAATTAGCTTTCAAGCTTAAAGATCAAGCTGTGTAAAATGTAAAAAATAAAAGTTGATTCACTTCAATGCCAAACCCTAACTACAGCTGAATATTATAGCTACGTCATTTATTACCCAACTTAGAAGTGAATAAGACTTTAAGGTGGCCACAAGGTTTATGCATGAGGAGAACATGCTATTTTGGTTATTAAGTCCTGCTAATCAAAGATTTGTTTAAGCAGTTTGCTGTATATATTTTCTTTTGATCTGAGTTTCCTGTACCTCGCCCAATGCATCGGCTCTACGAGGCAGTCGTAGCCCAGCCACCAATTTTCTTGGTGATGCTGCGCCCCACCCAGAGAGCAGTGTGGACCACACAACCACAAACAAATTCACAGAAACCACTACAGAGGTCTCCACCGTGGATCTACATGTCCTTGGAGATCTACATTGTAGGGATATACTTCGTAATACATTTCAAGACATTGGCTCATTCAGCGCTACCCTGGAAATGTTGAGAATGCATTGCAATACTGCAAAAATTTAAATAAATTACAAAAATAAGTATATGTGGCCAATGGTAATAACTGTTTAAGTCATTGTTTTAGGAAGTTTTATATCTTTCTTTAAAAATGTATTTATAGAGTTGAGTACAAAAAACTCGGGTCAACATCAGAGAGTCTGAGGAAAGGCGTAGCAATGATCTTAGCTCATAGCCAATAAACCACTCTGTTTTTCACTTACTGCACACCTATATGTTAAAAGGTGCTCTAGTTAAAACATATGACCATCGTAAAGGTATATACTGCACTAAGGTATAGCCGTAAGGGATTACTTGAAGCATCTGCACTTGAAACTAACAAGCATAGACATGCCGGTGGTTGAACTATCTGTTATTTGAAAGATGAGGGTCTGCCCCCTCTTTCAAACCTGCATACAGCCTTTGGTGATGAAAATGTCAGAAAGTTATGTTTCAAGGGCAACTCCCCTACATCCAAAAGTGCTGAAACATTGTGATTACATCAATGGAGACGTTTTCTTCCATGAGGGGCGTGTGTGGATGAGGGATGTGAAGATTATCTTTTCCTGTTTTTTCACACCTTAAACATCTTATTATCTGAATGGGAAGACGGAAATGAAAAGGGTCATTGCTTGGGTGACTATATAGGCATCACCTGAAGAACATCCTGTACCCAAGAAAAACTAAAGTACGGCCGCCGAATGTACTAAATTATGCAGACTTTCTTGTCAACATGAAATAAACACCTTCACTCGAATATCACTTGAATTGTGAATTGTAAAACTGTGCACATACTGTATGGGTTGTACCAATTCAACCACATAAGTGTGGGCATACTGTATATTAGTTACTCTGTAATTAATTGTGGCTTTTTTTCAGACCTCAAAGTTAATCGTATGTTACTTTGGTAACTAATTATTGACTACAAAGTCCAACATAAATACAGTAGTCTGATGATGCCTACAGAAGCATTTATAGTCTGTCTGGCAATATATTACTGCCCTGGTTAGGAAAAACTGGTACTGCAACTTTAAAAAGGTCGAACTATATACCATTTAGGTAGACCTACAAGTATGCTACATGTTTTACCATTATGTACCTAAGATGCACTCTTTGGGCCCTATTTTAACGATCTGAAACGCAAGTGCGAAGCGCAAAGCGCAAGTGACTTTATGGCGGATCTTGGGCGCTGTTGCTATTTTCCCGGCGGGAGAAATAACTCTTGCGCCAGGCGCAAATCAATAAGGGGTTGGTCTGAAGTAGGTTCATTATTCATAGGTGTGGTTTGGGCGTAACGTCAAATAAACCAATCAGAGCGCTATCCAACATTCCCTTTAAACGCAAGTGCGCAAGTTCCATGGCGAATTGCTATTATTATGACAGATTTACAGCATGACAGCATAAATCGGGCACGCCGTGTAACGGGAGGTGGATCTGCCTCTACACATGACCTGACGCCAGCAGAGGACATCGCTGCGTCCACCCTCACCGCTTAAAGCCAAGAAACGCAAGCAGTCCAACCCCAAAGTACACTTACAAATCAAGTTCACATACATTAAGGTTTCTTATGAAAAATTTTCATTATTATTTACATAAAATAAACGTAATACAGCCACACAACAAACTTATGAAAATATTTTAATCGTTATTTGCATGATAATTTTTTAACGCAGCCACACAAAATAAATAAAAACTATCACCACAATGCTCACCACTATGATTCCTCTTATCTCATGTGTTAATATTTTTTATTGTAACAATTTATGATTTGCAAAAATAACTGTTGCATCTGTGTAGATTAGATAAGCAAAGTGTGTGCGCGTTGTGCACGCTATACATTATGGTCAAGCATGCGCCCTTAAAATAGCATAATGAACGACACGCAACCCGCCACTGACTTTAGACTAGTTTTTTCTGGTCAGTGGCGCAATTGTTTTTTGAAACTGCAAAATAGCATCAGGGATGGTTTGCGCCGGGACACGCCTCTTTTTTTGCGCTGAAACGCCCAGGGAGCGCAAGTTCATTCCCTAGTTTGCCAACGTGTGTCTGTGGAGGGAAAAACCCGCTGTGCGCCGGTGCAAAATACGAATGCTACATGCGTCACTGACAAAGTCAATTGCGCTGGGTGCAAGATAGGACCCTTTAGGTACAAATGTGTGTGTTTTAAAGGGGTCATAGTGTGAAAATCTGACTTTATCCATGTTTCCATGTTTCCAAGTACTATAATCCCCAGTGCTTCTATTAACCTGGAAAAAGATCAACCCAGTAACTTTGTTTTGGTAAACTATTCTGTGCAAGCATGTGAAAATTAGGTTGTTCAGATTTCGCCTGTTTTGTGACATAGGTAGCAAGTCTAATTACAATAAAACTGCCCCTTAATCTACACTATCCAACCACAGCACTGCCATTTAATGCAGAAAGAAAGAGAGAGACAAAAAATAATTGACAGCACAATTGAGTTTCAATTTCACCAAACCACCATTATTCGCGATCAGTGTTTGCATTTCATCCGCTCATTTAAAGGACAAATGCAAAAAAGTGGCACATTTAACATGTTATAATAAATCATCTGTGGGGTATTTTGAGCTAAAACTTTACATACGCACTCTAGGGACACCAAAGACTTATTTTACATCTTAAAAAAAAAATCATAATATGACCACTTTAAAAGTCTCTCTCTCCCTGACTGAGCATGCTCGCTAAAAGATAAGGCACAGGTTAGAGCACCCAGACCCTTGAAACCTTTGAATCCACCTTCGCAACACATATGTCACTCACACAAGCGTTTGTAATTAAGGAACTTATGCGACGTGCCATTGTGGAAACAGCTCTTGAGGAATAGTAATTTAAATGATTACACAGTAACACCCAGTCATCTGCGTGTGAGATTTGCGTGTCTTATTTTGGTGCATCTTAGAGAGGAAATATGTAATTACTGCATGTGGCTGTCTTCACTTCCATCACCCTGAATGCTGGAAATCACTGATGAGATCTCTTTAATCTCTCAATTATTTCTGCTATAGACATCAGTGAGATAAAATGCACTGTCAGTAAAAAAGGTACAAAACCTTTTCTGTCACTGGAGTGGTAACCACAAGTCAAGTCAATTTCTATATGAACTTAAACATTTCTCATCAAATATACCCAAATCCCAATTTTCTTATGCAATCTATAAATTTTAGTTCATTAAGTTCTATTTTATTCTCCTAAGCAATGAATGAATTAATTCTGATGATTGACAGAAATAAAAAAGACTATGATTATTTACATATACTTTAATTAAAAGCTGTAAAACTTTACTCTAACTCAGTTTACATTTGGTGGATGCTTTTATTTGAAATGTCACACTTTTTGAATAAAAATATGTATTGATTGTTGCTTGGAGATTTAGGAATTTGTCCTGCAAATGCAATGCGCTACTAATTAAGCTACAGGAACATTTGGCCTGGAGGAATTTGATGAGTAATGTTGGTATCTCTTAAGCTTAACAGTTCACTCACATCAGTAGGTCAGGACCATGTGCATCACTATTTTCTGTATCCGAGGCTGGGCAAATATCCCCCGGTGTGTCCGAGTGCTTTGTTGAATCAGTCTGGTGTTGCTGGTGTGTTTGATCAGATGTTTCCAGTATCAGCGAGCTGTTGTCTCACCGCCCAGATGCTGCTGAAATCTTCAGTCAAGCTGCGTTTTTCAAGAATGGAAATATCATTAGCTGTTGGAGCAGTCAAATAAATTTAGAGTTGTTATGTTATCCATGGGGGCAGGATGACGGATCCCCACCTAAGTGTTTTAAACATGCTGTTCAGGAATGAACTGTAATAGTCAAATTTGCAGAAAGTGGTTGTTTTTGTGGGGACTTTCCATAGAAAAGACTTTTATACTATGCAAACTGCATATTCTATGCCCTAAACCAAACCTAACGCTCATAGACATGTTTTAAAGGCGGGGTGCATGATCTCTGAAAGCCAATGTTGATATTTGAAATCACCTAAACAAACACGCCCCTACCCCAATAGAATCTGGACCTTTTTTGATAGAACGCCCCACACATACGCAACCCAGGCAACGGTGTCGGTTAGTAGACACACCCCTTACTGCTGATTGGTTACAAGTGTGTTTTGGTACTCGGCCCGACTCCCTTTGTGTTTTTCAAAAATCATGCACCCCGCCTTTAAATGTATACATTATAAATACATGTATAAATACATTTAGAAAGTAAAGCTTAATTAAATAATATTTTTTAACAATTGAAAATATATTTAGTTTTATTAACCTTCATATTTCAACATATATTTTGAACAGCCCAGTCTCACGAAATTTTGTTAGATAGTCACGTAAATTTTTGATTCTTTTTCATAATATTATCACAAATTTTCACGCATTTTCATGATCGTATAACGAATTCCTGTTTTCGTGTGATTATCACGTATTGGTTACTCAACTGTTTTGTCCTATTTTCTTACCGTTGTTGCTTTGGTTTAGGGTTAGATTTACATAAATTGACATCCCTACCCAAACCCAACTCCATGGGTGACATATAAAAAATATATGGTATAAACCAAAACATAAATGCAAGCACCAAATCTAACCCTAAACCAAAGCGACAATGGTTTGAAAATAGGAAAAAGCATTTGAGTAACCAATACGTGATAATCACATGAAAACAGGAATTCGTTATATGATCACGAAAAAACGCAGAAATTCGTGATAATATCACGAAAAAAGAATCACAAATTTACGTGACTATATCACGAAACCTTGTGAGATTGGGTAGATTTTGAAATGTATTTCAGGGACAAAAATACATTTTTTATAACATAATGACATAATTTTACAACCATACAGAAAAAAAAAATTCTGGCCAAAAAAAGTTTATAACATACATATAAAAAAAGCACAATTTTTTGCAGTTGAAAATATATTTACTTTGAACCTTTTTAAACCTGCAACATACAAAGTTTTTCTTCCAATGTGATGTGAATATGAATGCTTTTAAATATATTAATTTTTAAAATATATTTTAAAATATACAAAAATAGACAAAAATGTATATTGGTGAGAAATACATTTTTGTTAACATATTACAAAACATATTTCAGCAAATACATTTGTTTTGAAATATATTTAAAATGATATTTAAAAAATATATATTTTTGCCGTATGGGACTGCACACACACTCACACACAATTAAGTTAGTTTGAAAGATGGTGCACTCACAAACAAAATAAGTTACTGATTTTATACATGCATCCATCCATCTAATCTCTAATTTAATGTTATGTTGTTGAATTTGAATGCAGTGCAATAATGTAATTGCAGTGCTTATGCATGTTGGCAGCGGGTTTTATGACAGTATGAACACTAGAAGAGTGTTTAAAGTACATGCCATAATTACACTAACTGTTTTCTTTAAAAAAAAAAATCCTGTTTAAATAAACTCTAAATCTCAGCCTCCATCTCAGGTTAAAGTGTTTCCACTCCCACAAATGCAGTAATAAAACAATTCCAACACTAACATGTTTTATTTTTAATATTTGTTCCTGTTTTTCCGGTGGCTACTTGTAAAGGCATTTTTTGACAAGAAATGCAAGTGTTGTGTGAATTCTCAAGAAATGAATAGCATTTGCACAAACTGGGACAGATGGATAGACAATGTGTGGTCCACTTAAATGTTTACAGTGGAAGTTCTTTAAATAAACACCAAAGACAGGCACTTTCTGCTGGATGTGAGACATTAAATGAAACATTAATGTTTAAGAGGTTATTCCTTTGTCTGTATAAATAACATTTACATTTGTTAAATGTCATGGCATATATCACTGAAATGTGTAAAGAATGAAAAAGAAACTGTAAAGAGATTTATTGGAGACAGTAATGGATAAGTAAATTTTTAGATCTGCCATCAATAGAATGTCTCTTTTGACCTATTCCAGAGGGTGATGCCAAAGCCCTGGCACCCTGATGCTGGAGGATCCGTGCCAAGATCATATTTCAGCTTCTACAGAGGCCTGACGAATGGAGCTTTCGTGGTCTTGTCTGTACTGGCTACTTTGGGGGGTAGGGGGGTTGTAAATACCCTTTAGTACTGGTGACAGACCACCCATCTACTCTTGAGACACTGGGAGATTCCTGCTCACCTCACCCTTCCTGTGGTCCATCTGGGATCATTTGGTTTGACCTCCACCGACAGACTCACTGACCTCTTATGGGTTCTCTCACACAATACGTCCTTGGTGAATCTCAACAACCAACCAGCTACGTAAGATCTGGTGTGGCTCTCTAAACTGGTGTGGTAAACTGGGGTGGCTTCTCTGTGAATACAGTGAATTTATGTACAGTAACACATGTTCTTTGTCTGGTTTAGGAGGGTTACTCACTTTTTGTGACCCTGATCCAGGGGAGTGGCTAGATTGAAAGTTTGAAAGTTCTAATTATACGACATAAAAATGACTCAGATATTCTTCAAAATATCTTCTGTTTTCAGAGTAGAATGAGCCTTGTGCATATTTAGAAAAGCAAACACTGTCTGAAAAATGGTCAGAAATGGTCCCTAACTGTCACTGGGGTGGTACCCTTTCAAAAAAATACACCTTTGTACCTAAAGAGTTATATCTCAGAGGTACATACTGGTCCCAAAGAGTGCATATTAGTAGCCCAAAAGAAAACATAATTGTACCCAACGTATCTGTACATAAATGGTGCATATTAGGAAATTTTTAAGGGCTACTGCCCCAGTGACAGCTTAATTGGGACCACTGTTTTTCTTGACAGTAATGACAGAATTTTTATTTTTGGGTGACCTTTTTCTTTAATTTAGGTTTCTTCGGGGTTTGTTCCTTGTAAATGGATTTCATTTTCTATCTTCCTATTCTATTTCGATGGAAATATATTCTGAAATATATTTTGGATTATGTAAGAAATATATATATATATATATATATATATATATATATATATATATATATATATATATATATATATATATATATATATATATATATATATATATATATATATATATATATATATATTATTTTTTTTAATACATTTTTGTATTTTTAAATATATTTTAAAGCAAGGAAATTCATGTTGCATTGTTAGAAAAAATGTTTTTTTTAAAGGTTTGAAAAGGTTAAAATTAAATATATTTTCAACAAAATATTCTTCATAAAATTAGATTGTATTTAGCATTGTGGCCAATAATAATTTTTTTCCCTTTAGTTTTAACCTTCATCAACATATATTTTCTAATTTAAAAATATATTTAAAACATATTTTTGGCCAGAGAAATGTATTTCTTTGCCATATGGGGCTGAAAACACAAAATTAGTATTTTTATTAAATCAACCAAATTCGTTAAATCTAATTACCGCCGATATTATTAAAGGGATAGTTCACTTTTAAATAAAAATTCTGTCATCATTTACTCATCCTCTTGTTGTTCCAAACCTGTATGAATTTCTTTTTTCTGATGAACACAAAATAAGATATTTTGAGAAATGATCGTAAGCACACAGCAGATAGTGACCATTGACTTCCATAGTAGAAATAAAAATATGATGTAATTTAATGGGTACCGTCAACTGTGTGCTTACCATCATTTATCAAAATATTTTCTTAGTCATTTATCACAATACTTCTAAAAAAAATGTCCTACTATGGAAGTCAATGGTCAATATCTGCTGTGTGTTACCATCATTTCTCAAAATATCTTCTTTTGTGTTCATCAGAAAAAAGAAATTCATACAGGTTTAGAACAACATGATGATGATGACAGAATTTTTATAGTAATACTATAACTATATGTACTCATAAAAAATCTATATGTGTTAAAGCATTAAACCTTACACCTCCCTATAGGTAAAGAATGCTTGCCCAGACAAAATAACATTCCAGAGTACGACTGAATGAACTACTGTGAGTTTTGACATCTCCAGCTTTGACTAACTGTATAAACCCTTGGGTGTGTTTTCACAAGAGAAGTGAGCTGCTATATATTATCTAGACGACAAAAATGCACTTCTTTTTGATCGGCAGCTGAGAAACAGATTTAAGATTACATTTGCATCTTTAAAGGTGAAGTGTATCAGTGCTATGTCCAAAATAGCCCTCTTTATAAGCCAATATTTGAAGGTACAGCCATTTTCAGCTGTGTCTGAAACTGGAGTACAAAGAGGCAATCCCATAATGCAACTACACTCAGTGACAAGCTGCCACTGTGAAGTTCGCACTTCATTTCTGTGTTTTGGCAGAAGACACCTGCAGCACTTCCAGTGCACTCAGTGTTTGAATTCGCTCACTTATTTTTATTGACTCCTTTAAATGGACCTTATTATAAAAGTAAGGCAGGAATTTCATACATAGCACTGTGTCCCTAAATGCTCCACCCGTCTACCATTGGTTGGACAAACACATGCTTTGCCAAAAAATTGCCTTTAAATAAGATGTTAAATTTGCATTTATGCATTTGGCAGATGCATTTGTCCAAAGTGACTTTAGTTGCATTACAAGGCAAATATTTTATCATTATTTGTTTTTGCTGGAAATTGAATAGGTCATTCAAATGTGGCTCCCCTTATGATGTCAGAAGGGGATAATACCTCCCCTAAATCTGCACTTTGCATCTAACCACGACACTGCTATTTAGTGCAGAGATCAGCTCATTTGCATTTTAAAGCACATTTTTGCTCACACCTACAAAGTGGCAATTATAACATGTTATAATAAATTATCTATATGGTATTTTGAGCTAAAACTTCACATACTTTTGTTTTATTTGACATCTTTAAAAAGTCATGCGAAATGTCCCCTTTTATGTCATCATGACAAGCTGTTTGCATTTATGAAACTCAATTTAAAGCTGTTTAGAGTTTGCATATGCTAATTATGAATATTTACCCGAATAAAGTTAGCAGCAGTGCAACGTAGTCATTCTGAAAATGGAAACAATATTTAACCAAACTCCTTTTTAAGTTCCCACCACGGTAAACCACATCGAAAATAACCATCTTACAATCCCAGAATGCACAGTATACTATCTAGAAATCTGGCCCTGTGGATACTGTAGTCTTCCCAAAGTACAGCTCTGTGTATTTTTTTATATTTATTCTCATAAGTTTAACGTCGATCCCCAGATTGAGCGAGCATGTTCTGTGGGAGTTCTTTGTTCGGCACAGAGCACAGGTTGTATGTTGAGTGACTGAGCTCTCAGTCGGCTCTGGACCTGAGAGAAGAGAGAAAGACCTCTTTATACTCCCTGAGGCTCTGTGTATTTAGACCCTGATGGACAGAAGCTAGTGGCTGGTTAGTGTGTGCCTGTGAAAACTTCTCCTCTTACGATTTAAGGTCATGCTGTAGGAAACAACCTACTGGCTACCGGATCGGTGATGTGAAGCTGTAACTGTTCACCAGAGCTGAGTAAACTGGTTAGTAATTTTCGCTACACCGCCGTCAGAAAAAATGGTCCTTAGCTGTCACTGGGGCGATACCCTTTCAAAATGTACACCTTTGTACCCAAGAGTTTATATTAGTAACTCAAAGTACACAATATACTGGTACCAAATGTATACATATATCTGTATCTATATATTAGGACCTTTTTAAAAGGTACAACTGACCGAGTGACCCTTAGGACCATTTTTTTTCTGACAGTTGGACAGTGGAGTCCAAAGGAGCACACTGGAAATTTGGAATATCTTTTTTCATTTAAATAAATGTAAATAAATATGGAAAAAAAACTGATCTTTTGGGAGTAAAATACTAAATGCATCAAATTAATATGCATTTTTAAATAAACTTAAACTTTGCTCTTGATGTGTTACATGCTCTCACACTTGTAAGTTGCTTAGGGGTACTGCATCAGTGACAAGTAGGGAACATTATTTTGGTAGTGTACTTGTAAAAAATGTAAAGATTGAATGCACTGTAAGTTTGCTTTGGATTAAAGTGAAATGAGAAATTAATGCATGCATTTTGACAAGTGATCTCTGACTCTTTATTGTGGATGCCAGTGCTGCTGAACACAAAGGAAGATATTTGTAATGAAGCAGGAAACAGAAGCACCATAGACTTCCAAAGTAGAAAACATTTGTAGAAAAAAAAAAAACATACATACCAACATGAGGGTGAGTAAATGATGACAGAGTTTTCATTTTTGGGTGAACTATCCCTTTAAAGTGTCTATCATAGGGCAGAGGGCATTTTGGGAATGTGTGCGTATATAAAGGGTTTAATATCCTTCCTGTTCATGTGATGTTTTCAGAAACATAAAACGTATCGCAAATTGATTCCATATAGCGTACATTTTCAGATTTCTAGGTGTTTATTTGAGGCTGGCTGTTACCTGAGCTGGGAGGAGAATAGGGTTATAAGATTTAGTTCTGGTGCTTTAAAAAGGATATGTCATTAAAATCTGACCTTTTTCCATGTTTAAGTGAAAAAGATCAACCTAACTTAGTTTTGGTAAACCATTCTCTGCGAGCATTTAAAAAAATAGGTCATTGACATTTGGCTCCCCTTGTGATGTCAGAAGGGGATAATACCACCCCTTAATCTGCACTATCCAACCACGGCACTGCCATTTAGTGCAGAGATCAGCTCATTTGCATTTTAAAGGACACACCCAAAAATGCAAATTTTTGTTCACACCTACAAGTGGCAATTTTAACACGTTATAATAAATTATCTATACGATAGAAAGATTTATCTTAAAAAAGTCTTGTGTTGAAATGTCCCCTTTAAAGTCACTCTTTAACAGTCCGGGATCTGAATGCTTTGTTTTACTCAGTGGTGGTCGGTGACTTCTTATTTCGAGGGCGCTCGATGCGAAGTTCGTTACAACCTGTATGTAACCCGTCATGTGTGTGGTATACTTTTTCAAAATATGTGTTCTGCGCTTTGAGAGATCATGTGTGCATCATGTGTCTTGTCAAAATAAGTGCCTGCTGCAGACGCGTCTAAAGGGTTTATGATAAAAGAGACGCTCGCGTTTGCCAGATACTCGCATAATCTCATGCATAATCAGAGTTTAGTGTTAAGGGAGTTTCTTGCGTGTATTTTGTGAACGTGAGCGTCTCTTTTATCATAAATGGTTTTGACGCGTATGCAGCAGGCACGTATTTTGACAAAACACGTGATGCACACAGGATCTCTTGACATGCAGAACACATATTTTGGAAAAAGGAACCACAGACATGACACTCCGAACACTTCTTTTGAATTAGCGCCCCTCGGATGAGCAGTCACGAGCCGCCACTGGTTTTAATATGAGAGATGTAAGACTGTTAAGTATGCCAGGTCATTACTCCAGGTAAAAATGCAAACACTTAAAATGTTGCTTAAAGCATGCATAATATATCTGATGGATGACAGGATGTTGTATGTGTAAATCTGAACATACCTTAACACATGTTCTTGGCTATGAGGATGACTTTTTATGTATTTAAAATACTATTAATTTATGAAATGATCATACCTGTGTGATTTCCACCCTGGCCAAACAAATACACTCTGCACATGCATGACAACATTTTGTAAAGCAACAGGAATGTGCTATAGTATCAGTAATGTTACTGTCAGAATAAGATTTGACCTTTGATCTCACACAACATTCATCATATAGAAAAAGATAAATGACTGCAAAACATTTTGGAATCATTACCAAAATATAGTCAGCCCTTTGGCATCAGTTTTTTGTAAACCACAGGCTTATATAATGCAAACTGTAAGATACTGTATTTTTTTATTTCATGAGTAATCATTCTGTCACCAAATCAGTAATCATGATCAAATGTGTTATTTAATAATGAAATAATCTTATCTCAGAATCTCAACATCTGTGCATGTTTCTGCAGAGAGTTCACACAGCAGCTTTCCAACTTGCCCTAAGGTGACGACTAAACACTTTTCTGTTATGAAATATCAAAACAGATCTTGCATGAATCATCTGACTGATTTGATATTTCGGTGCACAATACATGTGTAAATCATTTGTTGGTAACACTTTACAACAAGGTACCATTTATTAAGATTATTAAATACGTTAGCTGAACTAATAATAAGCAATATGTGGGATTCCCATGTGTCCCTGAAATCCTTGAAAGTTTGTGAATCTGGGGCCCTGGGAAGTTTTTAAAAATATCCATACATAGATACAGGTCATTGAAAGTGCTTGAATCTATTTTATGCAAAAAGTTTTCTGGAAAAAAATCCATATTATTCCCTGTGTAATGTAGGATAATATCATAAGATTTCTAGCCTTTAAAGCACACATGCTAAACAGTTCGCTTTAAATGTTTATATCTTCTGTATGCGAATGTTGATTCATACCAAAATGTTTTTTTGCATAGTTGTGTTTGACACATGAAAACGTCTCGGGTTACGTATGTAATTGTTGTTCCCTGAGAAAGGAATGAGGCGCTGCGTCTCCCTTGGCATACTTCCTGCGTCCCTGTAACACCGTCTTTGGCAATATTTCAGATAGCGATATACTTCCTGGCTCCCGCGGCACCCTGTCTTTGTTGTTAAGCCTCACCATTGGTTAACATTGATATACACATTCAGACGCATTTACCCCTGGAAGCATCCCCAAAGTGTCACCGCAGTTACGCAGCGCGAGTTCCCTTGATAGGGAACTGTAACGTGTCCCCAAATTTAGGACCTAGAAAGTCCTTGAAAGGTTCTTGAATTTGAAGTTAAGCTGTGGGAACCCTGAATATATTATATCAGTATTTATTACACTTCGTTAATGTTATTTATTACCAAAACAACTGTGCATTGTTCTTGTTGCTGTGAGCACTAACTAAAGTTAACGGAAAAAACAGTGTTGGTATCATCATAAGGCAGAAATTGTGTATTTATACATATTGTCATGTAGTTTTCCCAGCTGGAAGTAATTGCCTTTTTCAATCCATTGAATGAGACATACTGTATAATTGAGTGTGGTTCACTGTCCGGAAAAAATTGTGAACAGATGATCCCTATAGCTGTCACTCGGGTGGCCCCCTTTTTAAAAAGTACACTTTCTTTGCACCTAAAGAGTTCGTATTAGTACCTCAAAGGTACATATTTAGGTATGTACCTAAATATTAGGACTTTATAATAGGTCCTGCCCCAGTGACAGCACATTTTTGTTGTGTACTGGACAAATGTCATTTTATACCACATTTCTTAACATGTTGCAATATCTGATTAATTGGCTATGGATCCTTTAAATTCCAGAGAGGGGATACGTGGTGGGCTGTCAGTCATCCTGTCAGTCAGTCTTAAGCTAGGGACACACCTAAGGACTTGCTAAAATATACTAGGACTGGACACAACACACTTAAAGATTGTTTCTTGTAACTGTAAACAAAGACTGAGCACAACTGGAAAAGACTGGGTTAATATAACCAAATTACGTTCATAATCTGTGTGAAAATCCTTAGGCGTGTCCCTAGCTACAGCTCCTCCCACACGCAACCTTCACATGTACTCCTTCTGAAGGATAAAAACTGCAAAACATCAGAAAGTGTTTACTGTTGTTATTTTATCTTCTTTCATCCCTCTTCCTGCTTATTGACATTCACAGCCATGATCTGAAAGGATTCACAGCGATACCGGAAATGTTGGAGATTGTTTGACTGGGTTATTATATAACTTGAATATGGTTAAATAGTGGCTGTGTCTGTAATGGTCAATCAAACTTTATTATACTACAAGTTAGTTTTAAACACAACCGCATTAAATTGTAAGTAAATATTAACTAATTAATCAAACCATTGAGGCAACACGTTTTACTTACTTTATTGGTACATTGTAAAAAAATTAACTATAGTTATGGAGCTGTTTGTCAGTAACTTACTGTAGATTTACATTTATGTTATTTATGGGCAACATTAAACATGAACAAATATTTGTGTATAGTGCATTATATGAACTAATAGTAAAAAATAAATTTTACAGCATGTATTGAACTTTGTTAATGTAAGTAGCCTACATACAGTATATATATATATTTTTTTTTTGTTATGTTAATTTATTGTGCATTAACTATTGTGCATTAATGTGTGTTAAAAGATAAACATTTATAAATTAATTAATAAATGTTGTAATTAACTAAGTAAAGTTAATGCTGTAAAACTATTGTAATATTAAAATAATAAAATAACAAAGTTCATGCATTTCAACATATCATGCAATAATAAAATCTCTATATAAAATAATATACTTGCATAATAAATTTACAAGCAAACAAAATAATGAAGTTATGGTAACATTTTATAATACGGTTCATTAGTTAACATTAGTTAACGACATTAATTAACATGAACTAATAATGAACTGCACTTATACAGCATTTATTAATCTTTGTTAATGTTAATTTCATCAATTACTAATACTTTGTTAAAATCTTGTTAACGTTAGTTAATGCACTGTGAACTAACATAAACAAACAATTAAAAGCTTTATTTCTATTAACTAACATTAGCAAAGATTAATAAATACTGTAACAAATTTATTGCTCATTGTTTGTATATGTTAGTTAGTAATACATTAACTAATGTTAACTAATTAACCTTATTGTAAAGTATTACCGAAGTTATTTTATTATAAAAGTTAATATTATGCATGCATGTGACTTAATCTAAAAAAAAAAAAACTCTCTCTCTCTCTCTCTCTCTCTCTCTCTCTCTCTCTCTCTCTCTCTCTCTCTCTCTCTCTCTCTCTCTCTCTCTCTCTCTCTCTCTCTCTCTCATTCCCAGGCCACTCCAGGGAATGTCTCCCTGGTTCATGGGGGACGCGCAAGAGGGCGACCATGGGAGGCTTTGGAAAACTGATGGGTGGATCCCAAGCCAACTTTCAAGCCCCGTGATTTGCTAATCGGGGTATGTTTCCCTTGTCGTTTCCCTGTAATCCCGGGTCTGGGTCCAGCCCTCTTGACTGTGAGGCGATTCGCGTCTCAGTTTGATTAAAGCCCGAATCCCTTCAGTCTGAAGGCTGGGCGCGAGCAAAGACGCATCGAAGGGGGCCTGGCGAAACCAAATAGCCCTCACCTATGGCTGTTTAGAGTAGATCGGACACATTTGGGATTGTAGAAGGGACATCATTTTCAAATAAGCAGAAGTCGCCCCGGGTTTTGTACACTTGTGGGCGCTCGACCATGGAGAGGCTAAGGTGGTCCCCAATGTGGAAAACGAAAAGGTGGCTTTTGGATTCCTCTATTACCAAATTCATCACAGTTTCATCCCTCGTCCTGATTCTGCAGGCTCCAAATGTCAGAGCAGGTAAGGATAGGTTTGGAAACTTTTTTTAATGAAGTTTAAGGGACCGCCAGATCGGAGAAGCACACATCCGTTGCCTTTGCGCTTAAGGATTTTTGCGCGTTTGATTTCAACTTTTCGCGACAGGTGAGGTCAGACCTAGAGACCCCTGTATGTGTGTGCAACAAGCTAGAAAATCACCAGTGCAAATGAAATCTTCAACATCTCGAAATATTGTGTAGTCTGGAGTTCATTTAAATAAAGCCACCAGTTCCCCAAAAGGTTTTCACGAGTAGCCTACATTTAACCATATATCACATTTCTAGAAAAGTGAATTATGCGTTGCTTTATTATGTTTATTTTTAAGTTGGTCACAATTTCAAACATACAAATTGCATTTAATCCTAAATGTAGCTAAGAGATATGCATATAACAGTTGTCTACAGAGTTTGCGCATGACCTGGTTTGTTTACCATTAATTCTTTCAGTATTTTTTACATTTCTTAATGTGTCCAAACTACAAAAACATTTTACTTCATATTATTTGTATATTAAGTTCTGGTCTAATATAATCTGTGGCAGGGTGGGGGCAGGAATGTGTCAAGTGAGTCTCAAGGAAAGATAGTTTAGGATTTACTTTGGGGAAAAAAAGCCCTTTGTTTGAACCTGTGGTCCGTTAGGTGTGTGTGGACACGGTTAGCAGGGTGGAATTCCTCAGCATTTTGCATCCATGCAAGAAAATGAAAAGTATCTTTTGGATTTTTGGGCTTCTAGGGATGATATTTTATGCCACTAAGATTGAGACAAATGTGATAGAAGGAGATTATCTATAACTGCTTTATTAATTTGTATGAATATAAGACTTTATTTTGTTTGCTTACATTTTGACCTGATGTTTGCAAAGTTGCTGTATTGTAGCGTATGGTCTTTAATTAAAATAAGGATTTGATTTGTGGTAATTGATATCAGGGAGGTCCAGATTTACAATGGGCGGGACACACATCACGATTCCAAGAGCTTCAACAAGTGATTTGATTGTGAATACATAAATCGGATAATTGTTTGACGTTTCTGAAGAAGATTGATCAAATATTCTAATGCTCAGTTTTTAACAAAACATTTTCTTTAACTTAAGACATTTTAACCCACAGTTTTACTTACCTCCATTTCCCCAATACTAAACCCACTGAAGTCCATGACAGCGGTCATACAAGCTTATTTTTAGGACCTGCATGTTTTCCTTGTCTTTACTGAGTTTGCTACATCTTGGTGGGAATGTTTCTTAACTAAGTGCTGAGAGGTTATTTGATGACTGTCCTCTCTGCTCATCCCTATTATTTTGGAGTCTTCAAAGGGCCCGGAGACATCTAGAGGCCCCAGCCTGGCCTTATGATAGGTCTTACCCACCCTTACGGGAATAGAGGTCCTCTCTGAATTAATTGATGTCCCTGGTCAGTTTCGGTCAAAAAAAAAAGAAGATGCATTGCTACTTGAAAGGAATTGGAGTATTTATTTGATCCTTTCTGTTCCTTGTAACGCATAGGTTACATTTATGTTTGCGTATTAACCCCCCATCGTAGCTGATAATGTAATGTATTAAACTCTTTAGACTTATGTTGCATCTCCCGTGAAAGTATTTGTGCTGGATGCCCTCTTGAGCTGGCACTGTACTGACATGTTTCTTCAGCCCTCGGGGCTCAGAAACCTCAGATGTGCATTCCTTCAAACAATGCACACATTTTAGAGATCTATTCCTACTCTTTTAGCAGACGGTGCCGATCAGGTCTCCATGAGATGAGTTTGGCTACTCTAGGAGGCATGCTATCCCATTTAGGAAAGCGAAATCACAAATGAGATCTCAACTTTTTCTCCTATGCAACAGTGAGATTATTTGAAGCAGAAACTGAGACGTTTGCTTGAATCAGGTGTTTCCCTAAAAGACCCCTAAAATCTCACTTGGGGATCTCAAATGGGCTCAGATTTGCCAAGAAATCCAAAGACTGCAATTAAAAGTAGAGATTTAATAATAAGCTGATCAGATCCAAGACCAAATGAAATAAGTTGTGCATTTTTAAAAAACGTATGCATACATACAATTCTCGTTTTATTTGAATTTTTGGAGAGGTAAGATCTCCAATAAGTTTTAAGCTATGAGGGCTATGAAAGTGCAAACTGTACATTATGCATAGTAGTTTAAGAACAAGTTTAATCTAATTTTAGTCCATTAAAAGTAAACATAATGTTTAGATTTTTATAATTACAGTACAGTTTTAATATTTGTATATGAGGTGAACAGGTTTCAGCATTAAACTAAAAGGGTGCATTGTTCGTTGATGTTTCGTTACTGTGGCAAAAGTTGGAAAAATATACAGGGAATTTTTTGCAGGAGTTTGCCTCACGGAGAGCCTGTGGCATAATGCAGTCTTGTTCGAGCAGCAGGCATGTGTCAAAGAGGGGAGAGTGAGGAGTGAAGGGTGAGAGAGATATAGGATAAGAGAGAGAGAGAGAGAAAGAGAGACATTGATTTCATAGAGTCCCAAGGAGCAGCAGGTAAAACGGTTTCCAGCTCTATTCATTAAATTTCAACCTTTAAAATGTACAAACATAAAAAGGTTGCACATTCTCACTGTTTTGAATGTTTCTCATAATGCTTAGTTGACGTGAGAGCACATGTCCTCCAGCTCCATTATTTTAACAAGAATCTCTTCCTGTTACAATAACAGGGAATCTCTTAATTATATGATTTATGCAAATTTAGAACACGCCCATTCTTCCTTTAGCGCCTCCCCCCATTTTTAGTCACCAGAGAGAGAGTTTATGATTCTCTCTCTCTCTCTCTCTCTCTCTCTCTCTCTCTCTCTCTCTCTCTCTCTCTCTCTCTCTCTCTCTCTCTCTCTCTCTCTCTCTCTCTCTCTCTCTTCAATTTCACACTCAATGTCTAATCAACCCTCTCACACACCCCTGTCCAATGCAAAGAAATACAGAGAGAAAGTGTGTGTGTGTGTGTTTGGACAACCGTCTGGTTAAAATCACACCAGGTCTTTAGGTGAGCTGTCCTAATGACAACTCATTCTCAGTTGGTTTTCAAAAGGATTTATGAGTATTGACATTTTTCTTTGGCACTTGCATGGCAGGGTCAAACACAGGCTAAAACGCCACATCTGGAATATATGAGGTCTGGAGGAAGTCTGCCTTGACAAGCATCTTAGTGCATCTGTATAAATACACAAACATCACACAAACCAGAATCAGATGATATGACCAAAGTGTTAAATCGTGAAATTAGTAAATATAGCTCTCACTGGGTTGTACCCCTTAAAAAGATGTGTACCCCTAAGTACATATGGATACATTTGATACCAATATGTACCTTTGAGATACTAATATGTATTTTTGAGGCCCTAATAAGAACTCTTAGGTTCAAAAGTGTACCACCCTTTTCTGACAGTGTACATTATTACTTATACCTGAAAAAAAGCTTGACAAAAATGAGTACATACATACATCACTCATTTTCAATGTGTATTTTCAATGTAAAAATATATTAATTAATGTGTGAAATATCAAATATTGAATATAAATATCAAATATCAATAATGTGCTGATTTTTCTGTGACAAAAAATGACAACACCCCAGTTAAACTCTATAGCTGTATCCCAATACGAAGGCTAAATGCCGTCTTTTGAAGAGACCTAAAATGACTAGCCTATGGAGGATTCATGGTGTTCCCATCCACCGCCTCTGTCAGTGCGACACAGGAGAGACGTTTCTGACTTACTAAATAAATATGGAACCAGAAAAAGATTATTTTTAAACCGATCCATTCATTCTTTCCTTCACAGCCCGGAGAAAGGTAGAAATGCAGCTTTCGGAGGTCACACCCTTTGAATTGGGACACAGCTTACTGTATATCAATGTGGCGAGATGCGAAGTTGCTAGGCAACCGTAAAGAGCTAAACTCTGCTTCCTTGCCTTGAATGATTTAAAACTATTTCCACTTTGTATTACTCCATCTTTCTTCATCGCTTTACTAAGTAAATAATGTAAAAAAGTCTCTACAACAAACAGCAAAATCTTAGTCTCACAGCCCTGACACAAATGTTTGGATTTTTTGTGATTGCACTTTTGCAAAAGTTTATTTTAATGTCTTATAGATGTCTTACATTTGTAAATTAAAGTATTTATAGATTCTTAGAGAAAATGTGGGATCTTTCGAACCCAGTCTCAATACACACGCCAAATTCCAATTTCCAATTCCAGTCCTTGCCATTCACTTAAACAGCGCATCTTTTTATGTCGTTTTATTAATTGGTTTCTTAATTTTTTGCTATTTTTTACCATTGTCGCTTGGGTTTAGGGTTAGAACAACTGTGTCTTACTTAAAGGGGCCATGGCATGAAAATCTGACTTTTTACATGTTTAACTGCTATGATTGGATCCCCAGTGCTTCTATCAACCTAGAAAATGTGATCAACCCAGTAACTTAGTTTTGGTAAACTAAATTTTTCTACAAGCACATGTAAAAATTGGTCGTTGAAATTTGGCTCTCCTTATGATGTCATAAGGAGCTCTTATTATAATAATACCGCCCCCTTAATCTGCACTATCCAACCACAGCACTGCCATTTAGTGCAGAGAGAAAGAGAGAGAGAGATAAAATAATTCACAGCACAATTGAGTTTCAATTGCAACAAACCACCATTATTGTGATTAGTGTTTTTACTTCATCCGCTCATTTTCATATTAAAGGACACACCCAAAAAGGCACATTTTTGCCACACCTACAAAGAAGCAATTTTAACATGCTATAATAAATTATCTATATGGTATTTTGAGCTGAAACTTCACATATGTGCTCTGGGGACACCAAAGATTTATTTGACATCTTAAAAAAGTCTTGTGCCATGGCCCCTTTAAAAATGACATCCTAACCCAAACCCCAATTCTAACCCCAACTCCAAGCGACCATGGCTTAAAAATAGACAAAAACATGGAGAAACCTGTATATTAAATAACAAGCGAAATCCAAGCGAAAATGGTTTAAAAAACATAAAAAATTTGAGAAACCAATAAATAAAACGACAAAAAAGATGCGCTGTTTAAATGAATGGGAAGGACTGGCGTATCATATGCACACCAAAATTGGAATTTGGCGTATATATTGCACGATTTTCACACTTTGTGCTATTTATACCCATCTACATGAGACTGGGTAGGGGATCTTTCAGTGCAAGCACAAAGAGACAACAGAAGAATAGTGTTGTCTTTCCTTTTAGATTTAAATGGGGCGGTAAATGTTTTTTGTGGGAACACATTGTATCCTAGTACCCCAGAATTTTTATAACAGCGTATGTTAAAGTCAAGCCCTTTGTGATGCAGCATCCTTTAATTGTTAGTTGTCTCGTTCGCTGAAGTCATTGTATAGTTCAGTTGGTTAAGCAGTGCGTTTACGGCACAAAGGTCATGGGTTCGGTGCCCAGGGGAACACAAGTGTACCTTGAAAGCACTGTAAGACACAGTGGATGTACAATGAAGTCGACCCAGTGACGCTTTTTTTGTGGATTCTGGGTAACACCCAGCAGACATACATGTGGTCTACATATGTGTGTGTTTGATGGTTTAAAACATTCACATTGAATCATGAAAAGCATTTGCTTTGGTTCTCTAGGGTACTTCCTAAGGTGTTTCTGAAAGCTCCAGGGTGAACGGTGTTGATCTTTCCTCATGCTTTGTTAGTCGTAATAAAACAAGTTTGCCTAACCTAGCTGTGTCTTCCAAAGGGTTTAGGAGGGATCCAGACATTTTACAGGGGTCAAATGTCAGAGATTTTCTGAAGGTTTCGTTTTTATATTGGAGCCAAGAAAAGCAGATAGCTGAATTTTATTATATTAAATATTGATCTTAACTTTCACTGTTGTGCATTAGTGAGTCACTCTCTTGTGTTATGGGTCTCTCATGAAACTTGCAGACTACAGTCTGTCATACTGTACTGTATGATTTGCCAGATGTGGGTACTGTGGTGACCCTCAAACTCATATAGAGATTTTTTTTGTCAAACGGCATTGATATTTAAATGAACTCCAGAGTCTGTCAAACTTTTCTGTATGGGATTGATTTCCCTGGTTTTCTTTCATGTTTTTGTTCTGAACATATGTTTGAAGGTTAAATTGTGTTCAATTGTGTAATTGAAAAATGTAAATGTGTCCGGTGCACAGGCTGTCTTTGATTATAGATTTGCATCAAATCGTTATGCTAAGTCTTCAAAAGTTTCTTCCTATACATTTTATTTATGTTTAAAAATAAAGATGCTACATGATGGATTTTCATAAAAACCTTTAAAGGGCATATATTATGCAAAATCCACTTTTACAATGTGTAAACACAAGCCTACAATGAAAAAAAATCAACATGATCATACGGCAAGTCCTGTTATAGTCACAAAAAAGTTTATTAATTTATTCGTGTCCATGGCACGAAATTCAGCTTTTTTTGAGCACAGATGTCTTTTTTGTGTCATTTTGCACTAATTTCTATAAATACTTTTTCCTGTCTGTTTCATGACTTTCTTTTTCGTGTCATTTTATTTATTGTTTTCAAATTTCCCCCCTATTTTTAAATCATTGTCCATCATTGTTGTTAGATTTGGGGTTTGGGTTGTACTTACTTCTACATGTTCTTCTTCCGCTTCTTAAACTATTCTCGTCTGGAGTTGGAGTTTGGGTTAGGATGTCTAAAAATGTAACACAAAGTGATTCTAACCCCAACCCCAAGCGACAATGGTAAGAAAACAAGAAAAAAAAAAACTATGAGAAAACAGTACATAAAATGACACGAAAAAGAAAGTTGTGCCATGGACACGAAAAACTATTTATAGAAATTCACACGAAAAAAAAAAAAAAACATGAATTTCGTGCCATGGACAATGAATAAATTAATCACATTTTGCGTGACTACAACACGACTTTCCAAGAGATCAGTCTGAAAAAAATCCACTCTCTTCTTTTTTAATCCCCTTTAAACCAAAGCGAGACTTCATTAGACATGCTGTTTTGATCCTATTGTTAATGTGACATCACATTAATGAAGCCCCGCCCACGGCCACTGACTAACTGATTCATTTTACCCAAAAGTTTTTCAAAATTTGTCTGTTAGCACACTAATGCGGCTAAAGATACTATTTGTTCCAGACTGTATTGGCAGGAATCAGATTTAATTTAAACCCAAATTTGCATTTAAAGCGTAACTAAACCCCTGGTCAGAGCCTGACTCCACCCACTGGCAATATTTGAAAAATGCAAGAAAAGTGGGCAGATCCCAACGAAGAGAGAGGGGACGAACTAAGCTCGTACCAAGTGTGTGGTGAGATCGTAACAAGGGTGTGGTGAGCTTGAACCTGCTTATGTCACGAGTTCTTTTTTGGACCCAACATCCAATAGGAAAATTTAACTGCAGTAGCCACCGTTCAACCTGAAGAGGGCAGCACTCAGACGTTTTTACGCCATATATTATAGTATTGAAACACTTTATATCCAAATGTCAAAAAACTTACTAAAATCAATGAACAGCACTAATAAAGCATCATTCTTACAGATCATTAACTAAAAACAGTTGGTTTAGGGTTTAGTTACTCTTTAAAGGTACACATATGAAAGCAAACATTTTTGGCTCCCACCCAAATAGGGGCATATTTGACATGCTATTACAGATAATATGTGGGGTTTTCTGAGCTGAAACTTTCCAGACACATTCTAGGCACACCTAAGACTGCGAATAAACATATTTGTAGTGGAAAAAGTTCTTTAGACTTTCTTTCACCAACATCCAAAAACGTTTTTTTCTATGGCATCGCTGTGACGGACTATTTGTAGCACCTTACGAGTGCAATAAATAGACTTCTAGGTGTTAAACCTGGCCTTTACGTGTCCCATGCATAAATGTTACCAAAGCATTACACAAAGCCTTCTGTGTCTTTTCTTCCCCCTACAGCAGAACCTGTGGATGTCCTAAAAGTATTAGAATTTCACAATGTCCCCGAAGGAATACAGAAAACTTCAGGATTTTGCATAAACCGAAAAGGATCACAGCCAGACGCGGCCTATAAAATAGGCAAGAACGCCCAGATCAGCGCTCCCACCAAGCAGCTTTTCCCAGGTAAGCCGAACCCCAGAAACATGCGCCTGTGTTCAGCCGTTTAAATGCATCCTTTGTTGCGGTTGCCAGGGCTTTTGACAGAAGATGCTAGGCCTGATGGTGCAGGGCCATGTTTCACTCAAACTCTTGTATTGTTAAGCTGCAGGAGATCTTGGATGAAATCTTCTGACCACAGCATGGTTTGTCCACTTAGCTGCGTATCAGAATCTTTAAAGTCGCAAAAATGAAAATTTTGTCATGTACACACTTGTATATCCCTCGAAACTGAACTTTCTTTCTTCAGTGGAATGCGAGGTTGTTGTCCAGAATGTTATAGCTGCTTATTTTACAAACAAGTACAATAGAGGTTTACGACTCATGCACTTCTTTTCAAGTCATTCCAATTTCTCAATAGATTTGGCATGTGCTATATCATTGGAATGTGTGATTATAAAGTTTCAACTGTCTGATGTTATTTTATATGGCTGAAAACAGATGGATTTTTCAACTTGTTAATATTTGTTGAGCCTAGATAATCTTAAATATCTGCTGTTTATAAAATATTCTTACATCTGCATTTTAGAGATGGAAACAAAGGATTACATTTAATAATTTAAAAGATTTTTAAATCTTACGGTTCTCAGACAACAATTCAACAAAAAACTGCTTGCCTCTAGGTGTTTAACTCTTTCCCTGCCAGAGAAAACGCTTCCCTGCCAATGACGAGTATTTCCGGCTTTCCGCAATACCGCTATAACTGCTATTAATACTGCTCTTTCCCAACTTATAAAACCCGGAAGTATTGTCCTATGGCAAACAGCTTTATGTCCATGTAAGTTTTGAGAATCGCTCTGCATCTGATCTCTATCAAAAGTCCTTCACAAAAAAGCTTTTTGCTCAAAATTTTGTATTTTTTAAGCAACCTACCCATATATGAGAGATGATAAAAGAGAACTATTGAAGATAGGATGAAACGTTTTAAGAGGGTCTGTTCTTTCATTTGATATATTGTATGTTCATATAGTTTAAGAAGAATATTTACTGGAAGGCATTAAACTTTTGTGAAAATCATAACAAATTGGCTGGCAACTGCTGGCAGGGAAAGAGTTAATAAAGCCGGAAAATGTCACGTCAATCCTAAAAAGCAATTTGGTAAACCTTCCACCTGTTTGTGTTGTAGATGGTGTGTTCCCTGAAGACTTTTCCATCCTAACCACCGTCAGGCCCAAAGCTGGGACCCAGTCGTTCCTTTTGTCCATCTATAATGAGAAAGGCATCCAGCAAATAGGTGTCGAGGTGGGACGCTCACCTGTCTTCCAGTACGAGGATCGGACGGGCAAACCCGCCCCTGAGGATTACCCCCTGTTCCGCTCCCTCAACCTGGCCGACGGAAAGTAAGTTAGGCCTTGAAGTAGCCAGTATTTTTTTTGGGCTGTCTCGATTCATCCACAGAGAGCCATGCAGAGGTCATCAGACTGTTTCAGCAGGATGTCTTTTGTGCACCCCAAGAGTTTCACTCTTGTTTTTTTGTGCTTTTGTTCCTCACGGTCACTGGTTGGACTGATAATACAGTTTGCATGTATTGAATGCACTGTTGTCTTCAGCCAGTCTGACTCATTTATCAGTGGCGGCCGGTGACTTCTTTTTCGAAGGCGCGCGATGCGAAGCTCGTCACAACATGTATTTAGCCCGTCATATGTGTGGCTCGCATTTCAAAATATGTGTTCTTTGCGTCATCTGAACTTATGTGCATCACGTGTGATGTCAAAATACGAGCCGGCTGCAGATGCGTCTAAAAAGAGACGCTTGTGTTTGCCGGATACTCACATAATCTCATGCATAATAGTGAATCATTTTGTGAGCGTCTTTTTTATCATAAACGGTTTTGACGTGTGTGCAGCAGGCACGTATTTTGACAAGACACGTGATGCACATGGTTTACATGACACTCCGAACACATATTATGAATTCACGCCCCTCTGAAGAGAAGTCCCCGGCCGCCATTGCAAAATATTGTGTTCTTTATTGACATAAATGTTTGAAACGTTGACAGATCAGAACCTTACATGACTGGTGTGATGTGGTTTCTGTATTAAGTTGAGCCAGAGGTCGACTTAGAATGACTCACAGTCATAAGCCTTTAAGATTTTGTGATATTACAAAGAAAAAAATTTGGATCAGTTGGGGCAGGTGCTTGACATATGGAATAAATCCTCTGGATGACATCATCTAATCACTATTTCCATGCAGAAGTTAGTTAACTGTTATTCAAACACATGCTGTATATTATGTAAGGAATAATTGATGACGAGTCATTGAATTATTCGAAAATAATGCACACCCAGGGTGGTTATGCCGCACGACACAAAGCAGACCAGATTATATTCAAATAATGTCAATTATTTTAATTATTTTGCTTATACCCAGGTTACCACAGACATTGTCAGGACATTGCTCTGGTGGTTATTTAAAGACATTTGACGGTTCAGGTGTGCATATATCGAAATATAATTCATACCCGTGTAACATTTCTCAATCAATCAGAATAAAGCATTCAACAGCCCCATGGTACAACAAGCTTTATTGGCTTCAATGAGTCATAATTAAATTGATTTTTAATTATGATCACAATTTACTGGTTAATATTTAGGGCAGTCGGTCAGAATAAGCATAACACTTTGGATTAATGTGCTGTTTTGCTCCAAAACCGGTAATGTTCTGTGTGGAGGATTATAGTACTAATTCAGCTGCCTCATGCCGAAAGAATTACTGCCACAAGTGGATTTTTAGAAATTATTCTTACCGTAATAGCAAAACAGATAGCTGTCAGCAGCTTAATTTAACCTTTGACATGAAGTTTCAATGCTTGACAAATTGTACTGATTTCTGCATAATTATTATGCTTCTATATTCTTAAACGTAATGGGGCTTAAAGGGTTCTTTGCAGCGATGCCATAGAAGAACCATTTTTGTTCCTTGAAGAACCATTTAGTCAAAGAATCATATACCTTTTTATAACCTAAACAACCCTTTCTCACTATGAGAAACATTTGGTGAATAAGAAAGGTTCCTCAGATGTTAAAGGTTCTTTATGGCACCATTCAGCAAAAAAATGGTTCTTCTATGGTATCATGAAGCACCTTTATTATTAAGAGTGTAGTTGCAATGAATATTTAAAAGGCTATGAAAAATGATAAATGTTGGTTGAAAAGAGATTCAAATGATGAATATGTAAATCAAAGAGTGTGATGTATATGTTGAAACGTTGTATTGCAAGAGTTGGTGACACAATTGACATACTCAGTAAATTAAGATGCTTAAAGGAAAACACCACCATTTTTTAATATTTTACTATGTTTTTACCTTAACTTAGACAAATTAATACATACCTATCTTTTTTCAATGCATGCACTTTTAATCTTTCTACAGCGCCTCGTGAATGTGTTAGCATTTAGCCTAGCCCCATTCATTCCTATGGCTCCAAACAGGGATGAATTTAGAAGCCACCAAACACTTCCATGTTTTCCCTATTTAAAGACTGTTACATGAGTAGTTACACGAGTAAACATGGCACAAAATAAAACTTTTGTTTGGAGCCATAGAAATGAATGGGGCTAAATGCTAACACATTCAAGAAGCGCTGTACAAAGATTAAAAGTGCACGCATTGAAAAAAAAGGTATGTATTAATTAATCTAAGTTGAGGAAGGAACATAGTTAAATATTGAAAAACGGTGGTGTTTTCCTTTAAATATGCCAAAAAATGCATTGAAATAATATGTTCAATTGTTCTCTGATATCTACATTGAAGGTCTATGGCTTAATTAAGTGCAAACATTATCCAAAGACAGTTTTACATGTCCATTTACAACCCTAGGATTTGCTTTTAAATTGAAATAGTCTTATTTGAAGGGGTCATGAATAATAATGTTGAGCCCTGTTCTGATTGGGTGTTTCACAGAGCAGCTCTTTTCAGTAGCTCTGTGTTTGTAAACAGAGCTTATGTTTAAGTCTGTATCAGACAAAGATACAGATTTTGAGGAATAATCAATTGTTTAGAGATCAAATGTTATCTGAGTGGTAAGTTTGTGTTTTTTTCAGTAGGCTTTTGGCCAGCAAAACGCAACCGTAGCGTCAATAGTAGAACTTCAGCCTTTTCTGGGATTTTATGACATTTTAAAATCCTATATATTATCAGGTTAATAAGTCATAAAGTATTGCAGTGTTTATCTATCACACTTGTATCAGTCATTCACATCATTTGTTTAAACTAATTCCTTGGCACTTAAATTAAGCAATCATTGTATTCGAAACACAAGTAGCCCTGTCTTACTGTGGCTGAGGGTTGCCAAGCACATTAAAGACACGAGCCAGACTAAAGCTTTTCCCTTCTGTTGAAGTGGATTATGGGAAATTGATCGCCCTTGTTTCTGTGCAATTGATATGCCTTTGAAATCTCACCATGACTGAGATCCCGAACAACGGTTTCAGCTCAATGTTTTGCATGTACGGTTCAGTTTCTGTGCCTAAACTTTCTGACACACACTTCCTACAATGTTCGAGGTGCCTGTCATGCCGAATAATTCACGGAGGGATTTGGTCTGGATTTTAATGAGTTTAATCCAGTGTTAAACAAGGCCAAAGTTTGCAGGCTGGAATGTGGCCCACTCAGGCCGGAAATGTTATATCTCAGAAATAGAGGCAAATTACATGAGGTTTTAAATAAGTGTCACGTGCTGATGTTCTGCCTTTACTTTTGCATCTCAGGTGGCATCGTGTAGGCATCAGCGTTGAGAAGAAAACCGTGACCATAATAGTTGACTGTAAGAAGAAGCTGACCAAACCCTTGGCCAGGAGTGACCATGCCGGTATTGACACCAATGGCATAACAGTCTTTGGCACCAGGATCCTGGATGAGGAAGCTTTTGAGGTAAATCGGATTTATACTTCATTGTAAAGGAATGCATGAGCGGCTAGAGAGACTATACATCAGCTTTGCATAATGAATGAATTGTCTTGTCTTTGATGTGTTTAGTTTTACACTAAGAACATCTGTCCATCTGAGAGCAGTCGAGTAAATAAGAGCTGGTAAAATATTTATGGGCCTGCCCTGGAAACCTTTGCAAAACGTGCCATTCATTTTATGACAAATAAAACTAGCATGTGGCTGAAAGTAACTAGCCTATAAATAAGAGCTTCAATCTTTAAATTCTGCTTTAAAATCATTATAAGATGGTTTGCTGGGCTTGGACATGATAGTTCTAGTCAAGGTGGACTTCAGATGGTTTTGCTGGTCTGAACATGATCATTGCCTTTTGACTACGCTTTACTGTTTACAGTCTTCCAAACAAGTAGTTCAAGATGTTTAGCTATGATAAATGGCAACATTGCACACAATTGGGGGAATGCCTCAACAATGAATTTGTGCCATATGTATTGTGTCGCCGTTAGCTAACACTTATTGCATTAGCATCCTTTATTGCTGTCTTTTGTTCTTGCAAGAGAACGATCGGTATTTATGCTCCATGTCCATGGTCTGTTGTTAGCATTTATTTTTTATTTTTTGGTGGTAACACCAAACATTGCATTGTGTGTTATTGTTTCCTCTGGTCAGTAGTGAATTTAACAGGGCTGCTTTCCACCAGAATCACCACGTATGCAATGTATGCTTGTTTCTTGAAGGTCAATAATAGAAATATAATACATAAGGGATAATTAACGACGGGCCATTGGTGACACCTCGGGTGTGCATTATTTTTCAATAATTCAACGGCCCGGAGTCAATTATTCTGCTTATACTATGGTTACCACACCTCAAGACATCAAATAAATGATATATTTAAAGGGATTCGTCAGTTTCTGTACTCAAATTGCTATTGTGATTAGGACTATTTCATCCGCGTCTCATCCAACGGCTCTTTTGCTTGTTCCAAAAACGTAATTTTAAACCTGGCAATGGAGGCTTGAGCCGTTAATAGCATTCTAATGCAGTTATTAGAAAGAGAGCGAGAGGGACAGAGACACAGAGAGAGAAAGAAAGAAAGAGAGAGCGAGAGAGAGAGAGCAAGAGAGAGAGATTGTTTGAATGAGGCTACCTCTGTGCGTCTCTTAACAGCGCTGTTATTGCCTCGGAAAATCGTTTGTCATGTTGTTTTTGTTAGTCCGTTATTACAGTTAACTATGCGAAGTGATATGGAACTGTAATGCGGTCAAGAGAGCTTCCTGGAACTACGTTCGCCATGCGTTTCCCAGAAAATAATTGCACACTTCAGAAAGTTCATCAGCCAATCAGATTCAAGAATTCAACAGCCCCGTAGTATAACCCAAAGTAAACAATGACGCGAGTTATCGTCTCCAACGTAAAAATCTTTTCTCGGACTTCAACAAACACCCAGATTGTAGGAAACAGTTTACTTCCTGGGATTTATGATGTAGCGAAGACCGACATTATCATAATTCCTCACAGCCTGTAAGTTAAATCCTGTTAGCAACCGAATATTTCAAACATGGTAAGGAGCGTCACAATCAGGGACAGTTGTGTACAAAATCTGTGCCTTTCAGGAAGACAGGGAAATCTGGTGCTCCAAAAATGTACGGTTTGTGGAAAATTATGTGTTTTATAACTATAAACCACGCGAACATGGTATTATACCAAATACACAAAATAACAATGTTTTTTTAGCAATGTAATAGGTGCTCTTTAAGAGTGTTGCTTCGGTTTGAACAAAATAATTTCAAAAGTAATGGTGGATATGGGTTCTTTTAAATATATAACTGTACTGTGGGTAACACAGACAAGCCTTGTGTGCCTTTTGTTTTCCTATAGGAACTTAGGTTTTCCCCTTACATTTGGTTATGAAGGCTTCATTCACCTTGTAATTAAAGCTTCTTAGAGTCAAAGGTCTCTTCATTTAAAGATTGATCTGGCCTTTTGACATGACAGATGGCTAAAGTTTTATAAGCATGACACACACTGTAAAAAAAACTTTGCTGCCTTAAAATTTTTGTTAAATCAACTCAGATTTGCAAGTCATGTCAACAGAGAAGAGTTGTCACAACTTAATAGAAGAGTTGTCACAACTTAATAATAATAGTAAGTTGAAATGACTTGTAAATCTGAGTTGATTCAACAAAAAATTTTAAGGCAGCAAAGTATTTTTTACCGTGCAGTAATACTACTAAATTGGTCTGAAATTTTGTAATGTAATGTGCTTTAAGGAGAGCTAAACGTTTAATATTAAAGGAATCTTTCACAGAAAAACTAAAATTTGCTGTAAGTATACTCAACTTCAGGCCATCCATTATATAATTGGCATTTTTCATCATTAAAAGTCCATGTATACCAGGTGAAGAAAAAATGCTAGCTACATATGGCTTTCATTTTTCTGTCAACTATCCATTTAATTTGGGGATGTGAGGTTGCTTTTGGATACATATGCAAATGGATTCAGCCGTTTATGTTTGTAATTTGACAGCAATCACAAAAAAACATTTTTATTCACTCACTGAAAACTTCTCGATTTGAGAAATCACACAGTCCTCTTTAAAATTGTATCCCAGTGTATAAAAACATCACATCTTGTGGGATTTAGTCGAGGTCAGAGCAGCGGTAAATTAAATTATTAATCTGTTATTGTAGTTATGACTTTGGTGTGATATATGACATTTAAATGTCATTATTCAGTATTTATTCATGTCGAAGCATCAGGTTGACTGTGTGCAGTGTAATTTATCTTTTTTCTCAGCTTTTATTCAGTTTTACTGTGTTGTTTTGTGTGTGTTTGCGCTCTTAAAGTCACAGTTAAGGTAGTGTGGAATGTGCAGGGTCACGTTGAGTTAAAGCTGTAAATAAGGATGTACAATGGCCTGATTGACAGGTGATATTGAATTGCTTGCTTCGTAGTAAGGGGGCCAAAATTGAGGTCTTTGGTCAGTGTTTTCATGTGTGTGAGAGAGAGTCTGGTTACAGGGGGATTGGAAAAGACACCTCATATTATTTATTCCTTTAAAACTTAATTTTTGTGGAAAATATGGATGTTTTGTTAGCATTATGTCTGATTGACAAGACAAGAAAGCGTCAGGAGTCATGAAATTGAAACATGACCCACATGAGGCTTAAACCTCGGTCCCAATGAATACCTGGAATATGTTCATGCAGAACTGAGTACTGTTTATAATCCACTTCTGCATTTTTATTAACAACAATATTAAGATATTAGGAAAAGAAGTTTAATAGGTCATTTAAAGTGATCTTAAATACAGTTCAGTTTCAGAATCTATTTTTTGTCCCTTGCTTTAGGAATCTGCATATTTATAGATCGCAGCGAGAGGTATGGCCAGTTTTAAATTCAGGATCTCTGTTGGGATTTGTGTGGGTCGAAAACACAGAGGTCTCTGTGTGAGGGCATGAAAACTGTGTCTGTTCCTAATGCATGCGGACTTCTGAAGTGTATTCTGGGAAATATGGAGGAAATACCTGGTCAGACCCATAGGAGTGACATACCTTACTGAGGCCTGGATGAATCAACACTTTGTAAGGCTTGTAAAGAAGTCTTTGATTTATGCAGACTCAGAATGAGTTTAAAAGTGTACTGTATACTGGGTTCCTTGGAAAAAATAAGGATGTACTTCTAGAAAAAAATTAGTGCCATGTTTTTTATTTTATTTTTTACTCTGTTTTAGTAAAATCTTGAGCACAGCTTGAGAAACACATTCACACTTTTCAGAGCTTCTGAGTAACAAGGTTGTTGTCTTAATTGCTATATTGTCTGAGAGGTGACCACAACTAATGCCATTGGTTGTGTTATGCAGCCAATCAGCTCGGAGCCCTTACCTCGGGTACATCAAAGGTCACCACTGTTTTGGTTTCACGCTTTTTGCTTGCCACCATTGGCTCGCTGCAGTTCTGTAATTAAAGCGGTTAAGTTCAATTAAATGACCCAAGAAAATAACCCAAATGTTGTAAAGCTGAGACATTACGGCACTTAATGACGGGTGTCCTACTGTGTTAAGTTGCTATTTGAATGGTTTACTTTATGCTCAAGCTGGGGGTCTGAACGTCATATACTTTTTCACACACACAGGAACTTCTAGACAAACTACCTGCTTTGTAACCAGCCTAAGATGTTTACAAATGACTCGTGGGTCATTAGCAGCACTGCATCTTTCCTATTGCATATATGTGCCTTGCTGTAAAACATTTAATCTATCAATAAAACCAGTTCCTTTTTGGCCTTTTTGAAAACATCTGAGAAAGTTCACAAATAAAACAACTTTTAAATGCTAATTGGTTGCACTCCAATCCCCAGCCTGAATTTTTCGACCAATCCTGGTTTATCTGGTAAATTTTCAGAATAGTGCCAACAGCAATTCAGATGTAGCTTGGCATAATATTATTTGTGATATGGTTTGTCCTGAAGCATAATAGCATTTAAGTATCATCTTTGTTTCAGGTGTTTCTGTTAAAACGCCTTTAGAAAAATTTTACAGACAAGCTCAACTGGTAGAGCATTACAGTAGCAGCCCAAAGTTAATGGAGCCGATTCCCAGGGAGTAGCCGTATTGTAAAAACATACAGTTTGAATGCACTGCCTGCTGAAAAATCTAGCTAAGACCAACATAAGCTGGTTTTAGCTGGTCTCCCAGCTTGGTTTAAGGTGGTTTTGCTGGTCTAGCTGTGTTTTGGTCACTTTTTAAGCTTGTCTAGCTGGACTTAGCTGGTAAGGGTGGAAGACCAGCTGACTCACCAGATTTGCCAGGCTGGGATGACCATCTTAAACCAGCTACTGCCATCTCAAATCATCTAAAACCAGCAACCAGCTTATGCTGGTCTTTGCTGGATTTTTTAATAGGGCTGTAAGTCGCTTAGGTTATAAGCATCCCCCAAATGCATAAATGTATTTCTTTGCATTTCAATAATTATAGTGAGTTTGCAAGCTTATTTGCTCTGGGAGGTCAGAATGTCTAAAATAAAAATGATGGCATGAAACATGCTATTCAGTTTTAATGAGGAGGTTTAGCATCCCCTTGTTTTACTGGGCACACCTGAGCATTTTGTTTATTCAGTTGGGTTACAGAGAGCAGTGTAAACACACACACACACACACACATGCGCGCACGTACACACACAAGCCGTCCTCTAACAAGTTGCAGCCTGCTGTTTTTTCGCTGTGGTTGCCTCCCTGCTAGATATCATAGTCTCTCTCTCTCTCTCTCTCTCTCTCTCTCTCTCTCTCTCTCTCTCTCTCTCTCTCTCTCTCTCTCTCTCTCTCTCTCTCTCTCTCTCTCTCTCTCTCTCTCTCTCTCTCTCTTTTGTGCCAAGTGGGAATTTTAATTCTAATGCTTCTTAGCAGGTCCAGGTCTCGTACCAGTAACAAGTATCAGCCATGACAGCGCTTGAAAGCTTCACACATCACATAAGGAAGATCTGGTCCATATATAGTTTATAAGAGACATATGACCTAAAAATTCAAAAGATCTTACAATATAAAGTGCCACACTATACAATACATATGATATTGGCACGAAACAGATTTTATTACAGTAATTTTGTGACTGTTTTCTTATGTATTTAATAAGGTGTTGACCAACAGGTTTAATGAACTGTTGCTTATCCATAACATACTCAACAGATTTTATCTGAGATGTTTCCTGTTGGGATTCCTCTAACCAGGTGTTTCGTGATGACACGTGTTTTATATACCGGCTTATGAACTTTAACAATGAGAGCAGAATTTCCCATTGTCTGGATAATTAGTTTTTTGCAATACTAGAGAGAGAATGTCTCAAATACACATTTTAATACATTGTTAGTTAGTTAGCTACATTTTAAAGGGTAAGCACATAGCTAATTGTAACCATTGACCTCCATAGTAGGAAAACAAATATAAAAAAGTATTATGATATTTTGATAAATGATGGTAAGCACCCCTCGCTTTTAAAAAACATAGAGAAGCTACGGAGTCCGCCACCGGACAAACATGTCATCGTCGGAGACAACTTAGTAAAAAAATGTGTCCGTTAAGGGCTTCTGTAAAAAAAATGGCGGCACAAAATGGCGACTCACATGTAAGGGGACCCTCTGTGTATGTAGATAAAAAAGTCTCGTTCTAAGGTAATAAACACATAGCGGTTCATTATACAAGCTCTTTATACACCCCTGATAATATAGTTTTGTATATTATTTTGCATTTCTGTCAAGAGATCCTTCTAAAAATTACACACTGCACCTTTAATATTATATTCATGCTGTGCTATAATATGATTATTTACATTTACGTTTATGCATTTGGCAGACTTTTTATCCAAAGCGACTTTAAGGTATACATTTTATCAGTATATGTTTGTTCCTTGGTGTTGAACCTAACCAACATCAGCATCCAGGACCAGATCTGTCAGTATTATAATTTAATAAAGGTTTTCTTTGTTGTATTGAGCATACAGTATATATTTAACAGTGTGTATCTTTTTGTCTTTCTCTCAGGGTGATATCCAGCAGCTACTGATTGTGGCTGATCCCAAAGCAGCCTACGACTACTGTGAACACTACAGCCCAGACTGTCACGTACCTCACAAAGACACATTACAAGCACAGGAACCAGAGGAGGAGGTTAGTCAGCAGGACATACTATGACCTTCAGAGGAAAGGGTCTTTGCTGCCATACCCACAATACCCACATGCCAACTCTTTTGACACTGTGACACAATTTGTGTAGTGATCTTATGTCACTATCTGGCCCAACGTATCTATTTAATAACAAAGCAAACATTGAAAATCATACATTGGTGAAATCTGTCTATAAAACTTATTTCAAGCATTTGGGTTATATTTATCTAATCTATTAAGTGGTTTTAAATATAGTTCATATTGATAGATGCAGAAAATGCATGCAACAATAGATCATAGACAGAAAGGTCAATAGCACCCTGTCTGTACCATGACAGTTCAGATATCTGTAATCGATTTTAACCATTACATCCGGCTGAAGCTGGAAGTGGGTCGACATATCCGTGAGACATCAATAAACCTCTTTCTCGTGCCTTATCATAGCAAACGTGTAGCTAAGATGCTGTTCTCATAAGAGAAATGCATCACCAGCCAGCTGGCTGTTGTATTTGCATTCATATTGTGTATAAAGATTAGCATATACTTGTGTTTGAGCTTTGTATTTGAGTCGGTGGCTTAGTGAGCCTTCCTGCTGTTTTGGTGGGTGTTGTTTGTGTGGAATTGAGAGGAAGAAACTGTGAAAACTATATCAGATGAAAGTTATTAAACTGTTCATTCATTAATTACCATCATAATTGATGAATGAGTACAGGGCTGGTCATGTCCTTTTTTTTTCGTAAAATTGACTTTGAAAAGCTGAATCTAACATTTTATAATAATATTAATATCTAAATAAAGTTTATTAACTAAGTTCGGGGGGTGCATGGTAATCCAACCAATCAGCACAAAGATATTTTGTATATTTTGTTTAATTTTCATTTCATTTTGGTGTGTTACTTTAAAAAATATATAAAAATATAAAATAATACAAGTATTTTCAAGAATCTTCAGTATTGTTTCGGCCCAGAATTTTCACTTCGGTGCATTACTAGTTGTAACCACTGATCTATATAAATCATTGTATTGCACATAAAATGATTAACGTAAATCCAGTCATTTATATAAATCAGTGGTTGTAACCAAGAAATAGCTTTGTTCTGATTGGCATCATATATAGCAACTTATTACCAATTCTAAATCATAAAATTGACCAGCATTTGTTTTTTGTTTTTTTTGAAGCAGCTTGAGCCTAAACCTAAAGCAAAACCAAGCTTAAGCTAAACTGCTGAAAATCTTAAATTCATCTACAGTATATTCGCACAAACTATATTGCACAGGATATGTACATACTGTGTGTAAAGTTAATTATAATTAAAATTCCAGTCAACACATAAAGTTTTATATGTAATGTAACTTTAAAATGGTGTTTATAATGGGAATTTCTTTAGATCTGAGTTTATAATCTGCCCTGTTTTAAAAAAGGGAGACTGTAAATTCCACACTGAAACTCCATATAGTTTTAGGCGATTTCAGGCTTTGGCTTTTATCTTTTTTCACGACTGTCCCTGATGTACCGAGCCCTTTGATTTAGCCTCTGTACACCCACCTGTATCAAAATAAGTACATCAGGTGTTACACATTAAAGTAATGAATACAGTATGTACTATGTGCCTCTCTCACATAATAATTAGTCAATCCTGTAAGTCTAACTCTTTCTTTGTTTGCTGTTTTATTTAAGCATTCCTTTTGCTTTTAAGATTTTTTAACCATAACACAGCAGACTAATGTCTAATGTGACAAGGATTTGACACATTGTAAAACAGAACTGAACCATAACATTATGTAATGCACCCAAAGGGTAGATTACATTCTCCATATAGAGCTATATTGTTTGGACATGCTTTACTAACCTTTCTTTTGCCCTCTCCCTGTATGCAGTACACAACTGAATTCGGTGAATCATATGATTATTATGAAGGAATGACCCCAACAGCGACAGATGAATATTCTGAGTCGCAGGTAAATGCAGGAATCTTAATGCCTTTGTGATGTCATGGGACATCTTGCTGTCAGTCTTAGAATCTTTTGGCTCCTCCCATTTTTATGTGCTTGATGACATAGGGCAAACGTATGAGAGCTAAAGATCATATGTTTATATTTCATTACAGAATATTAATATTAATACACTTTAATCCATTAACACACCTTGAACTTGTTTAAATAGTTAACCTACTTTTGCCCATGTAGTGTATGTTTGTCCATGTATGTGGTTAATGTCTATTCCAGTTCTGTCTTGTGTGTTTGTTGAGTATACGAAAAGAAAATACCTTCTTTGTGAACTCATCTCGGTTAAACTTTGGATACTGTTTATTGAACGCTTATTTGGTTCCCTGGATAAGTTTCAGGATAGCTGGAATTTCTTTGAAGCAAGTCTGAAGTTTGGTTTCATATAAAAACGCCAATTAATCCTTGCTTAAAGGGACACTCCATTTTTTTTAAAAATATGCTAATTTTCCAGCTCCCATGGAGTTAAACATTTGATTTTCACCGTTTTGGAATCCATTCAGCTGATCTTCGGGTCTGGCGCTAGCACTTTTAGCATAGCTTAGCATAATCCATTGAATCTGATTAGACCATTAGCATCGCACTCAAAAATAGCCAAAGAGTTTCGATATTTTTCCTATTTTAAACTTGACTCTACTGTAGTCACATCATGTACTAAGACTGACAGAAAATTAAAAGTTGCGATTTTCTAGGCAGATATGGCTAGGACTATACTCTTAAACTGTCATAATAATCAAGGACTTTGCTGTCGTAACATGGCTCCAGCAGGCGTAGTGATTACGTAGTGCCCGAAAATAGTCCCTAGTATCTTAGCAGGGGACTATTTTCGGGCACTGCATAATATCACTACGCCTGTTGCAGCCATGTTACGGCAGCAAAGTCCTTGCTAATGGTCTAAACAGATTCAATGGATTGTGCTAAGCTATGCTAAAAATGCTAGCGCCAGACCTGAAGATCAGCTGAATGGATTCCAAAACTGTAAGAATCAAGGTTTATACTCTAGGGGAGCTGGAAAATGAACATATTTTCCCAAAAAGTGGAGTGTTCCTTTAATGTCCCCGATTATATATGTCATCCTGAATGTTGTTGATGTGCTCTGTCTGTTTTACTTTCACCATAACCTTTCTCCAGAGAGTGAAACGTAGTGTCCCCAAGACATTGAAGAGGACGAAAAAGACCCCAAAAATGTTTCACCAACCCTATAAGTTCCAGGCTCTAAAAAAGGCGGCAATTAAAATGTTAGTTACTAAGAAGAAGAGTTTTGGACACCCGCATTCAACATCATGGGGACACGCCAATCTAGGGGTAATATTACAAGAATAGTTCAGATGTGAACACATCAAGATCTCCTTTCAGTCAGGGAAATCTCTGATGATAGTCTGAGCTTGCCGTCCGCCCTCCTCTCTACACTAGACCGTCCAGGGACGCAGTCGGTCCTAGGGGTTCGACCTTGTAACGCTTGTCATTTCATTCCTTGTAATTCCTACTTTCTTATTTTCTTCCCCCTTTCCTCTCACTGTAAACTGCTTTAGCTTAACAATGTAGACGACGGGGGCTATACAGAAAGTGATATTGACTACGGAACGGTAGATGCTACCGAAACTCTGTCTCCGGTCGAAAACTCTGGACCAAATCAGGTAACTCTTCGATTTTCCTGTAAGCTTTGTTGTGTTGCGAGGGTCATTAAACGTGTGGGAGAAGAAAGACGAACAATTCCGAACAAGGAAGTATTTGCTATGAAATGACAAAGACAACACAATTGAAAAGCAAATTCGCAATTGTTTTGTGTTTTATACTCAAGGAATGTCATTTCAAGAAATGTCATAAATTGTGCACGAAACTCGCCATGTTTTCTGTTTGGCAGATCACTTCATGTACAATTTAAAAATATTAAGCCAGTATTTCTCAGCGGGTTGCCATGCCATTTATGTCAGCCCATTTTGTAGCATCACTGATAAGATAATGCAATAATGCGTTTCCTAAGCAAGCTGATGTAAAGCATCCGCATGCTGATATGAACATCGAATTAAACATTCAAAAGGAACGTCACAGTATTTGCCTTGTTGAAAATTTCTGCACTGTCAGAAAGCTGTCTCTGGGGCAGTATCACAGTTTTAAAAGGTCCTACACTGCAAAAAAATGAATTTCAAGAAAAAATTGTCTTAGTAATTTTGTCTTGTTTTCGGTAAAATATCTAAAAATTCTTAAATTAAGATGCTTTTTCTTAATGAGAAAAACGACCCAAGAAAATAAGTTTAGTTTTTAGACCAAAAATGTCAAATTTAAGTGATTTTGTGCATAAAACAAGCAAAAAAATCTGCCAGTGGGGTAAGCAAAAAATCGTGAAAAATTTTCTTAAACACAAAATTCAAGATAAATGCAAGAAAAATTTGCTTACCCCATTGACCATTTTTTTGCTTGTTTAATGCACAAAAACACTTAAATTTGATATTTTTGGTCTAAAATCTAGAATTATTTTTGGGTCGTTTTGCTCATCAAGAAAAAGCATCTTAATTTAAGAATTTTTAGATATTTTTACTGAAAACAAGACAAGCAGTGTATATGTACCATTCAGGTACAGATATGTATACAGTTCATACCATTATGTACTAATATGGCCTCCTTGGTACCCGTATGTACTCAAAGGTGTACTTTTTTTAAAGTGTACCTCCCCAGTGACAGCTAGGAGCCATTATTTGACTTTTTTCTGACAGTGTGGCACTGCTGGTTTGCTTATATTGGTGTCAATGGTTTTGGTAACAACAAGCAATCACTGCTTTTGTGTTTATTGCAATGTTTGTCAAATGCATTGAGTACAGTAACATTTCCGTGTATTTTATATTTATAATTTTAACATGTAACTGTTACTGTATTCTGCATTTGATCACACCATACATGCTTTAAATTGTGCAAATATAAAAACCTCTTAGACTTCATATATATCTGTCTTGTTTTACCTTTGAAAAAAATAATTGCTTTTTAACAGTACCATATTGTGTAAAAAAGACAGAAATATATTGAAGTCTCTAATAGACTGCATATTATTTAAAATGTGATGAATATTGCCTTTTAATCATTAAGTTAACGCTTTATTTGTCCCCCTGTTAATAAAACAAAAATGCTCACACATTTTGCTCAAATTAACAATTGCTTTATTTTTGCCTTTTTATCCAAATATATTAATTCTTAACGGGACAATAAAGCGTTACCTTTTTGCTGCACAAAATTAAATGCTTTTCCTAATATGCTCTGCATTAGAATATAAACACAGTAGTGTTTGCTTTAACTAACATCCATTTTCCCTCCGTTGCTCAAATTTTCCTCCCGCCACATTATCTGGATAAAATAAGGCTGAGGAAGAAGAGGGTTTTAGTGACTTTGTCACTGAGAGGCATGAGGTTGCTCTGGACCCGACCGCTGCCCCGGAGGCTGTGTTGCCTGGTGGTACCACTGAGCCCGTTGGATTGGATGCGTATGACTTTAAGGAGTATGATCTTAAGGAGTATGATGTGACTGGGCTTGATAAAAATCAGTATGAGTACGGAGCGTACGATGAGTTCGGCAATGTTGCTCCGAACCCCACGGCCAATTATGAGGACGCTTTTGGCCCAGGGGTCGCCGCGGAAACCGACATAGATGAGACTGAAGTGAGGTCGGAAGTAAGTATGGATCCGAGCTGCATGGACAGCTGATGGGGTTGTTGTGCTCGAATCCTATTCTGCATGGGGTCCATCTTTGTAGACAACTTCTGGTTTGACTTTTTTCGGTGGATTGGTTTATGCTAATGGACTCTATTCTTTCATAATTTACTTGCATGGATCGGTGAATGGTGATAGTTTACCTTTAACCTATTCCTATAGTAGGTCGACTCTTTGGCATCTTTAAAACATACTTTAGAGACTTATGCACCTTTTCAATTTGCCTGAATTTCCAAAAAAATCTGATTTTTCCCTTTCACCCATTAAGTCATCCAAAGCACACTTTCATAAACACACAAATCTTTACACCGACGCTCTTAACCTGTGATTTGAACTCCCTGACTGTCAGTGCCTTATCTTCCATGGTGCCCCAGGGACACAGCAATTACCCCATACCACAGACCCAGCTGTCTGCACATACACACCCTTCTCCTCCTCCTTTCCCTAAAGAAGCTCATACTTCCCCCATGTATTTTCCAAACTTTCAGCGCACCAGTAGCCATCTTATCACCCACCTGTGCACAGGTTCAAGGGTGTGATGATGTCATAGTTTACTACGGTATATTTCACACATATATTCCTCATTCACTTAACACTCTGTCACATATCTATCTATCTATCTATCTATCTATCTATCTATCTATCTATCTATCTATCTATCTATCTATCTATCTATCTATCTATCTATCTATCTATCTATCTATCTATGTGCCTGACTGTCTCATTTTTTATTCCTTTATGTTTGCAGGTTGGAGGAGGTGCTGTTTCGGGACAGAAAGGAGAAAAGGGAGAGCCTGCAGTTATTGAGCCGGTGGGTTAGAGACAACAATGCACAAACCTATCCTTCAACACTTAAAAGGGACATATCACGAAAATCAGACGTTAAAGTGCTACGATTGGGTCCCCAATGCTTCTATCACACTAGAAATGTGAAAACGTTCAACCCAATAAACCATTCTCTGCAAGCATGTGAAAAATTAGGTCATTGAAATTTGGCTCTCCTTATGATGTCATAAGGAGATCTTATTATCATAATACCGCCCCTTATTCTGCCCTATCCAACCACAGCACTGCCATTTAGTTCAGAGAGAAAGAGAGATAAAAAATAATTGATAGCACAGTTGAGTTTGAATTGCATCAAACCACCATCATTTTTATCAGTGTTTGCACTTCATCAGCTCATTTGCATTTTAAAGGACACATCCAAAATGGCATTTTTGCATGCACCTACAAAGTGGCAATTTTAACATGCTATAATAAATTATCTATATGGTATTTTGAGCTAAAACTTCACTTATGTGCTCTGGGGACACCAAAGATTTTTTTGACATCTTAAAAAATTCTTGTGACATGGCCCCTTTAAGATTAAATGCCCTGTAAAGTCTAAATCGGACAGCTTAAACTTTTAATTCATGTTTGTTTGCTTTAAGGGAAGGTTTATTGTAGTACACTACTGCAAGTATGAAGCTATGTAATACATATTAATATACTGTTATGTTTTTTTTTTTATAGGGAATGCTTATTGAGGGGCCCGCTGGACCACCTGGCCCTACCGTAAGTTCATTAGCATCTTGTATTTTTCGACTTATGTGAACCACATTTGAGCTATCATTGTATTCTGATTTGTCTTTAACTTAATTTGATTTTCTCTGTTTTTAGGGACTACCTGGTCCTCCAGGTTTGCAAGGTCCCCCTGGCCCTGGTGGAGATCCAGGTGACAGGGTGAGAAATTATTACTTAGATCACTCCATGGTCCCATCTGGGCTTATGAAAGTTTCATGTTTTGCAAGATTATTATTATTTTTTTTTTAATGATTCACATTATGGCCACAAACGGTGCTAAATAGCACTAAAAGTGGTTCAGTGGCTCGTAATTAAAAGGGGAACCATTATAAGTGTTATATAGCACCTATGTAGTACCATATTGTGCTCCCTGTATATAGAACCATATCTGGTGCTATAGTGGTGCTTTATCACCCCCGGATGGTTCTTCTTAGGTGCTATATTGCACTAAAAATGGTTCCCATATGATTTCAAGCTTTTAGTGCTATTTAGCACCAATATTTTTTTTGCATTGCTAAGAGACAGAAAACAGAAACACAAAATGGATTTAGAAGATTTATTGTGTTAGTCAGTTGTAAAAAGTCATAAAGACATGTCAGCAACAAATAAATAATGCTAATTTATTCTGAACAGGGTCATGGCCGAGTCCTGACCCCAGGGCTACATTTACACCATTTCCTCTTGACATCCGGATGTAAAACGGCAACCTATTTTTTATTTTTTTTTAATCACACGATTGTTAAATGTTGGTGAAACTTTCTATCTGTCAAAAATTGGAAATATATGATATATTAAGTGCATCAGAATAAGTGGCTATTTTTTAGTAAGTAAATTCAAGCAAACAATTCCTAGGCACTCCGAATCTGTTTGTTTAGGTCTCTATTTATCTGTTTACAGTCTCAAACTGTTTGAGCATAATTATTAGAAAGTCTCACACCCACTCCAAAGTCTGTCTGGCACTCTGATGTTAGGTTTATATTGTGAATATCGCATGTCTTTGAAAACACACACACACAAACACACACACGCTACTGATAAAACTAACAGACATACCACTGCACAATATCCTCATCGGTAAATCTGATATAATGATAACGCTATTTAAATAGTAAGAATAAGAGTTTAGTAATAGTTTAAGAAGTTAACTACAGCTTGCAGAAATGCTTTAGAAATATTAATTTCAATAAAATACACAGTTGCACTTTTCTAGGTAATAAGATCTTCCTATTTCCTTTAACACTTTGATAGGAGAAACTTTAAAATAGACATTTGTAGTGTTACTTACAGTGACTACACTGCAAAAAATGACTTTCTTGTTGTTGTTTTTTTCAGTACAAATATCTAAAAATTCTTAAATCAAGATGTATTTTCTTGATGAGCAAAATGATCCTAGAAAATAAGTCTAGTTTTTAGACAAAAAATATCAAATTTAAGTGAAATAAGACAAAAAAATTGCCATTGGGATAGGAAAATAAATCTTAATATAAAAATTTATTCAAGAAATATTCAAGAAAAATGGCTTACCCCTTGGCAGATTTGTTTAGCTTGTTTTAAGCACACATTCAAATTAATTGTATATTTTTGTCTAAAAACTATAGACTTATTTTCTTGGGTCATTTTGCTCATCATGAAAATACATCTACATTTAAGAATTTTTAGATATTTGTACTGAAAGCAAGACAAAAATTTTAAGTAAGAAAGTAATTTTTTGCAGTATAATGCACTGCAAAAAAATGATTTTCAAGAAGAAAAAATATTTTTGTCTGTATTTTTGTCGTGTTTTCAGTAAAAATAAAATTTTAAATTAAGATGTTTTTTCTTGATGAGCAAAACCACCCAAGAAAATAAGTCTAGTTTTTAAACCAAACAAATCAAATTTAAGTGAATTTTTGCATAAAACAAGCAAAAAAATCTGCCAATGGGGTAAGCAAAAAAAAATCTTGAAAATTTTTCTTAAACACTAAATTCAAGAAAAAATTGCTTAACCCATTAGCAGTTTTTTAGCTTGTTTTATGCACAAAATCACTTAAATTTGATATTTTCGGTCTAAAAAGACTTATTTTCTTGGGTCGTTTTGCTCATCAAGAAAAAGCATCTTAAAGGAACAGTATGTAAGAAATTTATATAAAGTAATCATAAAATGGCCCTAATATGTAACTAGAAATTAAGAAATCATTTTCATTTCAAATACTTATATCACTGACAACAGTGGTCCAGCCAGGATATTGTCATTTAAAAAGTGGAGTTGCAGCCCTCAACTGATGTTTATGTTGTCATTTTGTGCATTGGCCACCAGTTGTGTGATTGCAGTACCAGTTGTAGCCACAAGTTTTGTGATTGCAATACCAGTTTTGGCCACAATCCTACATACTGTTCCTTTAACTTAAAATTTTTTTGATATTTTTACTGAAAACAAGACAAAAATACAAAGACATTTTTTCTTGAAAATCATTTTTTGCAGTATGGTTACTTATGCTATTTAACATCTGCCCAAACTGCAAAGGTGAAAATGTGATACAGCATTTAGTAAATATATTGTTAGACATGTAGCAGTAGTGTTTACATTTCTCTTTAGCTAAAATCATTTAAACACAAAAGTAATATTTTACTATAATAAATGGTCTCTCTCTCCCTCTCTCTCTCTCCTAAAGTCTCTCTGCCATCCTTTGATCTCCCTCCCTCTCTCATTGCTCTCCATTCTCGTACCTGGGTGTTGTCAAGTGTCAAGTTACTGAATTATATAATTTTTTTCTCTTCCCCAGGGTCCAACCGGTCGTGCTGGTCTTCCCGGAGCGGATGGTATGCCAGGCCCCCCTGGTACAATGCTGATGTTGCCAGTAAGACCCCTAAACCATCTATATATTTGCATGCAAATAAAAAAACACTAGCTAAAATGCACAGTAGTTTCACATTGCATAAAGGTATAACAAGAGACATAAGCACAGCAATGTTTATAAATGGATAAGATGTGTAGTAGTTTAACATTAATATAGTTAATGCACTGTACTGTGCCTTATTTTACTATAGTGATGGGCTTTAGTGTACTGTAGTAAATAAATTCATTTATTTAAAGTACTTCTATGTATGCATATTTTTCAATATGTCTGTTCCCTGGTATTCGAACCCATCGATGCTATCACAATGTACATAAAGTACAGTACAGTGTTTTTAAGTGTTAAAAGTGATGCTGAATGTCATGCTTGTGTCGTGCAGTTCCGTTTCGGTGGAGACAGTGAGAAAGGTCCAGTGGTGTCCGCTCAAGAAGCCCAGGCTCAGGCGATACTCTCACAAGCCCGGGTGAGTACACAACATAGGCAAAGCAAGCAAATGGCTCCACTATTTTAGCTGTTTGCCGAGGGGGGAGGTGGGCGACTCTTTACTGTTTGTAAGAAAAAGGAGGGGTGGAAGGTCAAAGGGCGGGGGAGAGATTTAGTCTGGCCTTGTTTGCGCTAAAACAAGAGTGAAACGGAGCTGCAGAATGTCTTTTGACTCACGACGGTTAAAAATACTTGCAAGGTTCACGACCCGCAGAGGGGCGACAGGTGTTGCACATTAGTGTGAGCGCTAATATCTGTCTTTGACAAATGTGCACACTTCCCCACCTCCTCTGGTTTCTCATAAAGACATTAGGTGTCTGACTGTTATCACCGAAAATGTATCATTCGGGATGTTTTCTGATTCTTTGGTCTGTGTCCACAGCTCGCCATGAGAGGTCCATCAGGTCCTATGGGTCTCACAGGAAGATCAGGCCCTGTGGTGAGTTTCAGTTACCCCATGACCTCTGAAAGGGTCTCGCTCGCTCCAGCATGGTGCATAGACAGCCACATTCCCTAAACTTGATCCAGTTTAGTACACCAATTCAATAAAATGCACTGAAACTAAATATTGAGGTCTTGTAACTTAAAAAATTCGACTTATTTTGCTCCACCAAGTGCTCAGTTTGTGCTCCATTAAGCAGAAGACCTTTGACTGTTAGCTGGTTTCAACAAGACCTGTTGATACACGATCAGCCAGTCGACTCAAGTCTAAACCACTTCAGGCAGGAAATTTTCCAGCTCAGATACGACAAACTAATAGCAGAGATAGGAAAAAAATGAATGTTCTAGACAAGAAACAACACAGGTAGTCAAACCAGGACTAACATGCATGAAAGACTAAACATAAATCAGGCTGCGATCTTTAAAATTATAATATTTATCTCAAAGAGAAAACTGTTTGAAGGATGGTTGTGAATCCTTAGATGTGTAATTTTAAAGCAGACATTACTTACAATTCCAAATTATTCCCAGTTTTTTTTTTTTATTGTAGGGTGCATTTAAGGAATAGACACAAACTTAGCCTACTCTTAAATTTTCTTTTAAATCAGAAAAAAAAATATTATATGTCTGACTTGAAAGGGCACCATCATTCAGTCATCATATGCAGATGCTAAAAATACATTGACAATCCTCCAAAACAACTACAATGTTTCTTAAGTACTCTGTAAGAAATCTCTGTAAGGAGCTGTATTTGCTGAGAAAGATTGCCACCTGCTGTTTGTATGCATACAATGCAGAAGTGTAATATACTGTACTGAATGGCTGTGTTATAATACAAACATGTTGGGTGGATCTGATGATGTCTGATGTCTGTCCTCAGGGTCTTCCAGGACCTCCTGGACTGAAGGGAGAGAGTGGAGATCCTGGTCCTCAGGTAAGATTGTTGAGACGGTTAAATTGCTTATTTTTTACATTTTGCAGACATACATGTCATGTAATAATTTACATACCTACATAATTATGTATCTATCCAACACAGGGTCCAAGAGGTATGCAAGGCCCACCAGGACAAATGGGCAAACCCGGCAAGAGGGTAATTTTTTCTTTTATAAGTAAACACCAAATCAAGTGTAAAAAAAAATGGTTGCTGAAAACTGTCCACCTACATATTGTAACACCCTGTGAAATCTATATTATAAAACATAAGATTAAAGGAAAACACCACCGTTTTTCAATATTTTACTAAGTTTTTACCTCAACTTAGATGAATTAATACATACCTGTCTTTTTTCAATGCGTGCACTTTTAATCTTTGTACAGCGCTTTGTAAATGTGTTAGCATTTAACCCCATTCATTCCTATGGCTCCAAACAAAAGTTTTATTTTGTGCCACCATACTTACTCGTGTAACTACTCATGTAACTACTCTTTAAATAGGGAAAACATGGAAGTGTTTGATGGCTTCTAAATTCATCCCTGTTTGGAGCCATAGGAATGAATGGGGCTCGGCTAAATGCTAACACATTCACGAGGCGCTGTAGAAAGAATAAAAGTGCATGCATTGAAAAAAGATAGCTATGTATTAATTCATCTAAGTTGAGGTAAGAACATAGTAAAATATTGAAAAATTGTAGTGTTTTCCTTTAACACACTGCAAAAAATGATTTTCAAGAAAAAAATTTTTTTTAGTATTTTTGTCTTTAATTTAAATTCTTAAATTAAGAAGCTTTTTCTTGATTAGCAATACAACCCAATAAAATAAGTGTACTTTTAGACCAAAACTATCACATTTAATTGATTTTGTGCATAAAAACAAGCAAAAAATTCTTGAACATTTTTCTTAAACACTAAATTCAAGAAATTTTTTTTGCTTGTTTTATGCACAAAATCACTAAAATTTAATATTTTTGGTTAAAAAAAACTAGATTTATTTTCTTGGGTCATTTTGGTCACCAAGAAAAAGCATCTTAATTTAAGAATTTGTATATATTTTTACTGAAAACAAGACAAAAATACTAGGATTTTTTTTCTTGAAAATCATTTTTTGCAGTGCAACATATACATTTTACATTTAAATTCATTGAACTCTGGGATTCGAACCTATGAGCTTTTAAGCTCTTAATGCAATGCTCTACCAGTTAACCATGAGCCAAATACTACTTGGATAATTTAGGACCTTTCATGAATTCCCTGTGTCTGGTTAGTGAGTGGACACATAATGATTTCTAAATGTTATCATCTTTGATGTGTCTGTGACAGGGGCGTGCTGGAGCCGATGGGTCCCGGGGAATGCCTGGAGAGTCAGGAGCCAAGGTACAAAAAAACTACATTTTTCTCATTCTTTACTCACATATTTAGAATCAAATTGAATAGTTATAATCTATACTACCTTACACCCATCAGTCTATATTTTATACGTACTGTGAGATAAATGTTTAAATGTTTTATCTGGTCTTCACAGGGTGACAGAGGTTTTGACGGGCTTCCAGGTCTACCTGGTGAGAAGGGACATCGTGTAAGTACGGGTAGTCAAGGCACACACACATAACTCAGGGGAACCCTTCAAAACTTTGTCTTTGTGGCAGAAATTGGTCAAAGTAAATGGACAGGATTGTCAAGAATGGGTTCATGAGTAATAGATGAAGAAATTTGTCCAACTTGTGCTTTTCTTGATAGTCTGACATGTAGCTGAATCACAACACTGTCAACATACTGTGTTGAAATACTTTTGGTCAACGATTAAATTCAGATTCAATTATTCCTGTATAATGTCATAACTTTACTGGGTTAAGTTTGTCTTTGTGTACCTACTGTCATAATAATACTGGGTTCCCTTTCAGTCGGTCACTACGATGTCACGTCGTGCCCGACGAATTGGGACGTGACGTCTCCGTTCCCTAGGGAACGAGAGTTACATCCGTAACCGAGACGTTCTTCATCATCTATTGTAGTTTCCTACATGCAAATCCTTTATCTTCAAATGCCATGTTTCTTTTGGGAAAGGTCATAATCATTTACCATAATTAAAGTAGATACATTTGTCTAAAATGCACAAAAACAAGCAGCCATTATTTGTTAGCAACTAAAATAATGAGGGCACAAGACAACAAGGATGTCAAACAGGCACCAGACTGTGTAGATAGTAATACAAAATATATAATACATTTGTAATGAGTAGATACAGCTTGCACTTGTTTTTCACATTTCCTACATTGATTTTGAAGAAAATCTGAGGAATGGATAAAAGGTGAAACGTGCACAGATAAATGGTCTCTAGATGTCACTGCAATACCCTTTCAAAAAGCACACATTTCCAAATATGTACAATATGCTCCGGTGACAGCTTGGGACCGTTTTTTGAGCATTCCCTTTGATGGGCTCCAAAAAGGGTCCCTAACGTCTTCTTTTCTATCTCTAACAGGGTGAGAATGGTCCTCCTGGACCCGCAGGATCTCCCGGAGAAGATGGACCAAGGGTAAGTGCTTCTCTTAAAAACCGGAAGTGCCCTCAAAAATCTGTTGATTTAACTATAAAAATAACTCCATGGTTTTTTTTTCAGGGAGAAGATGGAGAAATCGGACCGAGAGGTCTGGCTGGTGAGAGCGTAAGTGCATACCTAATTGTAATTTAGTTACAAACTAACTTTTATTTATTTCCAATTTGCCACCAGGGGGCAGTAGATCTCAATAGTCTATTTATGATGCACCTGAGAATATTTGCACTCTGTAATCTGAACTTCTGTATCTTCACAGGGCCCCAGAGGTCTGCTTGGTCCTAGAGGTCCTCCTGGGCCACCCGGGCAGCCTGTAAGTGATTTTCTATATCATTTTGCGAACGTTGGTGGCTTTCTGTTAATCTCTCACCGTTGATTTCTGCAGGGAATTGCTGGTGTTGATGGTCCACACGGTCCCAAAGGAAACATGGTAAGAGATGTGATTAACACAGCCTAAGCATTCCCGAGATAAAATAAAGCAGCGAAGCTATATATCTTTATGTGTTAGCCTAATGGTTAGTGTTTAAGATGTGCACTTGGCCAAACCAAAAGACTGTGAGCTTTAAGGGTTAATTGCTTCACAATACGGATAAACATATCATGCATGTCCTTACAGATAGTTTAACAGTAGAAAATGTTTTTAAATGAACCTGTGTAGATCCCAGATGTGTTGTTGTACATTCTAGCATTGTGACGCTTCCCATCTCTCTGTTATATAGGGACCACAGGGAGAACCAGGCCCTCCGGGACAACAGGGAATCCCAGGAACACAAGTGAGTACAAACACATCTTAGACATAGAGAGTTCAAACTTGAGTTAATATGACGTTTAACTAATTATGTTCATCATTATCGTGATCTTTGTACCAGCCGGTCCTATTGCTGTCCATTTATTGTAATTTCTTCCATCCACTATGTCTCCCTTCACAGTGTGTATAATAAAACAAGGATTTTATGCCGAGGATTATTTGTTAATTGTCCCAGACCTGTTTTTCTTGTGCATTGATTTTGGCGAATTAAATAAGAGATAAAATGAGTTATTATCCAGACAGATTTATTTTTGAATGCTTGTTTTCAAATGGCTCTCTCTCTCATTGAGGCTCAGACGATGCAGTAAAATATTTTTGCTGGTCTGAGAAAGCGTCTCATTCATAAAGTCCCACCAGCAGTGGTCAGATCAGTCATCTCAGATTTCTCTTTAGAGCTAACATACACGCACGGATACACACATGCACACTGTTATATACACAAATACAGTAGATCAGCGGCTGTAAATACACACACAGTAAACATTTGTGTTTGCACACACACACACACTCAGACACGCTATGCAAACACTGGTGATCCTGCCAATAGACACACAGTCGCAGTACAATAAGTCCATTATTTGGCATACGTCGTCAGTAAGGGGCAGCTCTCTACCACAACGTACCCCTGTATCTCCCCACCCTGTTTCCACGGCGACAAAGCTTGAGATTTTCTGTCTGTTTTTTTGTTGTACAGGGTCTTCCAGGTCCGCAGGGTCCCATCGGGCCGCCAGGAGAAAAAGTAAGCATGTCAATAAATGTCTTTATAGATTTTTTATTATACAGCAAGTCAGGTGTTTCTGTACTGATTATTAAAAAATAAGGGGCTTTAGTTAACTAAAATAATTGTAAAATGATACAGTGTATACAGTGTATATTGTTTTTCATAAAAGATATGATTTGGGATTCTGTGCGTTAAACTTACCTTGCATCATTTCTCCATGCAGGGTCCTCATGGAAGGTCCGGTTTGCCTGGATTGCCTGGCGCTGATGGACCTCCTGTAAGTATAGGATCTCACTTTTGAAAAATATATAGTATATGATCTTTTCACATTGGATTGCCAGCTTGCAAATTGACTTTTACAAGAACCTTAACCAGATTTTTACCTTTATGCACATTTTGAATGCTAACAATGATAATATGGTGCCCGCGGGCATTACATATTTTTTTTATATATTAGCTTGGCTTCTTTTATGTATGTTAACATTTTAAATAATGATAAAACATATCAACAAGTAAAAAATAAATAAAATCAACAAGTAAAACCAAAAAGTTTTGAGTAGACTATATCAAAAAAGTTATCACAATTGAGAAGACACATGTTTATGAAAGCTCTCATTCACAGCTATTAGCAATTGTCTACCTTTATTTTATTTTATTTTATTTTATTTTATTTTACAAAAAGCACATCACCTTTACTACAATACACAATTGCCTCAATTCACAATTGGAACCCATAATATAAGAAATTATTATTCATAGTTGCTAACACAAAAAATGTGATTTAATGCTTTTGTGGTTAATGCAGGTTGATCGATCATTCATTTAAAGTCTCATCAAAGAGAAAGCACCAATAAAATAATGTTTTAAAATTAAAAAAGCAAACACTGCAGCTAACACACACACACATTACTCACAAAATTCATATCTACTGTCTTTCTATAGGGACATCCTGGAAAGGAGGGTCCACCTGGAGAGAAAGGTGCTTTGGTAAGCACACAGCATTTTTAAATTTTCTTCTCATTCATGATGTCAATATCAAATTAAGTCTCAAATTGTACCCGAAAAGCTCTTTTTAAGTTAATTCAGTCATATATATTTTGATTTCACAATGCATATTTCATAATATTCCTCTGTTGTCATTCTCAGGGCCAACCTGGTCCCCAAGGGCCCATCGGCTATCCTGGCCCTCGCGGTGTGAAGGTAAAACAGTCCGCGTGTTGAATTGAGAAGAGTGCTTGTGTAAAGTAAAATTGTGTAATCACATACCTTTCGTTTTTTAGGGTGCAGATGGCGTTCGCGGTCTAAAGGGAGGCAAAGGAGAGAAGGTGCGTATATATTCACGCTAAATCCATCAGCTACTGTAGATGTTATTAGTGTCACGTAACTTTAATGGCACAATGAGCATTGAAAGTGTCCACAAAATACTCACATCATATCAAGTGCTGTTTAATCATGCAGATAGGCTGAATGATCATAACACTTACTATGTACTTAAAATCACTCTGTATCGTTTGATTACATCCAAATCCGTGCAATGCTCTCTTGTTCATACCATCAACAAATTTTGAAACTAATCAGCGGGATTCTTAATAGAAATGGTTTGAATATGAAATGCAGTGATACGCCGTGGATGTGATGCTTAAGTGCCATCATGCCAAGGGTGAGAGGTTTAGCAGCGCCCAAAGCCACATAAAGCATTACTGTGAAGTGTGACACAAATGCCATTATGCACACAAACACATGCAAGAAAATTTTAATACAATATAGTTACTTGGAGACTGGGGTTTACTTTACTGCAATACTACATTATTGCCACCAGGGGGGAGTGTAGTACAACTATAAGCAATGACCAAGCTTCTTTATCTATATGCATAAACTACAGCTTCATCACTTCTACAAGATTTCCCTGAAGTCTCTGTTAATTAAACCGTTTTCTCTCATTCTGCTTTTCAGGGTGAAGACGGTTTCCCAGGTTTCAAGGGAGACATGGGTCTCAAAGGCGACAGGGTAAATATACAACATTCAGCCACTTTGGCATCCAGCCCATGCTAATTTTACTGCATAGATAATAGCGGGCAGCTCTGATTGCTTGATTTGTGTGTGTGTTTAGGGTGAGCTCGGATTGGCCGGCCCCAGAGGTGAGGACGGACCTGAGGGCCCGAAGGGTCGCGCAGGCCCCAATGGTGAAATTGGTCCCTTGGGCCCTGCAGGAGAAAAGGTACATTTCTACGGTTTACTGAAGCTGAGATGTGGACTTTGTGTTCTGTGTATTAAAATCACACAAGATTCCTTTGTCCAAATACATCCTTGGATTTTTTCCCAACAGGGCAAACTTGGTGTTCCGGGATTACCTGGCTATCCAGGACGTCAAGGGCCAAAGGTACGCGCTCATATTAAACACGACACCTGTACCTACATCACGATTTGTTCCCTTATAAGCTAGACAACAACTTCTCTCATTAGCATGAACTAATGCCCTCATGAGAATGAATTATGCATTGAGCACTGAGAAAGGCTTTTTTTACTATGGACAATGCATGCCAAGATTGTTTCCCTCGATGTTGGGGATGCTGGTCACGCAAGCTACAAGAACATATCTGAGTACAGATGCCTGCGTTAGACCTCAGCGGCTTTTATCGACAACAGCAGCAGCCAGTCTGATTTAATTCGGCCCCGAACCAGACCCTGATGTGGCCTTGGAGATCTGGAGACCCTCTGACTGTGTTACAGAAGCACAGTTTACTTAGTTTGGGCTGTTTTAGTGCACCTAGGGGAGTTCAGCTGGGCATTTGTTGGTAAACCTGCTAAATCTTGTACAAGACATTGTGTATTTCTGTTTCCCTGTGGCTCGACCAGTCATTGGATTGATTCAACCGTTCATGTATTGATCAAATTTTATGTAGCATTAATCTTTTAAAATGCAGGGTTGTTTTAAACCATGGTTGGGTAAAATATGGACTAACCTAAGCGTTTAATTAAATTAATCTGAAATATAGCCATGTTTGGGTATATAGCAAAGGTTAATTTCACCCAAATGGTTGCATTTGTTAATATTTTGACCAAATGTTGGTTGAAACATCTGAGCATTTTTTAGAGTTTACTGTAGATATACGCATCTACCAAATGCCTTACCCCTCATTCAGACCACCAGTGACCACCAGTACCGTCCAATCCAGTAACTAAACAAGAGACGAATGTTGTGAACTCCACTGGTAGTCAAAAGTTACACTTTTCTTAACATTGTTGCATCGCTGAACACTCCCCATCCAGTCAGCAACGGTCGCTGGAAATCGGCAAGCTTCCAATGAGATCATACCGCTCTGCTTTACATAATGATGTGTATAATTTTTTAGGAATTTTCATGCGAATAGTCAGCTATAATTAACCCATTCTTTCAACACAGTCTTACTGTGCACTCACACCAGAGGCGGCAAGCACGAGTGATTTACATGTTAAGTTATGCAAAGATGCAAATAGGCATCCTGTGATGGAGTTAAAAAATCTGAACTTTGGTGGATATTTGTGCCGCATTAACCAAACAGGAGCTTGCTCTAGTAGTGACGTGATTACAGGAAGCGAGCGGAGTGGCAGAAGCCCCTCCCATGAAGTGAATTGTTTAAGTGTCCAACTATGCGCGAATAGCGTGTTTTTGTCGCCTCTAGCGCGTCTGGTGTGAACGCACAGTTACTCGCCTTGCGTACCTCTGCCTACATTTCTACATAACCTGAAATATGTTTCTCCTGGTACATATCGAGGCATTTTGCTTATGTCCGTTTTGACGCTGGATTTAATTTGGACATACACAAATTAAAACCTGCTTGTCTCTATTAAGTAGATTTGTGCGATTTGGTACTTTTTTATAGTCATATGCGGACAAACGCGCCGCACAGCTCAATAGTATTGAAAAGCCTTCATGTAAACACCCTAATCAATAGATTGAGGAGGTTCTGTTCGGATTATATAGAATGTACATGTAAATGAACATTTTAATCATGAAAATGGCTTCTGAAATTAATAAAACGTAGAGCTGGACTTGAATTTGTCCATTGAGAATTGATAAGTTGGGTTGTGTTGCTAATTGCTAATCGCTGCGATCTTTTCCCGGACCCCGTCCACCTGCTATACCATATGACCGGACGTAAAGAGAGATTGTTTCAAGGAGGGGAGGGGAGGAGATTAATACATTTAAAAAAAAATGAAGCTTACAGTCATTTGTAAAAAAAATACCATAATATTCCAAAACAAATTACCGTTTTTATTTTAACTTTTTCCCCGCCATTGACGAGTTATCTCGTCAATTAAGAGAAAACATTTCCCTGACAATGACGCTTTCCTGATAAGTTTTTACAGTAATCTGTAGTTCTGCTATTATACACTAGATGGCGCTCATATCCAATTTCTAAAAAACTTAAGCTTAACTTAATTTTTTTTAAATTAATTTTAAACTCTGTGTATGTTTTGATCTTAGTTCTGAATCTGTTTCATTTCACAAAAATGCAATTATTTCAGCTTTTTGCTTAAAATTTTGTCATTTTGAAGAAACCTACCCATATTTAAGAGGTTATAAAAAGAGAACAAATGAAGATAGGAAAGTTTCTTCCCGTTTTGTTTGTTGGTTTGTTTGAAAGCAGAGGGTCTGTTCTTTCATTTGATATATTTGTATGTTTATATATTTATAAGACATTTTCCTGGAAGGGATTTTGTGAAACAAAATGCTTGCGGGGAATGAGTTTATTTCATATAAACTTTAATGTTATTGTTCTGGGGTGACCCACCCACACTTTTGACGCTCATGCTCAGGTAGCATTTGTGCGCTGTCTGAAGCCCTGGAGGATTTCTGGGCACTAGCTTTAGATACACGCAGTTACACACATAAAACTTTTTAAACAGCATATGAGCACTGCATTGAGATCTGTTTTGCGTCTTGTGGTTAACTATTTAAATAGGTATGGTCAAAAAGCAAAGGAAATGATTAAACTTTTGTGATTATGTAGCACTGGCTTGATCGGGTGCGTTAAATGCATTAAAAATGAAAACATGCTATAGACTGTTTCAGCAGTTACAACATAAACAAGTGGCTGTCGCGGTCCGCACGTAACTTTCGGTAAACTCCGCTAAGAATAAATAACAACAAAGTTCTTTAAACGTAGTTTATTTATATAACAAGCAAAAAAACAACACATAGATTACCTAGGAAACCAAAACATTTGTTATTTTCGTGGAGGCATTTGTACAAGAGATCAGTTTAGCAAATAGTCAGACCATTAAAAAACGAAACCGGAAGTAAGGTTTGGATCCAGACGTGTATCATGTGCGTCCGATGAAACCGTCTATATTTCCCATAATTAGCCGCCCAAATTGTGATTATTTATTGCTGTCCCTTTTCAAAGTCGTCACTATGTTTCCGGAACCAAAAATTTCTCGGCCGAACACGATCAATCCGGACAGTAAAGACATCAGACTTTTATCCGTCACACAAGCATGACCTGAAGAATATATGCCAATAATGATCACCGTATTTCAGGTTATGTAGAATTCCAATGAGCCCGTGTGGCATTGGTTGATCAAGTGTTTAAGGAAAACAGGTGCCATTTCGTGTGCCAGGAATTTTACACTTTACATTTCAAGCTACTCTTGGATTGGGTGGAACAATGCCCAGTTCTCACGGATGTGCTGACTCTGTGGTAGATTTAAAATCCCATAAACCGGGTACTATTTCACAGAATTAATGAATGATAGACAAGTGATGTGATTACAAGCACTTCGACATGCCATCATCTCTGCGCCGGTCAGGAATGGATTCGAACAGCCTGCCAACTCTCAAATTATCATGAAGTGCACTTTTGAGGACTAGCCATCACTGTCTGAGTGGTAACTGGCTTCAGACTATCGCGTGGCATTGCATATCCGTCACTATTTCACCTTTAAAGTTTCATAGCATCCTTTGTGGTAATCAAAACTGATTTCTGCAGGGCCCGACTCTGAGGCTTTAAAATGAATGTGTAAAACAGTGTATTGATTTTCCTTCTCGAATGCTTATATTGCTGCCAGGACTGAGGAGTACGGGTAAGCTATTTTTAATTTACTGCGTTCAGAAGAGAGAAAACTAAAAGTGAGCATGAGAAGCGATTAAGACTCATCACCGGTGACTCTTAATCCCTGTTTATCTGATGTTTGAGAGTTTGTTTACATCGAGTCCTCTGTTTCTGTTGATGAAAGTGTATTTTTCATTTTTTTATTTTATTCCCTTACCTGTGCCGCGGTTAGTCTAAACAAAACAACGTAATAGCAAATAGAGAGTCATACTGTTGGGATATATCATACACATTCAGCCCACCTTTCAGAATGTAAATTGTTCTAATAAAATCACTTGCCAACAACAGGGACAAAAACTCTCACTGCTGTTTAAAACTCTGGAAGTGTAGCTAGGCCAACAACGCTAATGCTAACAGATTGTAATGGCGTTTAACTGTCGAAATCGGTAGGAGAGTTGGGAGTTCGTCGCTCATTAATATGCAGGTCCTGCAAGCCTTTCGTTCCTCTCATAAGTCTTTTCCTTTGATTCGCAGGGTTCGACCGGTTTCCCCGGATTCCCAGGAGCCAACGGAGAGAAAGGAGCCAGGGTAAGATGGATTCTTCCAGGCCGCTTTGTGTAAAGTGCGCGCGGCATTATAACAAGCGCATGAAAGAGGCCGATTGATTCCTTTTATGAAAGGATTTGTATGATGACTTTGTACAAAAACATGGACGCAAATCAATATGTCACTACAAAAGATGCAGAAACGGTTGAGTTTACGGCGATTCAGCATTGATGGCTCATCTGGAAAATTATTAACATTCAGACAGTGAAGTGGGTGAACGGTCACCCAGGGATTACACATTTCCCGGACAGGTATTTGACTAGTCCTATAGCTATCCAAACTGAAAACAACTTGCACTGACATATCATAAAATACATCAGTGCCCTATGTTTTGCCTCAAAATGCACACAAGTAATGTTTTTAGTAAGGCATGTTTGTTAAAACTAGTTATATTTTCTAATTAAACTAAGGTCTAGTCCTGGCTTAAGATAATCCCAGTCCGGGAAACCACCCCTTAATGTTTACATTCACATTTACTATTGCTTTGTTTATCTTTATAAGCATTTACCTTTAATATTTACATTCACGGATGCTTTTTTGTTTATCTGTAATGTCACTTTTTGCTTATATTTAACTGTATATTCATGCTTGTATTTAACTTCACTTTCTAATACAAATTATAATAGATATATGGGCGGTTTCCCGAAAAGGAATTAGACTAGTCCTAGGCTAAAATAAATGTAAGAACTGTCCAAACTGAAAACAACTTGCACTGACATATCTAAAAATACATCAGTGCCCTATGTTTTGCCATAAAATGCATGCCAGTAAAGTTTTTTGTAAGGCATGTTTGCTAAAACGAGGTATATTTCCTAATTAAACTAAGACCTAGTCCTGTCTTAAGCTAATCCCTGTCCGGGAAACCACCCCTACGTGTTTTAACTTAAAGGTACACTGCAAAAAAAAATGTTTAAGAAAACAATTTCTTAGCATTTTGGTCTTGTTTTCGATAAAAAAAATCTAAAAATTCTTAAATTAAGATGCTTTTGCAAAATGACCCAAGAAAATAAGTCTAGTTTTTTAGACCAGAAATATCAAATGTAAGTGATTTTGTGCATAAAGCAAGCAAATGTGGTTGGCAAATTTTTTCTTGAATTTACTGTTTAAGAAAAATTTTCAAGATTTTTTTGCTTACCCCATTGGCAGATATTTTTGCTTGTTTTATGCACAAAATCACTTAAATTTGATATTTTGGTCTAAAAACTAGACTTATTTTCTTGAGTCGTTTTGCTCATCAAGAAAAAGCATCTTAATTTAAAAATGTTTTTTTTTTTTTTTTACTGAAAACAAGACAAAAATACTAAGACTTTTTTTTTTCTTAAAAATCATTTTTTGCAGTGTAGGGTCTTAAAGGACAAGTTTGGTATTTTACACTTAAAGCCCTGTTTTCAGATTGTTTATGATGAAATAGAACGGTTTTGACTGAAATGTTCACCTCCCACCTCTAAAATGGGTGTATAGGGGCACTGAAACAAACTTTCCTAAAATGCATTAAACTTTCGTTTACAAAGACGTGAAACTCACCGAGTGGTCAGGGGTGTTCACTGAAATACTCACACAAAAATCGCTGCAAAAGATACTTTCCAACAGGTGTTTTAGCATTCGTTGAAAACTTGTGGACCTATTTTTCCAAACGCCTCACACGCGTATATTCTTCCGCTGAGAGCTTGAATAACAGACACTCCAGCCCAGTTGGTGGCGCTAATCCGCCATTGCCAATTGCAAAAATAGAAACAACATTCCCGGCGCAGAGTAATACCGTACCTCAGAGCACATCTAATACAAGTCAATGGAGTTGGACAAAAACTACGATAAAACCTGTTGGAAAGCATCTTTTGCAGCGATTTTTGTGTGAGCATATCAGTGAACACCGCTGACCACTTGGTGAGTTTCATGTCTTTGTAAATGAAAGTTTAATACATTTTAGGAAGGATTGTTCCTGTGCATCCAAATTTCCGTCAAAACGGCTCTATTTCATCTTAAACAATCTGAAAACAGGGCTGTAAGTGTAAAATACCAAACTTGTCCTTTATATAAACAAATTCAAAGAGTACAAAATTATAATTGCTACAGATTTACTACAGACACATTTAGTGACCCCCTATACCCCCTTGTCACCCGTCCCGAGGCAAAACAAATCCAAACAGTAGCACAAATACCACAGCAATGCTTGATACTTGACAGAAATTCGATCATTTCCCACAACAGATGGAAACTACAAAACAACAACACATGTTCACTTAAATTGTTCATCCAGTTTAGACATTCAGCAAAAAAATAAATCATTATGGCACCTCATGCAGCTTCCCAAACCCATGTGTTACTTCGATCGGATTACTTTTTTTTACAATACGACATATATGTGAGCACCTGTGCATATATACGTTCCTTTGTGAGTTTGTTATTAAATTTAAAGTGCGCTGATATTTTTCCAAGTGTTTGGTTCTTACAGTTCGCACAAAATCCCAGTGGTTTGTGTGATTGTAATACACCTACACATCATCTGAAACAAATATCACTGTGGCACACAGAAATCCTAAGGGAAGGGAATGCTTGTTTTCCCTCACACTGCCATTTCATCTTGGCAAAAAGAACTTCAACAACTGCGGCAATTGGATTTGCTGTGTGCGGCTATTCGATTCACCCTCAATATTTACTACACTCATTTATCTTCTTTCAAAGGGTTTGGCAGGAAAATCCGGTCCAAGAGGACAAAGAGGTCCAACGGTATGCAAGACCAATCCGTTTCCCCTACCGTTTTTATTTTATGCATAAATATTCATGCACAATCACTCACTCATATTATGGTGAACATTTAGGGTCCACGTGGGGGTCGTGGTGCCAGAGGTCCAACAGGAAAACCCGGCCCTAAGGTAAAACTTACTTTACACCGTTAACCTTAAAGTGGTTTATTTTTGTAAGTCACCACCTTGAAACAGTCCTTATGTTCTCTCTTATTATCTCACAGGGCACAGCAGGCAATGATGGCCCACCTGGTCCACCTGGTGAGAGAGTAAGTGTTACCCAGAATGCATTGCATCAAAAAACCATTTTCATCCCATAGTGCTGTCGGTAAGGTGATGTAGAGCTTGAGAGAGATGCTTTTTTAAACCTCAGCATGTGGGTGAACTTCAGATAAGAGGACTCTCTAACAGACCCGTGTTTTCATCTAGAAACTATTATAGATTTATAAAAAGCTCTTGAGCATTAGACGACTGCAAACGTATTGTAGTTCAAGTGTGTTGCTTGTTTCTGCCCTTTTGCCTCTTTTTTTTCCTCTGCCAATTTTAAGATTTTTTTTTACTGTTGTTGGATTAGACTTTTAACATATTTTTGGTTCATAATAATTTATTACGGTTTTGAGTTTTTATAAACACAGCTTCTTTTTACTAAGATTTTAATAAAAATGATTTAGCCTTAGGTCAGTAAACATTATTGTCATTGTGCAAGGACACACATGTGTGAGCTTCTTTTGGTGCATTATAAAATTAAGGAAATTGCATATATTGTACTTTTTTCCCAAACTCCTGGTTTGCATGGGAGTTGATGAGTAGTAGTTAATTACAATTAAATAAAAAAATTTAAATAAGTAATTTTAGGGAGTTAAAAACGCGATGGAGTGGATAGTTTATGAATCGATGGCTTTTTTGTTGTTGATATAGCAGTATGATGATCTTGCGTTTGTCCTGATTTATTAACCCTTTCCCCGCCATTGACGAGATATCTCGTGATTTAAGAGAAAACATTTGTATTAAAAAAACCGTGTTACTGATGAGGTTTTAGGGTTATCTGTAATACCGCGATTATCCATCAGATGGTGCACTTCCTTAATTTATAAAAACTGAAGCAAAAAAAATGTATTTTACACTGCGTTTGTTTTTATAATCGTTCTAAATCTGATCTCTAACAAAATTCCTTTACAAAAATGCAATTATTTCAGCTTTTTGCTACAAATAAAATATATATAAAAAAAACATTTTTAAAGGAACAGTATGTAAGAAATTTATATCAATTAATCATAAAATGGTCCTGATATGCAGAGGCGTCATGCCCATTCAAACTGAGGGGGCACCTGCCCCCTTGGTTTTTTTGAGCCAATGGATTTTGCATCCAACCTCAAAATCAAATAAGCTTCCATTAATCTGTTATTTGACTTTTAATCTGTTAATATGCACAATATTATACATTCTGTGCTGCATCCTTGTCACTTTTCGGAGATTTTCGCCGTTTTGATCGTGTTTTGATCATGTTACATTACTTTTATTCTGGCGGCAGCTGCCGCTGCAGTCAGAGCGCAGTCGCAGACGTCATCAGTGTCTGGGCGCGCTCACGAGCTCTCTGCTGTTGCTGGCTTGCTGCTGCATTTGGCTATCTGAGGAATTAAAACGTGTTAGAAACGCTCACAACATTTCCAAACCCCAGTACGGTAATGTGCAGTTAACCTTCTCTGTGTAGAAAATGTATGGTTTTAAATGTGACCGTCTCAACGTTATATTAGCAGAGATTCATCTTCTTGGCACAACGCCAAAGTTCGCCAAAGTTCACGCGGGCGCGGAATCTCACATGCTCACATGAGGTAAAATTTAATGCAAAAATCCGTTCCTCTAATAATTGTATCTAAACATATTTTTTAAAATCATTATTGAACATTAAAATCAATCACGTGGCTATAGCTTATGTCATTTTCGTTGTTTATATACTTTATGGATTTAAAATTACATAAATTTTATATGATAATGTAGTTGTTGTGCAAAATGCATTAATGACACAATTAAACAAGCCATTAAGACTTAGATAAAACATGCCGTTTCAGATGTGAATATGATGCAAATGTGTCATTATTCCGATTGAATAGTATTTGATATGAAAGTTAGTCATCACTTTTATTTTGGAGGTTTTTGCATGAAAGCAGGGGTTTTCAGATTGTTAGAAATGTAAGTGCCATGGAAAAGACTGAAAGCTCTATAATATTTCGTTTGATGTCTGTGTATACACAAATTTCTGGGAGCTGTTGACACTGTGCCCCCTTAAAAAAAATTGGTGCATGACGCCCCTGCTGATATGTCACTAGACATTTAGAAATCATTTTCATTTCAAATACTTATATCACTGACAACAGTGGTCTGGCCAGGATATTGTCATTTAAAAAGTGGAGTTGCAGCCCTCAACTGATGTTTATGTTGTCATTTTGTGTATTGGCCACTAGTTGGTTGATTGCAGTACCAGTTTTAGCCACAAGTTTTGTTATTGCAATTCCAGTTTTAGCCACAATCCTACATACTGTTCCTTTAAGAGTTTATAAGCAGAGAAAAAATATAGATGGGATGAAACATTTTTTTCCCCGTTTTGTTTGTATGTTTATTGTTTGTTTGAAAGCAGAGGGTCTGTTTTTTAATTTGATATATTTTTATATTTGTATGTTTAAATATTTTTAGAATTTTTTTTTACTTATGTGAAAATCACAAAAAAGCTTGCGGGCAACTTTTCAAAAAAAGGCTGGCGGCGAATGAGTTAACTTACTTTTACTAAATTTATTTTTTAGGGACCTCAAGGGCCCCAGGGTCCTGTTGGTTTCCCAGGGCCAAAAGGCCCCCCTGTAAGTATTTATGCTCTTTTAGATAATGTAAAATTTAATCTCATGTTAATACTGTATATATCATGTAACTAACACCATCCTGTTTTATCTCTTTCTTATAGGGACCAGCTGGAAAAGACGGGCTGCCCGGTCACCCCGGCCAGCGCGGAGAGACGGTAAATCTGCTCCTAAACCCGAAATTGTCCCCTATCAACAGTAGCTGTACATGTACATGAGCAATAGTTTAAATGGCAGATCATTGGTCAGGTGCTCAAGCGTGTGGATAGTCTCATATAAAACCGCTAGATTTACGTGTAAACCTGAAGGAGTTATAAACTTTGGTGTCTGCCCAAGAGAAATGTTGTTGTGATGGAAGGATGATTGGATAGAGATTGCTATTGGTCACAGGGTTATTTCAGATACTTATTGCTGTTGAATTTGTTTCCAGGGATTCCAAGGCAAAACTGGCCCACCTGGACCTGGAGGTGTTGTCGGGCCTCAGGTAAGTTTTTGTTATTTATTTGTACGATATTTATTGTGTGAAAGTTTTTGCCTGTTAAGATAACAAAATGTCTTTTTTAAATGTCTTGAAAGGGTCCTACAGGAGAGACTGGCCCCATTGGTGAGAGAGGACATCCTGGACCCCCTGGTCCTCCTGGAGAGCAAGGTCTTCCAGGTGCTGCTGGAAAAGAAGGTGCAAAGGTGAGTGTCTTTACAGTTTAAAAAAATATAACAAAAATAGTATTCTAGTATTCTTAAACTAGTCAAATAAAAGTTGTTTTTTTTAGTGTGTTAGTTATAAAGTCAATGCTATGGAGAATGGTTGAATTCACTTCCCAAATAGAGTCGAAAATATTTCTAGATGTGCTTTTGAAAATCCACACTGAATTTCTCTGAGCATTCACCCTTCCTATCCCAGTTTCAATTTCTGTCACTCCTGAATGGAGACACTTTAATCAGCTTGATCGGCCCACTTCAGACGGGACGTCAGATGTGAGCGAACGCCCTGGGGGCAGAAAGTGCTGCAGTCTTTCTGCAGTCTGATTGGTTTCCTCTTGTTAATAGCAACATATGACATTAGTGCAGTGCTATTCAGAGGTCCAATCAGAAGGTAGCCCATCCAACGGATTGTAAGGCATGGAGGTCAAGTGAACATTGAATTTTTTAGGCCGATATAACTGTGTTACGGTTTTAGCAACTTCTCTCTCGAAACTCTCAAGTATCCACTTTGTTGAAGAATAAAGGGTTCGTCTGATTGAAGTTTACTGTTTTAAGGCACTCGTTGGACCCTTAAAGCACATCACAGTACTTGTCGGCTATTCTGGGTTGTTATAGGCAACGATAGATTTGCACTTGTGCCAAGGAATAAAGAAAAAGCATTTTGGTTTTAAAACTTGGTACTTACTTTCTCCTATCCCAGCATAACATGCAAGATGGTTCGCATCTGACATTATTCGTAGGATCATTCCCCCTAAAGTGTAAACATTGTAGCTCTGTTTTTTATTTCTTAGTTTGTTAAAGTGTCCAGATTAAGGTACTGCTGCATCATCGGCTCAAAAAAAGTTTGGGGAGCGGGACTATCTGTTTTCCTGACCAATGACAATTTGAAAGAATGCATAAGAAGACTTTCAACTCACTTGACTTAGAATTATGATTTAAACTAATTGAATTAAAGGAGGGGTGCATGATCCGTGAAAGCCAATGTTGATATTTGAATCACCTAAACAACAAACACGCCCCTACCTAAAAGAATCTGTACCTTCTTTTGATAGACCCGCCCCATACATACGCAACCCAGGCGACAATGTCGGTTAGTAGACACGCCCCTTATTGCTGATTGGCTACTAGTGTGTTTTTTTGTAGTGGGCTCGACTCCCTTTTCTAAAGTGTTTTTGAAAAATCATGCACCCCGCCTTTAACCTACCACTGCTAGTACCTTTAGTGCAACAGATGATTTCAAAAATGTACAAAAACAAAAAGACTGTGGTATAATAAGTATTAAGCACTTGCACTCATTGTTAATTTTTTAATGGAATAAAAATTGTAAATGGTTAAACCATTGTCGACTGTCTGTTCGCAGGGAGATCCAGGTCCTCAGGGCACTTCTGGAAAAGACGGACCTCCAGGATTGAGAGGATTCCCGGGAGAGCGAGGTCTTCCTGGAGCGACGGTAAGATGGCAAATTTATCGTAGCAATAAATCCTAATTTTCTTGTAGGGAGTTACGCAGCAGTTCTGGCTCATTACAGCCACAAAGTTGGATCAGTACCCTCTACGAGGGCTTTAATAGGACGTATAACCTTAGAAAAGCAAACTTTTCATTATTTAACATAAAGTTACATTAGTTTGTCTGCGGATCACGTTCATACAATTTTTTAAGATGGTTTGTTGTTTTGCTTTATATGCATTATTTGGGCAGCGAATGATTTAATTGGATATGTTGCCAATTAGATTTTGGAAGACGAGGCTGTTTGTTCATTGCTGAAGTTTGATCTTAAGGTCATCGGGACACGCTGGCTCTCTATTTGACGCCTGATTGTTTTCTACTGGTCGGTATTTTTTTCACTTTTAGGACAGCAAGAGTCATTACTGGGGCCACTGTGTGTGTCTGCCCTTTAGAGAGGCAATCTGAAGTCCTCGCGCACATCCGAACCCCGGCACACACAGATGCACCCACAAGGACATTTATAAAACATATACATCTCCGGGCTGTTATTCCTAGATGGATGTTTTACTCAGGACTGCATAAACAGGCAGAGTTTATAGCGGTGACACGGAAATTTATTTTATTTCAATTACTTTAGTAAATTACTAGACAGGATTTATTAGGGGCGTTATCAGAACTGTCACAACAAGTGTACATTTTTAAACAGTGAATTTAACTGTAAAGAGTTGTTAACAGAGATATATTGGTATTGATGTGTGAACAGACCCATCATAGTGTTATATACACTACATTTCCAAAGTTTAATGTCACTTATTTCCTATTAAGAAAAATACTAAACTCATCAAAAATACACAAAAAAAGGTTGGGTTAATTTCAATAAGGGACAAGCACAACATGCTGGGTTGTAATTTTAACTTATGCTGGGTTGTTTCAACCCAAAATGCTGGGTTGGTTTAACCCATTGTACGTTTTCTTGGTTAATTCAATGGCTGGGTTTGTCCACTTTTGACCCGACACTCGGTGTATGGGAACATGTTATATCTCAAACACATGATTGATGATTGGCTGTTTTAACTTGAAGGCGGGACTTTTATCACTAGTGCGGCCATATTGAGAGTTGCATTGCCCCCCATTTATAGTAATTGAAGTGCTCAATCTTGTTATGTGTATTATCTTTGAAGTCATCCATTTCAAAATTACTTTTTTCAATGACGTTGTTGTTTTCCAGTGAAGGAAATTTATGTTGGGGCAGTAATATTTTTGTCTAAAAATGTAATTAAAAGTCATCCAAATTAAGAGTCATCCAAAAATATTTTTATTGATATTCGGGTCGCAGTCTGTCAGGTGGTTTGAAATAAAGATGCCAATTAACTATTTTAAACAATTAGTACTTTTAAAAAATGCAGGCCAGGAAGCAGGTCAGGTACAATATATTTTTTTGCAGTCCGAGTTGTGGGCGAAAACATTGGTCAGGTGCGGGTTGTTTATACATTGACCTGCGCATCACTGAACCAAACTAATCAGAGGCCCCATTGACTTCCATAGTATTCTTTTTTCCTACTATGGAAGTCAACGGGGCCTCTGATTGGTTAAAAATGTTCTGAAATGGATGACTTCAAAGGTAATAATTGTTATATAAATATTATTTTATAATTTTTTATTATTATTATTATTTTAGAATCTTAAAGGATTAGTCCATTTTCTTAAAAAAATCCAGATAATTTACTCACCACCATGTCATCCAAAATGTTGATGTATTTCTTTGTTCAGTTAAGAAGAAATTTTATTTTTTGAGGAAAACATTCCAGGATTTTTCTCATTTTAATGGACTTTAATGGTCCCCAAAGCTTAACACTTAACTCAACACTTAACAGTTTTTTTCATGGAGTTTCAAAAGACTCCAAACGATCCCAAACAAGGTAAAAGGGTCTTATCTAGCAAAACGATTGTAATATTTGACAAAAAATTTTTAATAAACGACAACTCCTCATCTATCTCCGGTACTGTGATGCGCCACCGCAACATCACGTAATACGTCATCACGTCAAGAGGTCACGGATGACATATTTGAAACTACGCCCCAGTGTTTACAACAGTGGAGAAAGAGGACCGTTCGGACGTTGTTGTATGCCAAATTATACTAATTAATGTCTTTGTGTCAGTTTATTGTTTTAAATGGTCCGCAAATGTGCGTTTCATATATGTAACACGTGACCTTTCCACGGTTTTACACAATTACGTGAGGTCGCGCTTGGCGCATCACAGGAACGGAGATAGACGAGAAGTTGTGGTTTAAAAGTGCATATTTTTTATTTTTCTTGTCAAAAATGACAAACGTTCCGCTAGATAAGACCCTTATGCCTCGTTTGGGATCGTTCAAAGTCCTTTGGAACTCTAAGTGTTGAAACTGTTAAGTGTTGAGAGAAGTGTTAAGGGTTGGGGTCCATTAAAGTCTATTAAAATGAAAAAAATCCTAAAATGTTTTCCTCAAAAAACATAATTTCTTCTCGACTGAACAAAAAAAGACATCAACATTTTGGATGACATGGTGGTGAGTAAATTATCTTGATTTTTGGACTGATCCTTTAATATTTCATATTTCATAATCTCTCTCTCTCTCTCTCTCTCTCTCTCTCTCTCTCTCTCTCTCTCTCTCTCTCTCTCTCTCTCTCTCTCTCTCTCTCTCTCTCTCTCTCTCCCCTTAAAAGACCAAAAAGTGAAAGTGAAAAATTATTTTTGGGATAGATTTTGTGATAACCTATCCTTGAGGGCCTTTATTATCACTCCCTTGTAGTTTGAGACCCTTATTTGCATATACATGGATTCCACAACTCACTCTCTCCATACCAAGACTCACACACATACACACACAATCTCTCGTCGCCTCTTTGATTTTTACTGTGGCCCAGCTGACAGGCGTCCTGTGGGAGACCTCAAACAGCCTAATAAATATCAATCTGGTCTCGGCAGAAGCAGCAGGCAGACAGAGTTCTGTGGATCTCGCTCTCAAACAGGAGATTAATGAAACACAGAGTCAAGAAAGACCAAACCTGCTGTCAGTTTACTCTGTAATCCGTCCAAAAACAAAGATTCGTTTGGAAACAGTAGATGTCTAGCTTAATTATTTTGTCAGAGTTGCAGTCCCTCGTTCACTCATTTTAAACAAAAGGCTTTCAGTGAACCATCTTTTAGAGCTAATACCTTTTTTCGGAAGTTGTCTAGAAAAGAAAAACCATAGGGGTTTAGGTATCAGGCTCATTTTTATGTTGGGTCGGTTAGCAGTTATCTACTGTAGGAATGCCCTGAAAATGCCAAGAGCGTTTAAGGGTTTTGAATGAGCAAACACCACTTGCATTTCTTTCAGAAAATGTGACCCAGTCATTGAAAACCAGCAGAGCATTCGGTTAATATCATTTAAAGGGGCCATGTCACAAGAATTTTTTTAAGATGTCAAATAAATCTTTGGTGTCCCCAGAGCACATATGTAAAGTTGTAGCTCAAAACACCATATAGATAATTTATTATAACATGTTAAAATTGCTACTTTGTAGGTGTGAGCAAAAATGTGCCATTTTGGGTGTGTCCTTTAAAATGCAAATGAGCGATGAAGTGCAAACACCGATCACAATGATGGTGGTTTCATGCAATTGAAACTCAATTGTGCTGTGAATTATTTTCTCTCTGCACTAAATGGCAGTGCTGTGGTTGGAGTGGCAGATTAAGGGGGCGGTATTATTATAATAAGAGCTCCTTATGACATCATAAGGAGAGCCAAATTTCAACAACCTATTTTTTCATGTGCTTGTAGAGAATGGTTTACTAAAACTAAGTTACTGGGTTGATCTTTTTCACATTTTCTAGGTTGATATAAGCACTGGTGGCCCAATCATAGCACAAAATTCAGAAAAAGTCAGATTTTCTTTCCATGGCCCCTTTAATATTTAATTTTTGACACAGGTGGCGTTTAACACCTTTTCCATCTATGTTTCCTTTAATTGCTGTTATACTGTAAAAAGGTTCAGGGAATTAAGTAAAGTGTTTTTTTTATTCTGGGAAGCTGTTTGTGGGCTAAAATTCTCAAAAAAAAAAAACTAAGGACCCTTGACTTAATAGTATGTTCTGTGTGAATAGATTTTTAATTACTTTTGTCTACGCTTTTGTTACTTTACTTGAATGTTTTAATGCTGGTGTATTTTTACATGCCTTTGAAAGGAAGTAAATCACATCAAATAATGCAGAGCGGATATATATATATGCTGACGTACTGTAAACCTGTTCTGATTTGCTCATGTTTTGTTCTTTTTTCTCTTTTTCGTGCCCCCTCTCTCACCCTCCACAGGGTCCGGCTGGTTTGAAAGGAGCAGAGGGCCCTCAGGGTCCCCCCGGCCCCGTTGTAAGTACTCTGTTACTATGGTTTCTCATCATTTAATACAAAAAAACTCATTTTCCCAAAAGCAACATTCAATATTTAGGAGCTTCAGAGAGTTGAGGAAGTGGTCAAAAAGATCTAAGGCTTAAAAACACCATTAAGGATTTAAAAAGTGTGTACTTCACAGCAAAACACACACACACAAATAAAAAAGCACATTGTTGATGCGTACTCTCACTACAAAGCCTCTTTATAAACCCGCGTTTGCATGAGTTTACACTAGAGGGCGTAATCGTGACCAGACAATCGAGACAGATCCACATTGCCTGTGCGTAATTACTTCTCTTGACATTTTACACCATAGCTGGTTCATTACATTTCATAGGACGGGCGAGTTGCAATGTCTCCGAGACCTTGAATTAAACCAAATTTTTTCCTCGCTGATTCGTTTCTCTTGAGAAAATAGATAAGTATTGTCACCCTATAATTGTTCTTTTTTCGTACTTGACGGCGCAGGGCGAGATTAGAACGGACGGATGAAAAGTCGTTTGAGGAGTTTTAAATTCAGCTGTGTCACTTCGATAAAGAACACATTTGCATTTGTATGAAGATGCCGAAGTCTAAAAATGAAACCATGTTGAAATAGATAAAATGTCGGTGTATGTATGTATGCCAGCTTGTAAGGGTTGTCACATATATTTGGCACACAAGCTGTCCAAAAACTTACCCATACAGATGAATAGCTAAATCACATACCCATAGGGTTGTTTGGGCTCTCGATAAATTAAATCCTTGTTTGTCGAAGACCCCTTTAATGACCATTTTCCAGGAATGAATTAATTGCTGTTAATGAATCAATCGATTATAGGTTAGGGGGTCGAACAAACTGTGGTGCATAGATCGTCCAGCTTTTTTGTGTTATGGACAGATAGATCAACTTGTCGAGGAGAGGCATGTTATTACTTTTGTAATACAAGACTTACCTGGTATCTTAAAATGGATAAAAAACTATAAACTTTTTGGGCCATTTTGGACAGAGAAAGGGGGGATTTATATAACTTATGGCCATTTGGGTAACAACCCAGAACACATAAAAAACCTTAGCAAACGCATAACAATGCCTATGCTTTTTTGAATATCTTCAGAAATGTAACAGTCAAGTTCCTCAGCAAAATATCAGGTAAAGGTTCAGTACTTTTACAAAGATATGCGTCTTGCTTTCTGTGTATATTCGGGGTTATTTATGGAGTAGACAGACGTGGTATTCAGGAAAACATCTAAATATGGTTGGGTATTTTGGGGCTGGTGTAATCATTCAAAGCAAAGATTCCTCTACATCCTTGAAGGCACATAAAGATGTTGAAGGTTGCTTGGGAGTACGTATGAGTTATACCACATATGTAGATGCATGGTAATGTGGTGTGCTTCAGCAAATCTTGTAGTGGTAAATAAAAAAAGACATCTTCTCATGAAGTTTCATCATTGCTGTAACTGCTGTATGTTTTTGTGGCGGTCATAGGGTTCACCTGGTGAGAGAGGAGCAGCAGGACCGGCTGGCCCTATTGGCTTGTCCGGACGTACTGGACCTCAAGGACCCCCAGGACCTGCTGGAGAGAAGGGTGCACCGGTAAATGATCAATTTGCGTTTTTCATATCGTACAGAAGATGCATTATTTGGTGCCTGCTCAAAGTTAGGGTTAGGGGTCATTTGGCAAGCTTTCAGTTTAATTTTGCTTTTATGTTTGTTATTCAGGGAGAGAGAGGCCCATCTGGTCCAGCTGGTCGTGATGGAGTCCAGGGTCCAGTCGGTCTCCCAGGTCCAGCAGGACCTCAGGGTCCACCCGGAGAAGATGGCGACAAGGTAAATAAATAAGTTGAGACATTGCTGAACCCTAAAATGTTGCAAAGATATTAACAATATGATGCTTTTCTTCATGTGGCAGGTCACACAAACAATTTGCCAGCACAGAAATATAACTGATTTAACTTCATCTAGCACAAAGACTGACTAAATGAAAGAAAGCTTTATACCAACACAAAAAAAAAAACAGAGACCCAGCCAGTGGAAATGTTATTGCTTACAGTGGCACTTCTGTAGCTTAGAAGATTTGCTTTGAAGACGTTTATTAGTTTTTAGATGTTTCTCCTAATATTGTTTAGGATATAGGATATAGGGTGCATTTTGTCACTACACTGTAAAAAATTATTTTGTGGCTTAGTAAATTTAACTAAATAAAATGAGTAAATTCTATCAAAAGAAAATAAAAATAAAAAGTTTTTAACTAAATTTTTGTAAAAAAAAAAAATAACACAAAAGAGTTAAAGGAGTAGTCCACTTTAAAGATGGGGTCCATTGACTTTTAATAGTAGGAAAAAAATACTATGGGAAGTCAATGGGCCCCATCTATAAAGTGGACTACTCCTTTAAGTCATTCTAAATGAACACATTTTTTGTAAATTCAACTAAATTTTATAATTTGTAAGAAGGAAATTAAATTAATAATTTTGGGTTGAAACTACTTGAAATATTTTAGTAAATATAATTTACTAGGCACTGGATTAAAAATAATACGCTGGATTAAAATTTTATGTTAAATTTACTTTAAAAATTGCTTAAAATTCCATGTAAAACTTAATTAAAAAATTGCAATTGCTTAAATTGCTTAAAATTTAATGTAAAACTTGCTTAAAAATTGCAAAGCTTAAATTTCTTAAATAAAATCCATGTAAAACTTACTTTAAAAATTGCAATTGCTTAAATTGCTTAAAATTCCATGTAAAACTTGCTTTAAAAATTGCAATTGCTTAAATTGTTTAAAATTGAATGTAAAACTTACATTAAAAATTGCAATTGTTTAAATTGCTTAAAATTTCATGTAAAACTTACTTAAAAAAATTGCAATTGCTTAAAATTTCATGTAAAACTTACTTAAAATATTGCAATTGCTTAAAATTCCATGTAAAACTTAATTAAAATATTGCAATTTCTTAAATTGTTTAATATTCCATGTAAAACTAACTTAAATTTTTTTTTTAATTGCTTAAAGTTTAATGTAAAACTTCATTTAAAAATTGCAATTGCTTAAATTGCTAAAAAAAATCACGGTAAACTCACTTTAAAAAGTGGATACAAAAATGATGCACTACTTAATATTTTTTAGTAAATCCAGCATATTACACCATAGCTTCAATGTGCTTCGAAAGGGATGAGTTAGGTGTGTGTCCTATCCCAAATGACGCACTTCATGTAGATTACGGTCTTGTTGCCTTAAATTGCGCATGCCCGCTTAGCCTTAGTCAAGGGCAGGGCCGGAGTGGGGCCACTTTTCAGCCCGGGAGTTTCGTACCCAAGACCGGCCCACTTTTTCCAAAGTGTTATTCTAAATTAGCACTTTTTTCAAATTGGATAAATAAAGCAACAGTTCAGCTCTTACTATAGTTTCTATTAATATCATGGTTAAACAAATAAGGTAAAAGTTAAATAATATTTCACTTAAGATGAGAAGTTAACAAAAATATTCCTCTACACTCTAAAAAAGGCTGTGTTGTTTTTTACCCATAATGGGTAAATATTGGACAGAACACATGCTGGGTTAAAAATAACCCAATGTTGGATTGTTGTTATGCAACCATGGATTATAATAACCCAACAGTTGGGTTAAAACAACCCAGCATTGGGTCAATTTTAACCCAGCAGCGTGTTCTGTCCAATATTTACACATTATGGTTCAAAAATAATCCAGCCCTTTTTGGAGTCTATTCCACAAGAAAAGGTTGATAAATTATTAGCATTGCTAATGCTATGAGGGCTATGATTAATCAGATGCAAATAGAAACATAAAACCCAGTCCGAATTAACGTTAAAAAAGAAAACAATTTGACAAAAATATTGAATCCAATAGTGGGTAAATATTTAGCATAACAAGTGATTTATAAGCTTTTTTCGGCTGGTCATTTTTGACTGGGGACACAAAAGGCGTTATATGAACACAACCTGATTGTTACATAACTTTAATTCATATTGTTTACTCATTGCCTCCTCGTTTTTAGCGGGGAACTGGCTTATCTGCTGCTCAGAAGCTGCTTGCATAATATTTGCAAAGTCTATGAATCGTCATGTATACACAAAAGGCTAATATTTTAACTTAAAAAAATGTTGGCTTGTAAATAGTTTGACATCGGTATTAGCCGAATAATTGCGTTGCTAATGCTAATCATTACTAGGCTTATTTCTCTTTAAGTTACCTGTTGTTGTCCTCTTGAAAATAAATCTGTAAGTTTGGCACATTTGGCAGCATCATCCTCTAATGGATTTTTTCTTCAACCTGTTTTTTACGCCCTCCTCCTCTCAGACGCGTATTGTTACGGTAGGGCCGGCCCAGCCTACCGGAGAAAAGTTTTCTTGGACGCGCTATGGACCGAACCAACTCTATGGGAGGGGAGGCGAAAACTCCCTCACATGGTACAACCCATACAGAGGCTGCGCGCTGCAGTGTCAATGCGAAACGTGTGAAGTGTTTTTTAAGAGAAGATAGACTCACTAACGTGACAAATGTAAAAAAAAAAAAAAACTCGACCGGCCCAAAAGTGAAGCGGCCCACTGGGAATTCTCCCGGTTCTCCCGATTACCCACTCCGGGCCTGGTCAAGGGTCTGCACCACACATCATCAAAGTGTGGAAGTCCACAAGCCATGGACTGAGTCGTTGGTTGCAATTCACAGTCTCACCACTAAAAAATCGATACATTGGTCCTTGAAATCTCATTAATATCTAAGAGAAATCATAGAGATATTTTAAAGAGATGTCATCTGTGATTTATATTTCTTATGGGCACATGGCCTGTGTTGCTGCACTAACAGGCTTACACTGCACTTCTAAATCAGTACTTCATCTTCTTGCATAAGATAAAAACAAAAAAAATAGAAAACATGTCTTGAATTAAGTTTGTTTTGTTTTTTCAAAAAGTTTTATTTATCCTTCTCTTAAGTACAAAGCACACGAAACTATAAGTTCTCAGAAAACAAGTTTTAATATCTGATGCAATTTACCTCCTCGAGTAATCTCGTTTTATATCCCTTTACCGGAAAACAAGATTTCAAAAAGATTATAAAAGATTTCTTGCAGAATACAGCCAGTAACCAAATGCTAGTTTATATTTATCGCACCTCTTCCCAGAATTCCTCACCCGCAGCCACTTGTTGGGCACTACAGACCTGTAATCATTCTTCATCACTAACACACGAGCATCTGAAAAGCACGCCCATCTCTCCGTTGCTCTCCTCTGCCGCATATCCATCATCAGCAGCACAGGCAGTCTATAATGGAATTAGCACAGGGTACCATAAACGTTGTCTCTCCATCAGTATCCTCTAACAAGGTTCGCGGGCTTACGTGCCACGAATTTGTTGTAGCAGTGCTTTATCTGGCCATCATGGCTTGAAACCATATTTATCATAAAACACCATAGGGGTCAACTGCAATGTTGCATTTTATACTGCCCAGAAATTATTTACTTCAATGTCTTTTTCGATACTTTTTGTATTATTTTGAAGAACAATATCGCATGATTGATTTTTAAACTCATTTCTAGGGAGAAGTTGGTGAACCAGGCCAGAAGGGAAGTAAGGGTGACAAAGGTGAACATGTGAGTAAATCTGGACAAATAAACGTTTGATACCTGTATGTGAGAATCACACATTAAGAGTTATTTAATTGGAATAAGTTTCCCCATAAATACATTAGTATTGTTTTTGACTGTGTTTTTGAAACACATCCAGAGTTTCTCTCTTTCTGATCAATATCTTCTCTGTGTTGTCCACCAGGGTCCTCCAGGTCCACATGGTCTTCAGGGTACTGTTGGAGCTCCTGGGCCCGCTGTACGTCCTGACTTTACAACCCCATCAATATATTTTTTTCTTTACGTGTGCGGTAAAATATATATTTAGACTCTGACTAATTCAATTTCTCAGGGTGCTGATGGAGAACCAGGTCCTCGTGGACAGCAGGGAATGTTTGGACAGAAGGGAGATGAAGGAGCAAGAGGCTTCCCAGGACCTTCTGGTCCAATTGGTCTGCAGGTGAGTCCTGTGCTCCGACTTGTGGAGCATTGTGAATTCAGTCCGACTGTAACACAGATTAATACAGGACAGACTGGATGCCCCGGGCAGTAGATGAACTGGGAGGTGTTTCAGATGTGAATTGATTTCCTTTTGATTACCCCTCTGATGGAAAAAGCCCAGATTCACTGCAGACAGAGCGCAGTGTATTGCATGGACAGTTAAACCAGTTAGCTGTCGGTGCATTGCTGCTAATTTAACTTTGCCACTGATTAGCAGAATAATTAATGGGCAGAGAGAAATGAAGTAAAGGAAAATAAAGATAAATAACGGCCTGAAGCTGAAAGCAGTTGCAGTTTATTTGTTTAAAATGATTTTATTGATGGATGCATGTATAGTTAATGCCTTATGAACACCTGACTGAGCTTTAACTTTAGCGTGCGGACATTTTTCAGCTTTTTGTGAACATGTAAAAGTAATGCTTTGTTGACTTTATTTATTTAGGGGAAATTTGTCTCACTCTTTACATTTTACATTTACATTTATGCTCTTGGCAGACGCTTTTATCCAAAGCAACTTGCACTGCATTACAAGGGTAAACATTTATCTGTATATGTGTTCCCTTGGGATTGGATCTATGGCCTTTTGTGCTGCTAACAACACAATGCTTTACAATTGAGCTACAGGAAAACTGGACATTTATCTAGTATTTATTGATAATTTAAATGAATCATCTCATCTCTCTCTAATGCTTTAACAATATTACAATGAAGCCCGTGGTAACTACCAATTTACCATCCATCAAACTGTGATTCTGTTAAAGGAAGTCATTGCTGTAATGGAACCACATCGACTGCTTGTAGTTCTTTTATGCTACCAAATCTCTGTGGCATTTTATTCAATTGAGTTTTAATTGGGCGTAATGCACTTCCATTTGGATTTTATTAATTGCATTAAGTGAACTGATCCAATAGACATCAGAGCATTGCATGCACACCCAGTGTTTTGCCCTGATGAGAACTCTGCCATGTCATCAGTAACCTTGGGTACTGGATGAGTAAATATAAAAAAAAAAACTTTGTGGTTAGGCCTGTTATGATTATGACTGTATTGACTTATCGAACGATAGGTGAACATGACGTCGGTAGTTTTTGGAGAGGCGAAATATTACCATAGTGGGGTTTTTTTGTGCAAAAAAATTGATGTCATTAGCATTTTAGCTGATCGCAATTCCCTCTGTTATTTCTGCCTGCTGTCTGTCTCGTAAGAGTGACATACGCAACTAAGGGTCCACATGTCTGCGCATGTGCGGACAGTGACAGGCAAAGATAAAGCTACTTAAGCTGAAATTTCATTTTAAAAAAAAAGAAGCCAGGAACGTAAACAAGCCAGCATCTCTACTCTGTTCAAAAACTGAGGCAACGAAAAGAGCTATACAAATTAAAGGTCATCTGAAACATAACCATAGCATCTAGTGTTTAGATCTGAGGTGTAGCTATTATAGTATATAGGAATTCATTCAGCTGATCTCTGGGTGTGGCGCTACCACTTTTAGCCTAGCTTAGCACAATCCATTGAATCTGATTATACCATTAGCATTGCGCTAAAAATAACCAAATAGTTTTGATATTTTTCCTATTTAAAACTGGAGTCTTCTGTAGTTACATCATGTACTAAGATCGGTGTAATAATCAAGGACTTTACTGCTGTAACATGGCTGCAGGAGGCACAATGATATTATGCAGTGCCGGAAAATAGTCTCCTGCTATTGAAAGTTTCCAAGGGGACTATTTTCAGAAAGTGCGTAATATCACTACGCCTGCTGCAGCAATGTTACGGCAGCAAAGTCCTTGATTATTACGCCAGAATGAGAGGATAGTTCCTAGCCATATCTGCCTAGAAAATTGCAAGTTGTAAATTTATTTCGGTCTTAGTACACGATGGAACTACAAAAGAGTCGAAAACTCTTTTGTTATTTTTTGTGCCATGCTAATGGTCTAATCAGATTCAATGAATTGTGCTAAGCTATGCTAAAAGTGGTACTGCCAGAACTAGGGATGCTCCGATCGATCGGCCGCCGATCGGTATCGGCCGATAATGGCATTAAATGACTCGATCGGTGCTAGCTAAATCTGCCGATCTCATAAACCGATCTTTCTGTTTACTTTTGTCATCAAAAGGATCCTGAATGCGGCTGCAATTAAAGACATTTTTTACGTAGCGCGAGCATTTTTACAACCCGTTGCTCATGTGCGACGTGCAGATTTGTATGTCTCTCTTTGCTTTTACAGCGATATGCGTATGTTCTACGAGGACGCGCTCCGGTCAACAGCGCGAGGCGTCTTCACATCCCCATCAAACAGCTTATACAACACATATCTATCACGGACAATTGCATCCTCATGCCAAAAGTTTATTATTTGCATGCGTTTTAAAGTTTTGAGCGTTTAAACTTTCATTTTCCTCACAGCTGCTTGTCTGCGTTCAGCCGCCGCCCACACACAGCAGCCTGTCATCAGTGCACGTGAACAGAGCGATCTCTCTCTCTCACGTCTTAAAGCTGCAGTAACCTAATTCATCTCTCAATAAAATCACTCTCTGCTCTTGACTAAAGAACTTTTATACTACATACGAATGCGTGTATATTTAATTAATACAGTAAAGACTGTGAAGTGTTTTATTTTCAGTACTTTTACGAGACATAAGCCTTTTTAAAGCCATTTTAAATTTCTCTTTGCAGAATAAATATTTGTTGTGCTTATTTATTTGAGTCTCTATTAAAACAATAATATACCTAATTACTGCAAGTAATATAACAAAGGGAACATCCGTGGTATTATTTTATCTAGAAAAAATGTAACAGTTACAGTCATCAAAGAGCTTGCATATCAGCTTTAAAAAAAAAAAAAATCGGTATCGGCCGATCACAAAGATTACAAATCGGTGATCGGTATCGGCTGCAAAAATCCTGATCGGAGCATCCCTAGCCAGAACCGGAGAACAGCTGAATGGATTCCAAAAAGGTAAAAATCAAATAGAAAAAAAACTCTAAAGGAGCTGGAAAATTAGCATAAAATTGAAATGAAAAAAATTGAAATGAATATTTTATAATATTTATTTATGTGTTAAATATTTAGAATATTATTTTTCTAACATTCCAATTTCATTAATATTTCATATTTTTATCTTAATAATCTTAAAAATCTAAGTTGTGTTCTTAAAAAGAATGTACTTGCATTCTTATGCTATTTTATTGTCATATCTAATCTGTTTACATAAAATGGCATAAAAAGGACAACACTATCGACTATCACCATTATTTCTGGGGCAATTAACCGACCTATGAAAAGTATCTATCGTAACAGGCTCATCTGTGGTTCTTAATAGGTGAGGGATGGTGACAATAAGCAGACTTTCAATAGACCGTTTCAGATGCATAAACAAACAATTTAAAGAATCAATTAAAAGAGTCATAAAGAATCAATTATGTGCCTTTTTAAACTATTTTACTGATTTATCTATACACACGTTGGGCAATTTAACATCTTTTTATAATCAGCTAAAAATCCATATCTTCCCTAAAAACCTCACTTACTAATACAAAGTTTAATATCTTTTTCTATTTTTCTATCTTTAAAAATAAAAAACACTTAGCTATGACTGTGTCAGGCTTGATGAGACTAGTTTTAGTGCACTTATGTATTGCTGTTCTTGT